>NC_090284.1:76316728-76916728 GCF_037392515.1 Haliotis asinina | reverse complement strand
GTGTGTGTCCACTATGTAAGTACACAGGACTACAACTACCAGTGTGTGTCCACTATGTAGGTACACAGGACTACAAGTACCAGTGTGTGTCCACTATGTAGGTACACAGGACTGCAACTACCAGTGTGTGTCCACTATGTAGGTACACAGGACTACAAGTACCAGTGTGTGTCCACTATGTAGGTACACAGGACTACAACTACCTGTGTGTGTCCACTATGTAGGTACACAGGACTAGAACTACCTGTGTGTGTCCACTATGTAGGTACACAGGACTACAACTACCTGTGTATGTCCACTATCTAGGTACACAGGACTACAACTGCCTGTGTGTGTCCACTATGTAGGTACACAGGACTAGAACTACCTGTGTGTGTCCACTATGTAGGTACACAGGACTACAACTACCTGTGTGTGTCCACTATGTAGGTACACAGGACTAGAACTACCTGTGTGTGTCCACTATCTAGGTACACAGGACTACAACTACCTGTGTGTGTCCACTATGTAGGTACACAGGACTAGAACTACCTGTGTGTGTCCACTATGTAGGTACACAGGACTACAACTGCCTGTGTGTGTCCACTATGTAGGTACACAGGACTACAACTACCTGTGTGTGTCCACTATGTAGGTACACAGGACTAGAACTACCTGTGTGTGTCCACTATGTAGGTACACAGGACTACAACTGCCTGTGTATGTCCACTATGTAGGTACACAGAACTACAACTGCCTGTGTGTGTCCACTATGTAGGTACACAGGACTACAACTGCCTGTGTGTGTCCACTATGTAGGTACACAGGACTACAACTGCCTGTGTGTGTCCACTATGTAGGTACACAGGACTACAACTGCCTGTGTGTGTCCACTATGTAGGTACACAGGACTACAACCACCTGTGTATGTCCACTATGTAGGTACACAGGACTACAACTGCTAGTGTGTGTCCACTATGTAGGTACACAGGACTACAACTACCAGTGTGTGTCCACTATCTAGGTACACAGGACTACAAGTACCAGTGTGTGTCCACTATGTAGGTACACAGGACTACAACTTCCTGTGTGTGTCCACTATGTAGGTACAAAGGACTACAACTACCTGTGTATGTCCACTATGTAGGTACAAAGGACTACAACTGCCTGTGTGTGTCTACTATGTAGGTACACAGGACTACAACTACCAGTGTGTGTCCACTCTGTAGGTACACAGGACTACAACTACCTGTGCGTGTCCACTATCTAGGTACACAGGACTAGAACTACTTGTGTATGTCCACTGTGTAGGTACACAGGACTAGAACTACCTGTGTATGTCCACTATGTAGGTACACAGGACTACAACTACCTGTGTGTGTCCACTATGTAGGTACACAGGACTACAACTACCTGTGTGTGTCCACTATGTAGGTACACAGGACTACAACTACCTGTGTATGTCCACTATGTAGGCACACAGGACTACAACTACCAGTGTGTGTCCACTATCTAGGTACACAGGACTACAACTACCAGTGTGTGTCCACTATGTAGGTACACAGGACTACCACTGCCTGTGTGTGTCCATTATGTAGGTACACAGGACTACAACTGCCTGTGTATTTCCACTATCTAGAGGTACAAAGGACTACAACTGCCTGTGTGTGTCCACTATGTAGGTACACAGGACTACAACTACCTGTGTATGTCCACTATGTAGGTACAAAGGACTACAACTGCCTGTGTGTGTCCACTATCTAGGTACACAGGACTACAACTACTTGTGTATGTCCAATATGTAGGTACACAGGACTACAACTACCAGTGTGTGTCCACTATGTAGGTACACAGGACTGCAACTACCAGTGTGTGTCCACTATGTAGGTACACAGGACTAGAACTACCTGTGTATGTCCACTATGTAGGTACAAAGGACTACAACTGCCTGTGTGTGTCCACTATCTAGGTACACAGGACCACAACTACCAGTGTGTGTCCACTATGTAGGTACACAGGACTGCAACTACCAGTGTGTGTCCACTATGTAGGTACACAGGACTAGAACTACCTGTGTGTGTCCACTATGTAGGTACACAGGACTACAACTACCTGTGTGTGTCCACTATGTAGGTACACAGGACTAGAACTACCTGTGTGTGTCCACTATCTAGGTACACAGGACTACAACTACCTGTGTGTGTCCACTATGTAGGTACACAGGACTAGAACTACCTGTGTGTGTCCACTATGTAGGTACACAGGACTACAACTGCCTGTGTGTGTCCACTATGTAGGTACACAGGACTACAACTGCCTGTGTGTGTCCACTATGTAGGTACACAGGACTACAACTGCCTGTGTGTGTCCACTATGTAGGTACACAGGACTACAACTACCTGTGTGTGTCCACTATGTAGGTACACAGGACTAGAACTACCTGTGTATGTCCACTATGTAGGTACAAAGGACTACAACTGCCTGTGTGTGTCCACTATCTAGGTACACAGGACCACAACTACCAGTGTGTGTCCACTATGTAGGTACACAGGACTGCAACTACCAGTGTGTGTCCACTATGTAGGTACACAGGACTACAACTGCCTGTGTGTGTCCACTATGTAGGTACACAGGACTACAACTGCCTGTGTGTGTCCACTATGTAGGTACACAGGACTACAACCACCTGTGTATGTCCACTATGTAGGTACACAGGACTACAACTGCTAGTGTGTGTCCACTATGTAGGTACACAGGACTACAACTACCAGTGTGTGTCCACTATCTAGGTACACAGGACTACAAGTACCAGTGTGTGTCCACTATGTAGGTACACAGGACTACAACTTCCTGTGTGTGTCCACTATGTAGGTACAAAGGACTACAACTACCTGTGTATGTCCACTATGTAGGTACAAAGGACTACAACTGCCTGTGTGTGTCTACTATGTAGGTACACAGGACTACAACTACCAGTGTGTGTCCACTCTGTAGGTACACAGGACTACAACTACCTGTGCGTGTCCACTATCTAGGTACACAGGACTAGAACTACTTGTGTATGTCCACTGTGTAGGTACACAGGACTAGAACTACCTGTGTATGTCCACTATGTAGGTACACAGGACTACAACTACCTGTGTGTGTCCACTATGTAGGTACACAGGACTACAACTACCTGTGTGTGTCCACTATGTAGGTACACAGGACTACAACTACCTGTGTATGTCCACTATGTAGGCACACAGGACTACAACTACCAGTGTGTGTCCACTATCTAGGTACACAGGACTACAACTACCAGTGTGTGTCCACTATGTAGGTACACAGGACTACAACTGCCTGTGTGTGTCCATTATGTAGGTACACAGGACTACAACTGCCTGTGTATTTCCACTATCTAGAGGTACAAAGGACTACAACTGCCTGTGTGTGTCCACTATGTAGGTACACAGGACTACAACTACCTGTGTATGTCCACTATGTAGGTACAAAGGACTACAACTGCCTGTGTGTGTCCACTATCTAGGTACACAGGACTACAACTACTTGTGTATGTCCAATATGTAGGTACACAGTACTACAACTACCAGTGTGTGTCCACTATGTAGGTACACAGGACTGCAACTACCAGTGTGTGTCCACTATGTAGGTACACAGGACTAGAACTACCTGTGTATGTCCACTATGTAGGTACAAAGGACTACAACTGCCTGTGTGTGTCCACTATCTAGGTACACAGGACCACAACTACCAGTGTGTGTCCACTATGTAGGTACACAGGACTGCAACTACCAGTGTGTGTCCACTATGTAGGTACACAGGACTAGAACTACCTGTGTGTGTCCACTATGTAGGTACACAGGACTACAACTACCTGTGTGTGTCCACTATGTAGGTACACAGGACTAGAACTACCTGTGTGTGTCCACTATCTAGGTACACAGGACTACAACTACCTGTGTGTGTCCACTATGTAGGTACACAGGACTAGAACTACCTGTGTGTGTCCACTATGTAGGTACACAGGACTACAACTGCCTGTGTGTGTCCACTATGTAGGTACACAGGACTACAACTGCCTGTGTGTGTCCACTATGTAGGTACACAGGACTACAACTGCCTGTGTGTGTCCACTATGTAGGTACACAGGACTACAACTACCTGTGTGTGTCCACTATGTAGGTACACAGGACTAGAACTACCTGTGTATGTCCACTATGTAGGTACAAAGGACTACAACTGCCTGTGTGTGTCCACTATCTAGGTACACAGGACCACAACTACCAGTGTGTGTCCACTATGTAGGTACACAGGACTGCAACTACCAGTGTGTGTCCACTATGTAGGTACACAGGACTACAACTGCCTGTGTGTGTCCACTATGTAGGTACACAGGACTACAACTGCCTGTGTGTGTCCACTATGTAGGTACACAGGACTACAACTACCTGTGTGTGTCCACTATGTAGGTACACAGGACTACAACTGCTAGTGTGTGTCCACTATGTAGGTACACAGGACTACAACTACCTGTGTGTGTCCACTATCTAGGTACACAGGACTACAACTACCAGTGTGTGTCCACTATGTAGGTACACAGGACTACAACTGCCTGTGTGTGTCCACTATGTAGGTACAAAGGACTACAACTACCTGTGTATGTCCACTATGTAGGTACAAAGGACTACAACTGCCTGTGTGTGTCTACTATGTAGGTACACAGGACTACAACTACCAGTGTGTGTCCACTCTGTAGGTACACAGGACTACAACTACCTGTGCGTGTCCACTATCTAGGTACAAAGGACTAGAACTACTTGTGTATGTCCACTATGTAGGTACACAGGACTAGAACTACCTGTGTATGTCCAATATGTAGGTACACAGGACTACAACTACCAGTGTGTGTCCACTATGTAGGTACACAGGACTGCAACTACCAGTGTGTGTCCACTATGTAGGTACACAGGACTAGAACTACCTGTGTATGTCCACTATGTAGGTACACAGGACTACAACTACCTGTGTATGTCCCTTATGTAGGCACACAGGACTACAACTACCAGTGTGTGTCCACTATCTAGGTACACAGGACTACAACTACCAGTGTGTGTCCACTATGTAGGTACACAGGACTACAACTGCCTGTGTGTGTCCATTATGTAGGTACACAGGACTACAACTGCCTGTGTATTTCCACTATCTAGAGGTACAAAGGACTACAACTGCCTGTGTGTGTCCACTATGTAGGTACACAGGACTACAACTACCTGTGTATGTCCCCTATGTAGGTACAAAGGACTACAACTGCCTGTGTGTGTCCACTATCTAGGTACACAGGACTACAACTACTTGTGTATGTCCAATATGTAGGTACACAGGACTACAACTACCAGTGTGTGTCCACTATGTAGGTACACAGGACTGCAACTACCAGTGTGTGTCCACTATGTAGGTACACAGGACTAGAACTACCTGTGTATGTCCACTATGTAGGTACAAAGGACTACAACTGCCTGTGTGTGTCCACTATCTAGGTACACAGGACCACAACTACCAGTGTGTGTCCACTATGTAGGTACACAGGACTGCAACTACCAGTGTGTGTCCACTATGTAGGTACACAGGACTAGAACTACCTGTGTGTGTCCACTATGTAGGTACACAGGACTACAACTACCTGTGTGTGTCCACTATGTAGGTACACAGGACTAGAACTACCTGTGTGTGTCCACTATCTAGGTACACAGGACTACAACTACCTGTGTGTGTCCACTATGTAGGTACACAGGACTAGAACTACCTGTGTGTGTCCACTATGTAGGTACACAGGACTACAACTGCCTGTGTGTGTCCACTATGTAGGTACACAGGACTACAACTGCCTGTGTGTGTCCACTATGTAGGTACACAGGACTACAACTGCCTGTGTGTGTCCACTATGTAGGTACACAGGACTACAACTACCTGTGTGTGTCCACTATGTAGGTACACAGGACTAGAACTACCTGTGTATGTCCACTATGTAGGTACAAAGGACTACAACTGCCTGTGTGTGTCCACTATCTAGGTACACAGGACCACAACTACCAGTGTGTGTCCACTATGTAGGTACACAGGACTGCAACTACCAGTGTGTGTCCACTATGTAGGTACACAGGACTAGAACTACCTGTGTGTGTCCACTATGTAGGTACACAGGACTACAACTACCTGTGTGTGTCCACTATGTAGGTACACAGGACTAGAACTACCTGTGTGTGTCCACTATCTAGGTACACAGGACTACAACTACCTGTGTGTGTCCACTATGTAGGTACACAGGACTAGAACTACCTGTGTATGTCCACTATGTAGGTACAAAGGACTACAACTGCCTGTGTGTGTCCACTATCTAGGTACACAGGACCACAACTACCAGTGTGTGTCCACTATGTAGGTACACAGGACTGCAACTACCAGTGTGTGTCCACTATGTAGGTACACAGGACTAGAACTACCTGTGTGTGTCCACTATGTAGGTACACAGGACTACAACTACCTGTGTGTGTCCACTATGTAGGTACACAGGACTAGAACTACCTGTGTGTGTCCACTATCTAGGTACACAGGACTACAACTACCTGTGTGTGTCCACTATGTAGGTACACAGGACTAGAACTACCTGTGTGTGTCCACTATGTAGGTACACAGGACTACAACTGCCTGTGTGTGTCCACTATGTAGGTACACAGGACTACAACTGCCTGTGTGTGTCCACTATGTAGGTACACAGGACTACAACTACCTGTGTGTGTCCACTATGTAGGTACACAGGACTACAACTGCTAGTGTGTGTCCACTATGTAGGTACACAGGACTACAACTACCTGTGTGTGTCCACTATCTAGGTACACAGGACTACAACTACCAGTGTGTGTCCACTATGTAGGTACACAGGACTACAACTGCCTGTGTGTGTCCACTATGTAGGTACAAAGGACTACAACTACCTGTGTATGTCCACTATGTAGGTACAAAGGACTACAACTGCCTGTGTGTGTCTACTATGTAGGTACACAGGACTACAACTACCAGTGTGTGTCCACTCTGTAGGTACACAGGACTACAACTACCTGTGCGTGTCCACTATCTAGGTACAAAGGACTAGAACTACTTGTGTATGTCCACTATGTAGGTACACAGGACTAGAACTACCTGTGTATGTCCACTATGTAGGTACACAGGACTACAACTACCTGTGTGTGTCCACTATGTAGGTACACAGGACTACAACTACCTGTGTGTGTCCACTATGTAGGTACACAGGACTACAACTACCTGTGTATGTCCACTATGTAGGCACACAGGACTACAACTACCAGTGTGTGTCCACTATCTAGGTACACAGGACTACAACTACCAGTGTGTGTCCACTATGTAGGTACACAGGACTACAACTGCCTGTGTGTGTCCATTATGTAGGTACACAGGACTACAACTGCCTGTGTATTTCCACTATCTGGAGGTACAAAGGACTACAACTGCCTGTGTGTGTCCACTATGTAGGTACACAGGACTACAACTACCTGTGTATGTCCACTATGTAGGTACACAGGACTACAACTACCAGTGTGTATCCACTATGTAGGTACACAGGACTGCAACTACCAGTGTGTGTCCACTATCTAGGTACACAGGACTAGAACTACCTGTGTATGTCCACTATGTAGGTACAAAGGACTACAACTGCCTGTGTGTGTCCACTATCTAGGTACACAGGACTACAACTACCAGTGTGTGTCCACTATCTAGGTACACAGGACTCCAACTACCAGTGTGTGTCCACTATGTAGGTACACAGGACTAGAACTACCTGTGTATGTCCACTATGTAGGTACACAGGACTACAACTACCAGTGTGTGTCCACTATGTAGGTACAAAGGACTACAACTACCCGTGTATGTCCACTATGTAGGTACACAGGACTACAACTGCCTGTGTGTGTCCACTATCTAGGTACACAGGACTACAACTGCCTTTATATATCCGCTGTGTAGGTATGCAGGACTACAACTACCTTGATACCAACTGTTTTGAGATCACCCTTGAGCTGGGCTGCATCAAGTTCCCCTGGGACTGGGATTTGGAAGACTACTGGCAGGAGAACCAAGATGCCCTCATCTTCTACATGCTGCAGGTAGAGGCTAGCTTAGTCCACTCATCACACCCCAGACAAGATTCAGTTGCCTCATACTCATAGCTTTTACAGGATAGTCAGTGGTAGTGGGTTTCCTTGGTAAGCAATGGTAGAAGGTCTCCTGGATAGTCAGTGGTAGTGGGTTTCCTGGGGTTTCCTGGATAGTCGGTGGTAGTAGGTTTCCTGGATGGTCAGTGGTAGGGGATTTCTTGGGTTTCCCTGGATAGTCAGTGGTAGTGGGTTTCCTGGATAGTCAGTGGTAGTGAGTTTCCTGGATAGTCAGTGGTAGTGGGTTTCCTGTGTAGTCAGATATGACTTTAATGAGTGGTCTGCAGTAGTCGATTTAATGATTGGTTTGTGGTAGTTGATTAATGATTGGTCTGTAGTAGTTGATTTAAAGATTAGTTTGTAGTAGTCAGTTTAATGGTCTTGGTTTAATTGTTCCCAATCAATGTTCTTGCATGTCACTCTTTGTGTCAAGATAAGTACATCCCTGCAGCCACATTATCTGATATGTTTCAGAGTCACATTGGAGTGAAGGGTCTTGTGACGACAACCGATGGCGTTCCTGTAAAGGATGCTGCCATCAAGACGACAAACTTGACATCCGGAGAGTATATTGCTCATGATATTCTCACAGGTTTGTACACAAAATATACACATGAAATATATATATTAGATCATCTCTTGTTTTCCCAGAATAACTGCATATGAGTTTTTGTATTGCAGGGACAGGTTTTACTTTCCACTGGAAAGATCTCTTCCCAGGTTTTAGTTTTCCTTAGTAAGACCTTTTCCCAGGTTTTTCTTTGTGCAATCATCTTTTCCCAACTCTATATGAACATCACCATTCAAATGATATAGGAGTGTTTGAAATCAGTTGAAAAATATGGATCAAGATTAAGCTCAAAGTGCATTATCCTAGATGTGAGATTGTCCTAGCAATATCATCAGTCCCGACATTACCCTAGCTTGTTGAATGAATACATTGAATGCATGTCTTTATACACCAGACCAATTCAGGCTTCTTGCTGTAACATCTATGGGATCAACTTTACAGCAAGGGTTGTTATCTTTACAGCTGCTGATGGGGATTACTATCGCCTGTTGATTGACGGATACTACGGTATCACAGTTGTTGCCCCTGGCTTCCACAATGCAACCCGCTGTGTCCATGTGAACAACACCATGGCAGTCCTGCATGGAGCTCAGAGAGTCGATTTTGAACTGGTTTCTAGTGACAAGCCAAAGCCTCCCCAGGAGGAATGTGATGAGCCCATGATAGAGCCACCTGAAGATGAGTATAAGGAGGAGGTGGGTGCTTTTATTGTCACAGAATGGCTACTGAGGTGGGACCTTTGGTTGGGATGAGGCTCCTGCAGGTGGTTGTTGCTTTGGTTGGGATGAGGCTCCTGCAGGTGGTTGTTGCTTTGGTTGGGATGGGGCTCCTGCATGTGGTTGGTGCTTTTGTTAGGATGGGGCTCCTGCATGTGGTTGGTGCTTTGGTTGGGATGGGGCTCCTGCATGTGGTTGGTGCTTTGGTTGGGATGGGGCTCCTGCATGTGGTTGGTGCTTTGGTTGGGATGGGGCTCCTGCATGTGGTTGGTGCTTTTGTTAGGATGGGGCTCCTGCATGTGGTTGGTGCTTTGGTTGGGATGGGGCTCCTGCAGGTGGTTGGTGCTTTGGTTAGGATGGGGCTCCTGCAGGTGGTTGTTGCTTTTGTTGGGATGGTGCTCCTGCATGTGGTTGGTGCTTTTGTTAGGATGGGGCTCCTGCATGTGGTTGGTGCTTTGGTTGGGATGGGGCTCCTGCAGGTGGTTGTTGCTTTTGTTGGGATGGGGCTCCTGCATGTGGTTGGTGCTTTTGTTAGGATGGGGCTCCTGCATGTGGTTGGTGCTTTGGTTGGGATGGGGCTCCTGCATGTGGTTGGTGCTTTTGTTAGGATGGGGCTCCTGCATGTGGTTGGTGCTTTGGTTGGGATGGGGCTCCTGTATGTGGTTGGTGCTTTGGTTGGGATGGGGCTCCTGCATGTGGTTGGTGCTTTGGTTGGGATGGGGCTCCTGCATGTGGTTGGTGCTTTGGTTGGGATGGGGCTCCTGCATGTGGTTGGTGCTTTGGTTGGGATGGGGCTCCTGCATGTGGTTGGTGCTTTGGTTGGGATGGGGCTCCTGCATGTGGTTGGTGCTTTTGTTAGGATGGGGCTCCTGCATGTGGTTGGTGCTTTGGTTAGGATGGGGCTCCTGCATGTGGTTGGTGCTTTTGTTAGGATGGGGCTCCTGCATGTGGTTGGTGCTTTGGTTAGGATGGGGCTCCTGCATGTGGTTGGTGCTTTGGTTGGGATGGGGCTCCTGCATGTGGTTGGTGCTTTTGTTAGGATGGGGCTCCTGCATGTGGTTGGTGCTTTGGTTGGGATGGTGCTCCTGCATGTGGAGTTCCAGCAGATGGAGACCACTGGGGTAAGACTACATCAGAATAACAAGAGGATGAAATCATTAAAGGTTTTTATAGTCTAAATATAAAATTGTTTCAAGGTCACATGCAATGTAAAACACAACTTTACAGATTCTGATACCTTTCAATATGCACTTACTGAAACAAATCATAAAAAATTCCAATTTAATATATGAAGTTGAGAAAAAACGCTATGAAAAAAGGCCTGTGAAATTGGAGTTCAAATGATTCACTAATTTTCCCCCACCGCTGGTCGGAAAAGTGGTTTCAACAGATATGTTGCGCTGAGCTCATGTTGCATGCACAGTGAATAGGTTCATGGAGCTTGAAACAGTATGCATTTTATGTATCATGAATAAGTCATGTGTCTTAATTATGTTTGATTTGGGGGTTGCATGTGACCTTTAACATATCATTGATATAGTATGGCACCTTAACAATGACTCTCAAAAGTAGAGGATAGGCTTTTCAAAAACATTATTTTTGGAAGTCGGATAGTTTTTGTTACAATGAAAGATGTAAAGGGACACAAGACATGATTGTGTAGTTCATCCTTTGTTTCATTTCACAGCTACGGGAACAGCTGTACCGACTGCAGCTGATCAGGAGACAACTGAGTGCAGAGGAATGGGACAGCCTTGTTCGTCGCATGATAGCTGACCTTCAGAAGTAGAGGTCAAGGTCACTTGTCCTTGTGACCCCCCTGTTGGTGTAGCTGATGTTACCTTAAGAAATGAAACAATTTGTAAAAATGATAACAGTGAATGGAAGAATATTTAACCAAAGAAATTTAGGTCACAAAACTTATCTTTAAACTTGAAAATTCAGTAATTTGAATATTTCATTATTCCAAATGTTTTTCTTTTCCTGTTTAAACTCAGTGGGAAACATCAGTGTGCAAGGACAAACAATACATAGAGCATGCTGATGACAGCAGCAGCTGCAGAGTAACTTGGGTAACTGTATCAGAGGCGTTTCACAGCGAAAACAGGGCTATTGCAGGGCTAATATAAGGAGATCATCAGACATTATTCTCCTTTGGAGAGTCAGTTGAAATGAAGGATTTGGATTGTACAACATGGAATCTGACCATGACAGTATCCTCTGACATATCCAAGCTAGTCTTCAGCCACATTATATGGACAAGTACACAAAAAGAGTTTATTTTTGTTCTCGTGTTGTGATATGTGTGATGTACTGTGCTGCATTTACCCTGCTCACCTGAATCCAGGGCCACCTCAGACTATTCCACACTGGGAACGATTCAGTGTCTCGATGAACATGTGTTACAATGGGTGGCTGTTTAAAATTCACTAATGAACGAAATTTAACTTGATACAAAAGTTCAGCGGTGAACAGAATAAATGTGATAGTTTGAGATGGTCCCCTTAGGAAAACTTGTGCAATACATATATATTAACCCTTTATCTTTGTTGTAATCTGATTAGCACATATTTTAACATAAACCTCCACACATTATTCATGCATTTGATCATGCTGGGAGGATCATGTTATAGCTCTACAACATTTTACAGTGTTTTACAATATTTTGTTGAAGATCAGGAAGTTCTCACATGGAGCTGAATGTGTGACAGTTGAGATGTCAAGTTTTTATTTCTCAGTAGAGAATGATGTGATATTGAAAAAAGTATATTGCTGACTACATAAGTGATGGTTTAGTAGTTCACTTACTTTCCAGTGATGTTAATTGTTTGTGTTATGTTTAGCTTGTATATTGGCTCTCTACAACTTGGCCAGATAGTTGAAGCTGTTGTTGACTCACAGTGTCCAGGTGGTACACTCGATTCTCTCTACACATGGCATTCCTGATTGCATCTATTACCTCATTGGTGGATCCTGACATTTTCATCTAGTGTGTTTTACAGTCTGACAATTAGTGTTGACTAATCATATGTTTGACTGGAATATTAACCTTTGTTTTCCTGATAAATAACAATGGGAATCTATTCACAAAGTTATATATAGTTATGTCATTGATATTCTGTTCAACACTGAGAATTCCATGCATGGTTTCAGTAAAGACAATCGAGACTTCTTTTTGCCCACTGCTGGCAAACTATATCACCTATGGTCAGCTTGACCAAGGGACATAATGAAGTCAGACTGTCAGATCATGTATTTATGGCACTATTCTCTCCAATACCTCTTCAGTCGACCTTGGATGCACCATGTATGAAGTACTTGATGATGTTGTGTGCTGTTTATGTATCAGCTGACACCACTTCTAAGCAAGCATCAGTTTTCGTATTTAAGCATTGACTACTAAATCACAGTTTTCTATGGTCACATTCCTGTTACATTAATGCATTGGAGCCTACAACTTATTCATCAAATCTGCAAGTGTGATATTGTCTCATGAATCAAAAAACATACATTACTTAAAATGCATTCCAGATGTGATCTTTTTCAGCACTTTTTTTCCAGTTAAGAGTGTTGGTTTAATTCTGGATGAACAGAAATACAATAAGCTTTACATCCAGTGAATCTGTTACATATGGTTTTGCTTATATATTTGCACAAAGAAAATGAAATATTTTTCTGCCACCAGTATTGATCTACTCAGTTACCTACGAACACAATTTCCAAACCCAGACCTTGTAGTATGATAATAATTTATGACATCAGGAAATCCAGTATTTTGACAACTGCACTTGGCACTTTAGAGAAGTATATTGTGGAATAAAGTCTTGCAAATTGTTTGTGCAAAGGAGTCTGTTGTTATTGCTTTCTGTGAACATATATTCCACATTCAACAGTCATTCAAGAGAATGCCTTCGAAACATTTCATGCTTTAGTTGTATGTTTGAAACATGAGATGTCTGCTTCCAGTAGGTAATGAGATAAACAAAGATTAGGGCCAAGGATTCCCAGGATCCTAGTATACCCAAGGGAGGCTACTCCACACAGCAACTTGCCACTCCACACATCTTGGTCACCTACTTTCCTAACTATAAGATAAAACAAACAGACACGAGTAATTCAACTTCAGGAAATGCAGAAGACTGAGATTAGATGCTTTTAAAACATTGGTATATCAATAATCTCTGTCTCATTGTAAATGATGATCTGGACCACAATAATCTGCCAGGTATAAATCATAATCTTGACCACAGTAATCTACCTGGTTCTCTGTAAACAGTCATCTGGACCTCAACAATCTGCAAGGTTTTGAATGTAAACCGTCTTCTGGACCTCAATATAATGCCAGGTTTTCAGTGTAAACCATCATATGGACCTCAATATAATGCTAGGTTTTCAGTGTAAACCATCATCTGGACCTCAATAATCTACCTGGTTCTCTATAAACTGTCATCTGGACCTCAACAATCTGCAAGGTTTTGAGTGTAAACCGTCATCTGGACCTCAATAATCTGCAAGGTTTTGAGTGTAAACCGTCATCTGGACCTCAACAATCTGCAAGGTTTTGAGTGTAAACCGTCATCTGGACCTCAACAATCTGCAAGGTTTTGAGTGTAAACCGTCATCTGGACCTCAATAATCTGCCAGGTTTTCAAAATGCTTGAAAAGAATGATGACATATTACATATATGATCTTTATTACCTTCCTAAAAAAACAACATACAAGTTTCAACAGTTCCTGTACACAATAACAACTGTCATTTCCAGTGGTTACAAAGGCAGCATACCCTGTGCACATCTCCATCCATGTCTCCATGTCCAGTGATCACATATGCTGATAACCTACAAGCAGTAAGTCACCTTCCAGACACTCACACAGTTTGTGAATCATCAACCCTCAGCTGACTTGGTATCTGCTGTGTTAGAATTACATCAGTACATGATTCCAGCAGCAGCAGCAATCACTGTGTACTACAATCCACAGGTGACATCATTATCATCATCATCATCATCATCATCATCATCATCATCAGTGTTCAAAGGAAGGAGTGGAATCTCTGTCACCAGCTGTCACTTGACATTAAAATCCTCACTTGAGAGGTGCACACCTTGACAAAAAAAACCCTCACTTGAGAGGTGCACACCTTGATGATAAAACCCTCACTTTAGAGGTACACTCAATCTGCACACATGGTTCGGCAACTAAACAACTGTAGCGTGACACTACTGAGGAATGCTGGGATACTGTCCTGTTTTGCAAGGTAAAGGTCAATGAGATCCTGCACTGTCTCGGAGAAAGTTGTTTGAAGCATCTGTGTCTCACCAGAGGAGCTATGCTGTGGAGGAGATGTCTTCGTGTTAATGTCGACAGTCTGGTCTTAGTACCATATTACCAGTATTATCTTCTTATTACATACCTACAGAAATCACAATAACTACAACACTGTTTACTAATACTACATTGTTTACTAATGTACTTACTGCTCATTCCCCAAATATAAATATTTACACCGATTTGATGCATATTATCCAAAGAAGCTGAAGAACACTGACAGAATACACATATTGTATAATACTAAGCTACCTTACAGTCCCTATGCTACATTGTATTCACTCACCTGTCCCCACATGATACAGACATGTTCCTTGTACACATTTATAAACATGAACAACACAGCAGCAACAGGTGCCCCCCGAGCTGCCCTCTACTCACAGCAAACAACAGGTAGTCTTGTGGGGAGTCAGCATACATGTTTGTCAGTCGGTACTGACTGGCACAAGGGATGTCAATCTTGTAGCCTGTCAGCTGGTAGCACACCTCTCGGAACTCCTGACTTGTCTTTTTGAATGCCTCCATAAGTCGCTTATTGCGTAGCTCTTCCCGGGTCAGCTGGCTCTTCAGCTCTGAGGGACAGGAGATTGAAATCATCACATGAAACATCTTGACCTCCCAATAATATGCCATAGTTCCCATCTGGAAGAATACTCTATCTAACATTTCCTTAGTCTCACAGAATGCTTCACCTGACACAATACACTATGTGACACAATGCCTCCTTTGACACAATACACTATCTGACAATCTCCCATCTGATATTTCCCACTTCTGACAGAATCCACCATTTGTCGCAGTGCACTATTTGACATCATTTACTATCAAACACAATCCACAACCCAACCCCATCAAGCATCCGACACAATCCACCCACCACCTGAAACCAGCTATCCAACACCATCTTCCACTTCACACCAACTGTCCAACACCACAGACTATCTGACACCATCCTCCACCTGATATCCACCATGAAACACCACAGATCAACACCATCCAACACCATCCTCACTGACACCAACTATCCAACATCACAGATTAAAAACCATCCTCCACCTGACACCAAACATCTAATAATAACGACTATCCGGCACCATCTTCCACTTCACACCAACCATCCATTACCATAGACTATCCAACACCATCCTCCACCTGACACCAACCATCCATCACCAGAGACTATCCGACACTATCCTCCACCTGACACCAACTATCCAACATCATAGATTAAAAGCCATCCTCCACCTGACACCAACCATCTATCACCATAGACTATCCAACACCATCCTCCACCTGACACCAACCATCCATCACCATAGACTATCCAGCACCATCCTCCACCTGACACCAACTATCCATCACCATAGACTATCCAACACCATCCTCCACCTGACACCAACCATCCATCACCATAGACTATCCAGCACCATCCTCCACCTGACACCAACTATCCATCACCATAGACTATCCAACACCATCCTCCACCTGACACCAACTATCCATCACCAGAGACTATCCAACACCATCTTCCACTTCACACTGACTATCCATCACCATAGACTATCTGACACCATCCTCCATTTCACACCAACTATCCATCACCACAGACTATCAGACACAATCCTCCACCTGACACCAGCTATCTAATTCCATAGACTACACAACACCATCCTCTACTTGACACAACCATCCAATACCATAGACTATCCAACACCATCCAACACCTCACACCAACCATCCATCACCATAGTCTATCAGACACAATATACCACCTGACACCAACTATCCATCACCATAGACTATCAGACACAATCCTCCACCTGACACCAACTATCCATCACCATAGACTATCAGACACAATATACCACCTGACACCAACTATCCATCACCATAGTCTATCCATCACCATCCTCCACCTCACACAGTCACTCATACCTTCCACCTCCTTCTCAGCATCTGGTTCTAGCAGTTTCTTCTCCACCTTCAGAGTCAGGTCATCCACCGATCCTCCAGACTCCTCCAGCAATTTCAGCCTCTGTTTCAGTTTGTCATTTTCGTCATGCAACCTTTTCACCTCCTCTTCTCTTTGTCTCTGAGCTAACTCAGCAGGGTTCATAGTGAAGTGGACCACTTTTGTCTTGGACGGATCATAATCGCCCTGAAAATACACAGCGCACTTGATGCTGACAGTACTACCCCCAACTGTATCACACCAATGCTCTACCAAGATCGACACAAGTTCAAGCCAATGATTTGTATCATTTGTTGAATTTAAGTAAGCAATCAGATGATATGACTTGGTCAAATTTCGTAGATTGAATTGACTGGCCAAAATAACCTCTCATAACTAAAGCTATATACACCATATACCCTGCTTGGCACTTTAAGAGACTCTCCAATGCTCACCTGCAGGTTCCTCTGTTCTATCCGTGCCTCCAGGAGGTTGACCTGTTTGTTCTTCTTCTCCAGCTCCAACTCCAGCTCAATGATTCTCTCTCTGCAGAGAAACAGCAAACAATTTACAAACAATGCATCAAGAAACTGAGATGATATGATGCAATATATAAGAGAAAGATATCAAATGCTCTTATGTGGTGAAGTAACTGTTGACACCGAATGACTGAACACACAGAGTTTGATTTTCAAGGCACAATGACATACAATCCATGTTGTCAAGGCACAATGGAGTGTACAATGGCACACATCTAAACAACTCATCCTTGTTCATGTATATAAATAGACTCAAAAACTTGGCACCTCTTCCACTTCCCTGAACAAACAGCTAGACTTACTTCAGTTCCTGAATCATTCTCTGGTCACTCTTTGTTGACTGTTCTGCCTTCTCCCCTTTATCAGTGGTCAGTGTCTCCAGCTGTCAGGGGCAGAAATAATGATAAAATCATCCCAAAACTTCAATCCATGGTGTTATGTAGTGATAGTTGAAATAGATTCATTTAGAGTCACAATGTAAACACAGGCACATGCCCATTTATTAACACAGTCATGGTGAAAGCTTAGACACATGCCCCATTCTTTAACAGAGGTGAAGTGCAAAACCACAGACACAAGCCCCATCCTTTAGTCCAAGCACAAATGCACAATCACACTCTATTCTGCTACAGATTCACAGTGCAAACACATCCACATCCCCCATTCTTCAACATTTGACAATCACAGTTCTTCTCATTTCAGACATAATCATAGCACAAAGACTGCTTGTGGAATGGGATGTCAACAGTCCACTCACAAATGACCCCTATGACATCAGCACCCACCTCTAGACACTTGGACTTGGTCTGTGACACTTCATGGGCAGTCCGTCCCAGCTCTGCCTCCAGAGACTCTGTCTGAACACGGTAGTCCTGTAGGAGTTGTTCCAGCTGTTGTACACGGCTCGCCTGCAGTGCACCAACATTTACTGTCACTTCACTTTCATACGAATCCAGGATTCGTTTGTAGCCCTCTCGTTCCTGGCAAAAACAAATAACATTCGGCTCAGTCTATCAACAGACTCAACGAAATACAGAATAGTTGTGTACAAAGGTTCTATGGAACAAAAAACACAGGCATAACATTTGAAGTCATGAGACTAAACGTTAATAATTTATGCATGTGATTAATATCAACTTACGAATAGGAGTGTGTTGAGCAAGTTAGGTGACGTTATGTGCTGGTGATCAGGTGCATGACTCCAAGGGTGTGGGTTAAAATACTGAATGGGACTCAACCCGACAAAAAGTACTATGATCTGTACTTTACAAGAAAGTGTAATCCCTAATATAACATATCTTATAAATAGGAGCACCTAATTATGAATAGATTTTCACATGGAGAGATGATTTGCACATGAACAGTGCTGATGTGATAGCTGTGTTTGCATTCTGTCTGATTATATCACTTTAAGCTAACACTCTTGTAACTCTTACCTTGCTGACCAACAACAGTTTCCGCTGGAGCCTCTTTATGAGATCCTGCTGATGTTGCGACCCGGTCTTCCCAACACTCACCTCCTGTACTAAAGTCTGATACTTGCTATTCATTTCCCTCAGTTCAGCCTGAAGGGAGTTAAACCTGTACAACAACAGACTTGCATAAATAAACATTGAAACAATGTCTAAAAGGCCGATTTGAATGTAGATGTAATTCACATCTTTCGATCTCCCCTGTGCTGGAGCTTGTGTGCTGCTTTACATTGAGTTTACACAATATGACTGCAATAACCGTCCATACTTGCTATGTAACAACACACAGTAGACATGTACAAGTCTGCTTTAATACGAGTCAATACTGCAACAAAAATCTATACCGTAACATCAGTGAAAACAACAATATCAGTCAGTACAGCAATGTGCGTCAATAGAATCCATGTGAGTCAAAACTACAAAGTGAGTCAATACTATTTTTTTAAGACAATTAAATCATTGAGAATCTTGGCTTACAAAGATTCAGCACTACACTGTAAGTTATACTTCATAAAATTGTAATGCGAGTCAAATTGCAATATGATGGTAGATTCAGTGTATGAAAGGATTGCACCATACAGCCGGGGCTCATACTCTGGGTCACCTCCAATACATCAATGTATGACATGTGAGCACAACACAGCCGGGGCTCATACTCTGGGTCACCTCCAATACATCAATGTATGACATGTGAGCACAACACAGTCGGGGATCATACTCTGGGTCACCTCCAATACATCAATGTATGACATGTGAGCACAACACAGCCGGGGCTCATACTCCAGTCAACTCCAATACATCAATGTATGACATGTGAGCACAACACAGTCGGGGCTCATACTCTGGGTCACCTCCAATACATCAATGTATGACATGTGAGCACAACATAGCCGGGGCTCATATTCCAGTCAACTCTAATACATCAATGTATGACATGTGAGCACAACACAGCCGGGGCTCATACTCTGGGTCACCTCCAATACATCAATGTATGACATGTGAGCACAACACAGCCGGGGCTCATACTCTGGGTCACCTCCAATACATCAATGTATGACATGTGAGCACAACACAGTCGGGGCTCATACTCCAGTCAACTCCAATACATCAATGTATGACATGTGAGCACAACACAGTCGGGGCTCATACTCTGGGTCACCTCCAATACATCAATGTATGACATGTGAGCACAACATAGCCGGGGCTCATATTCCAGTCAACTCTAATACATCAATGTATGACATGTGAGCACAACACAGCCGGGGCTCATACTCCAGTCAACTCTAATACATCAATGTATGACATGAGAGCACAACACAGTCGGGGCTCATACTCCAGTCAACTCTAATACATCAATGTATGACATGTGACCACAACACAGCCGGGGCTCATACTCCAGTCAACTCTAATACATCAATGTATGACATGTGAGCACAACACAGTCGGGGATCATACTCCAGTCAACTCCAATACATCAATGTATGACATGTCAGCACAACACAGCCGGGGCTCATACTCCAGTCAACTCCAATACATCAATGTATGACATGTGAGCACAACACAGCCGGGGCTCATACTCCAGTCAACTCCAATACATCAATATATGACATGTGAGCACAACACAGTCGGGGCTCATACTCCAGTCAACTCCAATACATCAATGCATGACATGTGAGCACAACACAGCCGGGGCTCATACTCCAGTCAACTCCAATACATCAATGTATGACATGTGAGCACAACACAGTCGGGGCTCATACTCCAGTCAACTCCAATACATCAATGAATGACATGTGAGCACAACATAGCCGGGGCTCATACTCCAGTCAACTCTAATACATCAATGTATGACATGTGAGCACAACACAGCCGGGGCTCATACTCCAGTCAACTCTAATACATCAATATATGACATGTGAGCACAACACAGCCGGGGCTCATACTCCAGTCAACTCTAATACATCAATGTATGACATGAGAGTACAACACAGTCGGGGCTCATACTCCAGTCAACTCCAATACATCAATGTATGACATGTGAGCACAACACAGCCGGGGCTCATACTCCAGTCAACTCCAATACATCAATGTATGACATGTGAGCACAACACAGCCGGGGCTCATACTCCAGTCAACTCTAATACATCAATGTATGACATGACAGCAGCAAGCAACCAGGGTTCAAACTTTGGGTCAGCTCTAATACATCAGGTAAGATGGTGCAAGTTGTCACACATTTCATTCATAACTGTCCTCTGGTAAGTGTTTTCATATCAGCTATGTAATCATTGTATAATGATATTTGTTATGCTACCACATATGTCATCTATCAAAAGTCACTGCTTAAACTAAGGCTGTTATGATACACTCACTCACTCGGCAAATTGAACCATAGCCCTTCATCGTTATTTGTGGCCACCAAAACAGAATATGAATGAATATTTACACTTCTTAATAGAGCATGTTTTACTTGAGCCCTTATGTCATTTTTCAAAGTGAGATATGCAAGAATGGAATAGGTAACAACCTTGCAGTGGGGCAAGTCATGTCAGTTTGCAATGGTTGCACATGGTACTGTGAACTGTAACTATTAGTCTATGTCATACCAAATGTGAGTTTCATGTCAGATCACTGGTTACTACTATGACAAATTAACAGCTATGATGAGGGTTCCATATGGTGCATCAAATATTATTGGTATTTGTTACCCAATGTTTGTAATACATGTCATATTCAGCACATAGTGTAATTGTTGCAGCCCTAGTTCAAACCAATATTTGGGACACACACTAAATGTACTCTGCATGTAAGTGGGTGAACAAACGTCCCTGCAACTCACCTGGACTGTAGTTTGCTATACTCGTCGGACGCCAGCATCTGGGCACTCTGCAGCTCCGCTACCTGGAGGGACAGCTCTGTGGGAGACCTGTCAACACAAACACATTCAGTGGAATCACCTACTACAAGGGAATACTCATCCATTTCAACCACTTGTCACCCTGTGTCTGTGTATGAAGCACATAGGACTGTCTGTGTCTGCATGAAACAGTTAGGACTGTGTGTCTTTATGAAACAGACAGGATGTGTGTGTCTGTGAATGAAGTAGATAGGGTTGTCTGTGTCTGTGAATAAAGCAGATAGGGCTGTCTGTGTCTGTAAATAAAGCAGATAGGGCTGTCTGTGTCTGTGAATAAAGCAGATAGGGCTGTCTGTGTCTGTATGAAACAGTTAGGACTGTGTGTCTTTATGAAACAGACAGAATGTGTGTGTCTGTGAATGAAGTAGATAGGGCTGTCTAGGTCTGTGAATAAAGCAGATGGAGCTGTCTCTGTCTGTGAACGAAACAGTGTGTTGTAGGTATCTGGTGTATGACTCACAGAGGGTTCCCGAGTCCAGCTGCTGACTTCCCCTGCCATCTCTCAAGGTTGATCTTTAAACTCTGTTCAAGTAGTAAAGTATCAATGCTCAGTCACTCATAGTGGCATATTTCCAAGAGTTGTTAGATCTGGCAATTAGATGAGATTTTCCAAGCTTGTACATGTGAAAACATTCTTACACAACTATGTGCAGAAAGATAATTGTTACATTTATTGTTGCATGGAGGACCATTTCCTCATACAGGGTTTGCCATGACTATGACCCACCTCATTGTCCAACTGTAGCTGGGTGTAGTCGGCCATCCTGTTCTCAGCCCGCTGCAATTTCTTGGTCAGACCCTCAATCTGCTCCTCCATCAGCAGAGTGTTCTTCTCTGTCTCCCTGACCAACAGACACTTACACTTATGATATTCAGACATTGTTTGAACTTATTAAGCAAACCCTAACAACATCATTAACAAACATCACAACTTTTGTACCCATAACAATTGCCCTATACAACTCTCCCCATGATACATACTCAATTTACTGTCACCCCCACTGAAAAAGTGTTCCTATGGGAAATGTCCCTATAGCAAATGTCATCATATCCCCAAGACAAGTGTCTCCATGACAGCTGTCCCCACAACAACTGTCTAACTTTTCGACAACAGGTGGTCATACTGTAGTGAGTTTGTTCAGTTTTAGGCCACACTCACCAATATTTGAGCTATATGGCTGCAGTCTGTAAATAATCGAATCTGTACCTGACAATCCTGCGATCACCAGCAGGAGCATCGATCTGCACAACAGGGAACTGATGACATGTGTCAGAGAGTCTGACCACCCGATACCATTAGTCACCTCTTCCGATAAGCAAAGTCTCTCTTTGTGACAAGCATGGGCTGCTGAAGACCTAATCTACCCAGAATCTGCACGGGTCGTCATGCAGTACTTACTTGTAGTACTTGTTTTCCTCTTTCAGCTTGTCCAGCTCCCTCTCCAAGTTGGGGAGTGTCTCCAGCTGAGTCCTAAGTGCCCGAGTGATGGTGACATCTTCCTGGTGCAGACGCTCTTGGTCTTCCAGGTCCTGGAGTTATCGTAGACAACCCTGGTAGTTCTCACAACACAAACCATATACTACTACCCCTCACACAGCAGTACAAGCTAATACACAAGGTACTACTCTCTCAATAGCAAATAATTAATTTCTCTCAGTTGCTCTTATTTCATGATTTTCTTATTTCATTCCTCATGAAAACCGCCAAACATAATTGGTATTTGTTGGATAAAACATATTATGTATACTATGAAAATGCCCAAGGGACAAAATTATTAGATGGATGTTTCTATACGAGGGAATCTTGATCAATACACACTCTACATTCAGCAACAGATACAGACAATCTGAAGTATGTCTGTGACCACTCTACATTCAACAACAGATACAGACAATCTGATGTATGTCTGTGACCACTCTACATTCAGCAACAGATACAGACAATCTGATGTATGTCTGTGACCACTCTACATTCAGCCACAGATACAGACAATCTGAAGTATGTCCGTGACCACTCTACATTCAGCCACAGATACAGACAATCTGAAGTATATCTGTGACCACTCTACATTCAGTAACAGATATAGACAATCTGAAGTATGTCTGTGACCACTCTACATTCAGCCAGATACAGACAATCTGAAGTATGTCTGTGACCACTCTACATTCAGCCACAGATACAGACAATCTCAAATATGTCTGTGACCACTCTACATTCAGCCACAGATAGACAATCTGAAGTATGTCTGTGAACACTCTACATTCAGCCACAGATACAGACAATCTGAAGTATGTCTGTGACCACTCTACATTCAGTAACAGATATAGACAATCTGAAGTATGTCTGTGACCACTCTACATTCAGCCAGATACAGACAATCTGAAGTATGTCTGTGAACACTCTACATTCAGCCACAGATTCAGACAATCTGAAGTATGTCTGTGACCACTCTACATTCAGCATCAGACACAGACAATCTGAAGTATGTCTGTGACCACTCTACATTCAGCAACAGATATAGACAATCTGAAGTATGTCTGTGACCACTCTACATTCAGCCACAGATACAGACAATCTCAAATATGTCTGTGACCACTCTACATTCAGCCACAGATAGACAATCTGAAGTATGTCTGTGACCACTCTACATTCAGCTACAGATGTAGACAATCTGAAGTATGTCTGTGACCACTCTACATTAAGCAAGAGATGTAGACAATCTGCAGTATGTGACACACATACCTTTATTTTCTGTTCAGCCTGTACAGCTCGTAGACGGAAATCTTCAAGCTCCTTAAGGTGGGCAGTAGTCTCGGCTGATCGTCTGAAATTACAAAAAGGTCACAGTGGAGTCGTTGACACATTTGCCCATCATGTCAAGAGGTTGACATGTTTGCCCATCATGTCAAGAGGCTAACATGGTTGCCCATCATGTCAAGTGGCTGACATGTCTGCCCAGCATGACTAAGTCAGCTGGACCAAAGGACCTTTCAGCATAAGACAACTATCACAACTGCTCACAAGAACTACTGCGTACGCATTACCTTTAAAACCATGAGGTAAATGAATTTGTTCACCACTCACAGCAATATTCCAATATTATCACGACTGGTAGACACTCCTAACACCTACCATCCATGCAAGAAGTCCAGCCTTAGACCTGAGAACCCTTACTGGTACTTCGCTTCTCTCCCTGATGATCTAGAATCAACTGTAGTTATTATAGCAACCATTACCATGGCAACAACCTACTTCAGCTGCAGCTTGAGTTGTGCCTTGGTCTCCTCCAACTCTGTCTGACAGATCTGGAGTTCCATCTGAGTCCTCATGGACTGGTTTCTCAGCTCTGTAATCTTCTCCCATGATTGCTCATTTGCCTGCAGATGGACAGATGCAGGAACACAATTAAAGGAACACAATTCGTACAGTTTACAATTGACCACACACCCCATCCACCTACTGTAGTTCTTCCCCCTTTAAGAACCAACATACTCCCTTCCTGTTGCAGTTCCATGTCCCCTACCTTTAGTAGATCTTCCCCCATTTGCCATACCATCTACTTCATACACTAATTCCCTCATCTACAATACCCCCTACCTCTTGTAGACCTTCCCCTATCTACAAATACACACTACCTCCTGTAGATCCTTCCTATCTACTAATACACCAATAACACTTGTAGGTCTTACCCAATCTACCAATACACAGCCTTCCTCATGTAGATGTTCCCCATTTGCCATACCCTATACCTCTTGTAGACCTTCCCCTATCTACCAATACACCCTACCTTTTGTAGATCTTCCCCTACCTACCATACGCCATATCTCTTGTAGATCTTCCCAATCTACCAATACACCCCTAAATCTTGTAGATCTTCCTTCATCAGTCAATACACCCTACCTCTTGTAGATCTTCCAACATCCACCAATTCACCCCCTATCTCTTATCATGCTTATAAATCTCCCCCTTCTACCATACCCCTACCTCTTGTAGATCTTCCCCTATCTACAATACACCCTACCTCTTGTAGATCTTCCCCCATCTACCAATACACCCTTACTCTTGTAGATCTTCCCCCATCTACCAATACACTCTACCTCTTGTAGATCTTCCCTCATCTACCAATACACCCTACCTCTTGTAGATCTTCCCCCATCTACCAACACACCCTACCTCTTGTAGATCCTGTCGTTCCTACCATATCCCCTACCTTTTGTTGACCTTCCTCCATCTTCCAAAACACCATCTACCTCTTGTAGATCTTTCTACTTCTACCAATAGACCCTACCTCTTGTAAATCTTCCCCCATCTTTCCCTTTTGTAAATCTTCCCCCATCTTTACCTGTTGTAAATCTTCCCCCATCTTTACCTGTTGTAAATCTCCCCTCATCTTTACCTGCTGTAAATCTCCCCTCATCTTTACCTGTTGTAAATCTTCCTCCAGCTGCAGCTTGTCCTTGTGTAGAGCGAGCTGCTTCTCTTCTGCAGCTGCCGCCCTCACTTCCGAGTCTCGGCGCAGCTCCTGCAGCTCGTCCCGAGCAGACTTTTCTCTGTCAGCAAGATACTGCAAGCGGGATTTCAGCTCCTCAAGTTTCTCTGACTCCCGCTGCAACATCATCAACACACTCACTGAAGGCTTCATTAGTAAAGCATCACACTGTAGATCTACAACAATGTCAGGTCACAGTCACTTTCACAGACCATGTCAGAGCCTAAGTTACATCCTGACAACACCACCATGCATGAAACTGATGCAAATTGAACATTTCAGCTAAAATTGTAATTTATAATACTTATCCTATCTCATGTACGATATTCTCTTTCTTAGAATTGACTGTTGAGTGGAAACAAACCATGAACAATGTTTATAGTCGCTCTTGAACACTTTTCCCCAACACACACACCACTGCTCTAGTTCCTGGACAGCCTGGTAGCCTCCTGAGCCGCATGCAGCACGACCTCTGGTTGGTCATGTGACTCTAGTCATTCCTATCTTAAAGCAATAGTCTCAAACTGGGCGGTAGGCATTAGTCCATAACAGATATCAGGGAACAGTTGCTGTGAAGATTCATTGCTGATGCTAAGGGACCAGTCTCAAGATGGTGTGACGAAGCTGGAAAGTGAAGTGTGGTGAACATGCAGGCTTGCAGGATGGTAGACCGCATCCAGAAGGCTAGCGCTGTATAGGGGACTTCAATGAATATGGTTGTAGAAAGGGGATCAATAGGCGTTTTATCAACTTACAATGGTCATGTAATGCAGCAAAGCAGATCTTCAGCGCTCTGAAGAGCATGATAAGGTAAAAAGTCTCAAGATAAGGTAAAAAGTCTATCTGCTTGTAATGGCTCTTGGTTCTTCATTATGAAGTCCAACAGGAGACCCAGAAAAAGAATTTGCCATTCTTCGTCCTCTTGAAACATATTCGACTGACGTCCACTGCATGGAGTTCTGACATACAAGCAGCAGTATCAAGAGCTACCAGGAAGAAGGTCTTACATGTGATGCACTAAAAGTTCTCTTCTATGGGTTCGTAGTCGATGGAATCAAGGTGTCAAATGATGCTGGAGAGGCTGGAACTTCTCAAGTACAGCCTAATTCTTCTATACTATTAGCAAAGCTCTCAGCATTTAACATGATGCATAGACTGCACCTGATCTTCCTCCTCAAGTACAGCCTAATTCTTCTATACTATTAACAAAGCTTTCAATGTATAACAGGGTGCATAGACTGTACCTGAACTTCCTCCTCTATTCTTCAATTGCAAAGGACCCAGCAGTTTATGCACTATGTGTGCAGGCTTCCATACACAATGTAGAAAGTCTTCTTACAGTCCATGCAAACTTTACTTCTCCGTGCCACTGAATGTCCTATCCCCATCATGTTAAAGGTTACCATATTCAACAGTATTCATGAAATACATTCGCAAATGACATGAAAATACCTGCACAAACAATCAAGCTATGGAAAATGTGACTTTCTGAATACAATTGATAGTTCATACTTATGATTATAATTCTTGCCTCTTCCTGTATTTGAATGATAGTGGAACACTTGAAATCCCTTGTAGTTCCCTCTGAAGAGGACGTAAAAGTACACTCACCACAAGTTGTCCGACAATCACATGACCAAGCATGCTTGTTACTCTCTCCAAAATTAGCCCAACACCTGGAATTGCAGTGAAATCATAAGTACCATGAGTGAGGTTGGGAGGGCTTAACATGCTGAGTCATGATAAGTATAACATCAAGTTTATTCAGAGAATTACATATTTTTCTTTATCCTGACTCACTCTTGCATTTGTGTGGATTTTAGATATTCTAGTTTCTTCTTTGAACTAGTTATCTGTAGCAACTCTTTCTTCATGATGTCCTCATCATTTAGTTGCGACCCTTCTTCATATCCAAGTATCTTCCTTGCAAGTACAGGGTCTTAATCACTCTTGATGACCCAGTCTTGGACATACCCTGAGACTCTCAACCATTTGCTCCTCGGAGCATGGGTTATCAACAAGTCAACATAATAAAGGCTGAGATTTCTACTCATCAACTTTGTGGAACTGTTAGCTGACCCAATATGGTGAATGCCGAGACGTCTTGGATGGCGATGTCTCTCAAGTAGTGGTTGGCAAACACTGCATCTGACTTCCAGAGGCAATAATCAATAAGATTGAGCAGTTTCCATGTAGAGCCAGTGTTGACGCCAAGGTTTTGACTTCATGTATTTACTGGGGGGAATCACATCCAGTCAAACTTGTCTTCTACAAAAGGCTTCATTGACAGGAACATGATGATATCCAAAATAACTACCGTTCTGCTAGTGTCTGATGCAACTAAATGTCAAAATATTGTAATCAAGACTAGTTGCGATGCCTCTTCATGTGCAAGTGTTTTCATTACAAGTACAGGCTCATAATCACTCATGCTAGTCTGTTCAAGATGTGCGCATGGACTTTCCACCATTATACTCCTCGGAGTGTCTGGCTTCCACAAGTCACGTGATAAATTGGGTGAGTGAAGTCACCGCCTTCGGGGAACTGTTAGTGAATTTGTCCGTAACCATGCTGTTTGGCAAGCACGTGTCTAGATGAGTAAAGTGTAAAAAAACTTCCACTGCTTGAAGCTGATGTAGCAAACTGTCTTCAAGGTAGATGTGTCGGAATATTTCCACCTCATCTCTTCTGATCGGAGGTGTAGTTTGCAGTGGTATGTTGCAGTCATCTCGAAGACTCTTCGTGATGTATTTTCGTTGAGAATTCCCCACTTTTTCCAGTAGAGTTGAAGACATTCACCCACTGAAGATGGTTGTATGGGAATGGCTGAGGGTGGAAAATTCAAGTCGTTCCAACCCCGATATTCAATGTTTACCTCCTGGACGCTCTGGTATTAAACTTCTTACCTCTCGCTCTCTGCACTCTGAAGGGCTTGGACTTGTTAGTTTAACATTGATTTGTCTGCTTGAGCACTGTTGTAAGGGTGTCGATGGACTTGATCATCATGACTTCTCTGAAGTCTTGGGCGATCATCCTTGCTACCTCTTCAATCTTGTCGAGGAAGTAGATTAAGTCCCACAGTAGTTGAGACGAGGTGTTCGGACGTAAACTGCTGATTCTTCTTCTGAATGACGTAACTTGACAGGATTATTCACTCTTCCTCGTTCGCAGGATTGCTGAACTTGAGATGAGAGTCTCGTTGACAGCTCTACATCGAGCCCATCCGAAGAAAGTGCATCTTGTAGAGGTGTCCATCTGAGCAAGTCACTTGTCGTCTATCTTGTATGATCTGTTGCAGGGACTGCTGATGATCTTGTATGCCTCGTCTACATCTGGTGCTCAGATGGGGGGCTCCACATGGTGAAGAGGGGAGCGATGAGAATTGAAAGGTGGCAAAAGTTGTTGTTGAAATTTGGTTGCTGACTTGAATGCCGTAGATAACTTCTCAGAAATTGTACATATCGGAACTATCGGCAGAAACGTCAAAGCATTCCTTCCTTCTCCATCCTATAAGTGTTGGGTTCGTTGGAGTCCTTGGATAGTGAGACTATTTGTGATTCACTGTGTGACATCCGAGTCCGAGACCAGGGCTTCATCCTTTCGTGAGTGAGACGTATTCGATGGACGCCAACAATCCTTTTTATGTGAGTCCAGGTCTGAAGGGGACGACAAGTGCTGACAACCAACATCAACGAGTTGGGGCGAGAGCTGAAGATCCTCTCTGTTGACGAGTAGACCTGTGAGTCAATCCTCAATCACGCGAGTGTAGTCACCCACGTGAGTACATTCGCCCATGCGGTGACGATGTAGTCGTGGCCAATCTAGGAGCAGCAGTCGACAAAGTTGAAGATTGTAGTCTTCTTTCGTCTTCAACATGACCTTTTCAAGCTCATGTTGCATGAAGGCATCTGCATCAAACAGCAGTGTTGAATGCAGTGGCGGTTGACTCGTACTGCGATGACCAAGGCTGTGATGAAGTCTACGATGTCTGACGGAGTTGTCTATGCTCGAAGTATAGCATCAACAGCGGATCATTGCAGATATATTGCCCCTTTAGAGGACAGATCTCGTCACCGAAGGACTTCTTCGTCAAAGAATGTTGATTCTGCGACAACTTAGTTGCAGACGACTTCGTTTTCGATGACGATTGTGATCTAGACTTCTTAGGCTGCAACGGCCCCGATCCCGATGAAGCATTCTTCTGTGGTCTAGTGAACAACTCGCTGAACCCAGGCATAACCCCGTAGACACGCCTGACTGGTAACTGGAAAGAAATTCAGCAGTTACCCGAAGCTAAATCACCCGCTGACTAATGAAAATCAATGTTGCCAGTCCCTCACATGCCTGTGAAAAGAACAAATTTATACAATAAATTCTGAAACAGATAAATTTCTGCAAAATTCACAGCAAATAGTGGAAGAACATAAGGGATTACACGCCAGAGAAACTAAGAGAGGGTCAACCGCTGACAGCCATAATCTACACTGTAAACACGATTTCATCAACCGAGACTAAGTCTTCAGCAGACTTGACCAGTGCAGTAAGGCATTGATTATAGCCAACTGATTGATGTGAAGAAGTGGTTCTTGGCTTGTCCATTTTCCCACTGCAAACTCTGTTGTCAAGGTGGGCTCCTCATCCCTGTAGTTACGCACCTATGTAAGATGAGTCTTAGAGGCTGGCTCTGTCACATACGTTCCTCCAAAAATTGTGAGACCACCACAACAGGTACAATTTTAACTTCGGATTTCCCCTGTGGGTCAAATCCTGAGCTGAGGTGAGTAGACAGAGAGGACTTTGCCAAGTTTGTAGTGATAACAGTGAGAGCATAGCTGGAGATAAATCTTGAATCTTGACCCAACGATCCTTGGGGATGACAAAACGTTTCTGTGTTGTCATGAACCTTATTCCCAGGAATGCAGAACTTGCTTCAGATCCAACTCTGACTTCATCAATGATCATCCAATAATACTATACCTTTTTGTTTATACCACACTTGTTGCTGAGGACTTCAATCAGCTGAATATTCATGCAAACAGTTGCATAGGTGAGGTAATACCAAACAGGTACAAGCTTCATCTTGAATGAAGATGTTGTTACCAGAATCTTCATGATAAGCAGTGAAAATATGTCATTCTTTATCTTCAAATCGCTATCTCTCTATGTTAAGAACCCACTGCCATCAATATGAAGTCTGTTTATGGCTGGCTGTCATGGCAGAAACAGTCTGTTGCTGCAAGCCTCCAGATACATAACATTCAATCTGGTCTCATGGGAAGACCTCTATGACCTGTGAAGGCAATGCAATGATGCTGTAGACTGCTATCTGGACTATAAATGAAGTCTTTCCATGTTGGAAGGGCTGCATACATCTGTAGACAATTTCCTGTCATGTGAACTGTGACCGCATTCTGCTCTGGGCATAGTCTCTTGTGTACCAATGAGATTCCAGATATGTGAAGTCATCGTGTTGCAGCCAAATGATCTTTGTGAAATCTTGTGCAATCGTTCATTTCTTTGTCAACTCTTGGACTTGTTCGTCACCTCGCTGTTAGGTGTGTTCCCGAGTTACAAGAGTGAACACGTGCATAGATAACCAAGCGCATGAAAAACATTGCCACTTAATATTGACGTAAGTAGACTGTCCCCCTGGCAGTTGTATCTGTGTTCTTCTATTTCTTAGTCTTTACTGAAGATAATGTGGTCGACATCTTATACAGTTGTTATGATGAGGCTTTCACACTTCCTAAACGTTGATGAAGGTTGACTGTAGTAATAGTTCTCAAAATAGCGTCATAAAATATTTTTGAAGACTTCAAAGGTTATGTCATTCTTGCATGGTTGACACCATCTTCTTCATGTAGATCAACTCGAAGACAGTCGCTATGACGCTCTGCTATCAGCAGTGACTTCTGGCAGCTGAGACAAAGCTACTTTGATGTTGACTGGTACCTTGTTGGTGGAGACTCATCTTCAATCCCATCTGATGAGCCATGTCTGTCTGTATTCATGGGCGAATACTTATGCGAATGCTCCATGCATGAATCCCTCAGAAAATCATCTCCTCACGATAAATCTGAGTGCGCTAAGATCTCTTCAGTCTAAGTAAGTTCTGATCTCCATAGTGTCTGCGAAGAGTTGTGGTTGCAACCATCTCTGGTACCAGATTTTTGTGTCAATAGAAGGTCCTCTGTAAAGTGATGCACTCATCCCGTTGTTGCAGCTACAGATCTGAATGTGCTCTTCCTCTTTGATGCAGTATATCTCTGTTTCGTCCTCTGCAATGCGGTAGATCTCTGTTTCTTCATCTGGGATGCAGTAGTAGATGCACTGTTCCTTCCACTATGACAATTTTACCTCAGAAGATGCCCTCTAGACCTGGATGTTTCCTCTGGTTAACCAGAAACCAGATATGCTCAGCGATTCACTGGAAATATACAATTACTAGCACATGGTTATTAGCGCATTGACCAGTTTATCCAGACCTGACTTGAGAGTCCCTTCTAACCTTGTCCTTCCCACATCTATGGTTAGAAAATAAATACATATTAAGTTCTGTTTCAGATCAATTCTCACCATGTTTACAATGAACACTGGCAGAACAAATATTAGTGCATGAAGGACATAATAAATGCAGGTCAGTTACAAACAAGCGGTACCTACAACGGAAACATGATTTCATGAATGCAACACAAGGACACAATTTAGTAATGATTTTAAGACATAATAGTAATATATACAGACCAAAAGCCGTATAGAGCAAAACCTTGGACAACGGAGATGCGACACATAGGGACTCCAAGTGCCTCCACTACCGTTCCCACGAGCGATGGAGGAGAAAGTGACTAGCATGTGACCGATAAGGGCACCAAACCATAAAGGGAGGCTACTTGTAGGTAAGTGTGAATTGACATTCTCTTCAAACAAAGGGAAGTTCAAGGGATTTCAAGTGCTCTACTATCATTTGAATCGAAACTAAAATAATAGAGGGAGTCACATGACCAGCCAGAGAGTGTGCTGCATTCTTCTCAGGAGGCCACCAGGCTGTCCAGGAATGAGGGCAGTATGTTCGGGCAAAGGGTTCGAGAGACACTTTGTTTCCAGTTTGTTTCCACTCAACATTCAGCCAAAAGAAAGAGAGTACACTCTGTGAGATAGGATAAGATTCATAATGTCTTTGCAGAGGAAAAATAAACTGGTACAGAAAACCGGGGCCATCTTTTCCAATTTAGTACACAGGTCTGAATCTGTACCATGTGCAAGGGTAACATTGCTGTCAGATGTTGTTGGTGAGTGCACACAAAAGTCAGATGTCCTGAGGTAATTGTGTGGTACAGTTGAGTCTTCACAATGCAGCTGTGGTGAATAGCCACAGTAATCTCACTTGGTTCCTAATAAAATATTAATTTAACCACTGAAATAAAATCATTATCTTTGGCACAGACAAAACTAAATTCATGATCATTCTGAAAGCAGTAACCAAAGTGTATGTCTATTTACAACACCTGTCTGTCATTTGTCAAGTTGCCAATGTCCTTCTCAAATTCAATACGCGCCCTCTTGTTAGATGTCCGAAGTGTGTTTACTTCAGTTTCCAGTTTGACAATCATACTTTTGGCCGCAATCATCTCAGCTTTCAGCAGTTTCTCCTCCTTCTCCTTGTCTACAACAGCAACAACAAGCATCACTTGTACATTCAAATGACAGTAACACCTAAGAGATACAGGGTTAACTGACAGCAACATAATGCATTACTTGGGGCTTACAAGGTTAACATTCAACTGACAATCACATCATCAAAACTGAATGGGAGCACCTTTAGAATTCAGCACCACAATTTCTCGTGAGGACTTTCTCAGCTGTAGGTCACATGTCAGTGAGACAGGCAACCAGTTTGTGAGAACCTGTCGGACGCGAACCTGCGACCTTCGGATTGTTAGCCTGACAGCCGACTTGAGTTACGTCCACATTGTTGCACAATGTGCAAAATTAGCTAGTCATTCCTGTGAAGTCACGGAAATGAATGGACGGAAATGAACTGAAAGGATCAAATTGGTTGCCGACAATTACAAAGGTTACGTGTAGACTTGGTGCCTTGTGCTTTCAATCTACTGACGGTTGCCGAATGGTCCCGATATCATTTGGCACGATTGTCCTATTCCGTAATCTACAAGATACCATGTTCTGTGGAATGAGCCGGTTTGGTTCGAACTGAAAACGGTTGTTGACGTCAGGCATCAGACATTGATTTCACAGTGCATGCATGAATGACATGCTTGTATAAAAATCATTGTGTGCTTTCGTGACAGAAAAGTGTTGAAGGGAACACAGTAAGGATAATGTGGATCACGCTAAAGAATGAGTGAGATAGGGGCATGTTTGGTGACGGCACGAGGGCAAGTTAGACTTCGAATCATTATTGAAAATATTTAGATCTAGAGGTGAAAGTTGCTGGAGGCTGATTTTCAAATAAAAAATGGAAAAGGAAAACAATTGGTACTCATGCATCTACCTACTATATTGGATTAGGTCCCTTACCCTAACCCTTGGAATAATTCAAATAAATAGAATACGCTGACCAAACCGGGATGAAAATGGCTGACGTATCCAGAGTAATGCATTTTTACCACTTCGCATAATAATTACGAATAAACTCCATTTCCTTGTAATAGTGCAAATTACTGAATGATAAAGATATATATGTATATTAGTTTACATTTATAATTCATTTGATCCAAATAGTAACGTTTGAAACCGAAATATAAAATATATTTAAATTATTTTTATTAACCAAAACTGCGAATAATAAAATATGGCAAATGTGACCAATGTAAGTCATTCTTGCTTAATACAAAAATACAAAATATATAAATACACAAAATATAACACCTCAGCACCTCTTAATACAAAGACATATGAGCATATTAGTTAAAAAGGAAAAAATATTTAAAACTGGTGATTGTGAAAAATTGCGCATCCGCCGGGAAATACTACTGGAAACTCACAACATCATTGGGTTTCTGTAATGACATGGGTGGTAGAGATGAAATATCAGTCAGCGGAGCTTATACGCACTCGCGTAATAGAGCACTGTTTCCAGAACGTGCTTTTGAACAAAATCACCTGCAATTACGTAAAACAGTATTATGACGTGTCCTTAAATTGTGTGGTGCTATATAAGAAAGGTAAGCCACTGAATGAAATCTGTGATTCCAATCCACAAAGTACGGTTAATATTCCTGCTACGGTGCAGACAGTCATAGAGCACTGTTTCCAGAACATGCTTTTGAACAAAATCACCTGCAATTACGTAAAACAGTATTATGATATGTCCTTAAATTTTGTTGTGCTGTATTATAAAGGTAAGCCACTGAATGAAATCTGTGATTCCAATCCACAAAGTACGGTTAATATTCCTGCTACGGTGCAGACAGGACCAAAACTCTCAACCCCAGCAGCCATGGCTAGGGGCCTATTGCCAATGTTTTTTGATGGGTGAATGAATACACATTTCAGATTATATTCTGAGGGCTGACTGACCTAGGAGATTTCTCATTGACACGACAGGTGATGAGGATGCGTTTGTATCGTCATTTTCAGCTTGGTTGAGATTGAAGCTCCCTTCTATTTGTCGTCTCCTACTGGCTGACACAAAGGCATCAAACTCTCGTTTCATCCGAATTACAGCTGTATTGTCACCGGGGGTCTCCATGGTGTAGTTCCTGTCAGCAAGAAACATCAGGATTCATCCATTTCAGTTCCTGTAAAACAACGTTCTTTTCTAAGCATGTCTTATTCGTCCAACCTCTTTACGTTGTGAAAATAGTAAGTGATAAAAAAATGAAGAAGGAATACTTCCTGTAACATGATGCTTTCTATCAGTAATTTCAGAATAATGCTAATGAAAATAATTTGCTTTACTAAAAGACAGATAACCTGAACAAATTAAGTAATTCACTTTCCTTACAATTCATGGGAAGCGCCATTTTCCAATTTGCACCGCTTCCGGTGAAAGAATGAGAGTTATCGACCTTGGATCGGAGCGCTATCAGTTTGTTTGACGAAGATATCTATAGGTACGTGATATTACTAAGGTCCCATGGTCATTTGATGTTAACAGGCGTTTTAGATCAACAACATTAAATAAATATTTGTCAACCAGAAGAAATCTTGACTGAACCTTTGTGGTTGAATTATCAATCAAGAAATAGTAATCTCCTGATGGGAGGTTGGTTTAAAAAAGGTATCCACACTGTATGAGATATATGGGGTGAAAATGGTGTTCTATCATTTAGTGATGTAAAACAGATTTACTGCATCAAAGGTACAATTTTAGAGTACAACAAAGACATTTTAAACATTCCCAAATCTTGGAAAAATACTCTTCTTTCTCATCATGTAGGTACTCAAAATCTCTCTCTAAACTCAACACTTTTAGACCTCGAGTACGTTGCGAAGAACCAATCGATTGCAAGCGATGTACAGCAATTCACCAGACAACAGAGCGCTAGCTTTCAGTCACTTGCAATCGCAGCAATCGCTGGATGAGGTCGTTTCATTCTCAAACCAAAATGGTGGCTTAGGAAAATTTGAATTCGAAGGCAGAACAAAATTATTCACCTGCCAAACTGGCAAAAAACAGCTTACATCCCCATCCATAGTTTGTTCCATAGGTACAATGTAGTCGTCAACAATCATAAATTCATCACTCGTCATCAAGACTCTCCTAATACTTTCTTTATTAATACTACTGGTAACACACATCATCCTGCTAACCAACAAATGTATTCATATTTCAAGTATGAAACAGAATGAACTGTCCATTGATTGTTTTGTTAATGTTGTCAAGGATGTGTGCAAAGTTGAAAGAATTATTGCATCTAAAACAACGCCATGCCTAAATTTCATTCGAATTGCAAACCCTTGCAAGGTATTATAACATGAACATACATTTGTCATGTCTATTCTAGGAGCGCTTCTTTTTATATGCCATACACTAGTGTACAGTACACAACCCTGTGCACTTAAAAGAACCCACGAATCCAGTAGTAGATGACCAGCTGGTGGCCATACAAATACATGCAAACACCTAGTTGCGGGTACAGCAACGTGCAAGAAACACGGACAAAGTACTGTGACTGTGTATCCCAATCCATCCAATGAGTACCTCGTAAGGATGGGAAAGCCACATTAAGTCAGTGCACCTAGTAGGCTGCAAGAGTTGTATAATCCCCGCGGAGTTGAGATTGAAAATACTATGTGCTGGTGTGATGGACATCTAGTGATCGAGGGAAAAAACAAAGCGCCCTTGAGCAGTTGAACTAACTGGGTATCGGCACTATACAAATATCTAGTTGTATTGTATTGTACACTGAATGCTATTATGTCAAAATAGAACTCTCTGTACACCTACTGATGTGAAATGAACGAAAAGAATTTGAGAAAAAACCTAAAAACAGATTTTTAGATAATCGATTCTTCAAAATGGACAAAAGTAAGATGGGCCAACTCAAAGATGATTTTCTTTTATAAGTTATCGCTGAAACAAGTCTGATTTTCTTCATGGCACTTTGCATAGATTTGATGAAAAACAGATATATTGGTCATCTCAGTTCTGACCTATTTGCTCATTAGTGATGTTGTATTTCATGTAGTAACAGAATCAGTCGTGAGTGACTTCTTTGTATTTTCTCCTTCCAGACAATGGTTTCAAGTACATTACTGATTAGACATCTGCCATCAGACCTCACTCCAGCAGATAAAGATGACCTGTTGCGTCACTTCGGTGCTGTCAGTGTGCAGCTTATGGGTACTACAGGTCCTATGAAGCATGCAGCATTTGCTGGATTCACTGACCAGGCCCAAGCTGCCAAAGCTCTTACAAGACTGCATCAGCTAGATGTCTTAGGATCAAGACTAAAAGCAGAATTTGCTAAAGAGAGCCTTGCCCCAGACAGAGTAAAGACAGATCAGCCTTGGACAAAAGAGAAACTAGCGGACAATGATATGAAAAAGAAAGAGGCCATTGTTCCTCCTTCTTTTGATGATGTTTACCACAAATGGAGCATCAACTATCCTCGCAATCCACGACTACACTACATGTACCCGCCACCCACAGTTTCCATCCTAACTAACATTGCTAATGCGTTAGCATCCTATCCTAAGTTTTATGTTCAAGTGCTGCATCTCATGAACAAGATGAACATCCCCAGCCCTTTTGGTGCTCTCACTATTACGCCACCTATCCCTGCAGATTTGAAACATCAATGTGAAGAAAAGTCAGCAGCTGATATTTCTGCAAAATCATCAACCTCAGAATCAGAAATAGAGAGTGGAGGTGAAGAAAAGTCTTTAGATGTCCATGTCCCTGATCAGATTTATGCAAGGAAGCGAAAGAGAAGTCACAAGAAAGCCCGACTTATGATACAACCCCTTGTAGAGGCGACAGCTCAAGGTTCTGTTCCCCCTGAGCAGATCATAAAACCATCAGAAGTCTTTGAACAGGTACAAGACAAGCCTGCCCAGAAGAAGATCCAGTTGAAGCTTCCTTCATTAGTGTCTAGCACAGCTCAGGAGGAAGCAGGTGTTGCTGGGGTGGACACCACAGAGCCAACTTCACACGTGTTGCAAGACGAAGAGACAGGAGGCTTTGGGAGGATGGAGCCTGTCCAGAAGGAGGTTGAGGACAGTGCCCCTCCTGAAGAAGATGACTGGGTTAGACATGGGTTTGTTTCCCAGGAGGAGCTAGACAGAGGCAGGTTACCAATGTCAGAACTCAAAGAACTATCTGTCTTCAGGAGGTATGAAAGAGGGGAGCCAAGTTGTCGGCTGTATTTGAAAAACCTTGCTAAACAAGTAACTGATAACGATTTGAGGTTCATATATGGTCGGTTTATTGATGTGACAAATGAACAAGACTTAAATATATTTGATGTGCGTCTCATGAAGGAAGGTAAGATGAAAGGTCAGGCCTTTGTCACTTTCCCAAGTGAAGACAAGGCCATTCCAGCCTTGGAACAAACAAATGGTTACATTCTTAATGGCAAACCCATTGTGGTGCAGTTTGCAAGGTCAGCTAAGCAGAAGTGAGGTTTTGTGTGGAACATTTGTTATTGCCCAGCTCGTATTACCTGGTCATTTTGTCTTGTTTGTTAGTCTTGCCAAAAGGTTCTACAAAAGCATTCTCCACTGTCAAAATGTTGTCATAAAACCCACAAATAAACAAGAACTGGGTGATGACAATGAACATGTTTGTTGATCATGTATCACAATGGCTGTATGGCATTGCTTTTATAATGATACGTATTGTAATAATGTTTCTGAGAACCAGTATATTGGGTAGAAAACATATACAGGGTTTCAACATTTTTCTGAAAAGCCATTTACTTTAGGGCAAGTGACTTTAGAAAGTAACTTGTCTTGACTAATTTTCAGTTGCCCTGATTTTTATGTTATGTTTTATGATTTCATAGTTATGAAAGAATACGTGGTATTTTAGGTAAATGTTTAGTGGAGTATTTATTGAGAAATTATAGATAGCAAAGAAAGATTCTATTTTATCATCATTATGAAATTTACATTTTAGCTACATTTTGAGCAGTTATGAAATGAAATCCAGGTTTATTTGCAGTTTGAAACGTAAGTAGAATGATCTAGTAGCCCATGGACAAGTAAGGTACTTTTACCCTACCCTTATATTTCATCTAGTCATCTTTTAGGGTAACTGTACACCCATGTTCATTAATTAAGCAAGAAACCGGTGAAAAATGTTTTCAAAACTGCACTGGTTGAGATCCAGTAAACTTTTAAAATCCACTTGACTAAACATTAATTTCTCTATCTGTTATAAACAACAAAACAGCTAAAAAATTGAAATACCAATTATTGTAATATACACTGACTACTAAGACTGGCATGGGTGGGTATTGAGTAGTACCCGGATACCTGTCTCAATACCCAGACCCATTGTGATCATGTGACTAATAGATTAAACAGTGTAATTTATTATTATTTCATGATTTAAGCCGCTTGGCTGGCTCTTTGTTTGGGGCTTCTAAGCCTGATAGGTATTAATTGCATGTGGCCAGTGATTGAAGTTGTGCATTGCATATTGTCATTAGCAGACAGTAAGTATCAATAAGCCAGACATGGAGTTTTCTCTGTGATAGAGTTTGCTTATCATAATCAGCATGGGATTTTTATGTAACGAGCAGATGATTTACTTGTTTGTGTGCACAACCAAGATTAGACTGCTGCTCACGACCTCATACTCCGGGCAGGCATACTGTTTCCTAGCTCCATGAACCTATTCACTGCGCATGCTTTAATATGTTGTCTAAACATAACAGAAGAAATAACTGAAAAAGATTCAATAGTTTTTCTGTAGCATACGCATTAAGAAAATATTCGAGGGTAATTAGCCAAATCCAGTCAATTAGTGGGAGCCAGTGGTATAGCTACATTATGAGCACAGCGCAGCACCACTGTTAAAACCACTTTTACCTCCAGCTCTGGGTGAAAATTAGTGAATCGGTTGAACTCCGATGTGGCTGGCTTTTTTTCATCACATTTGTTTTTTCACCTTTATAGGTTGAATTGGCATTGTTGATGATTTGTTTCAGTATGTTCATACCGAAAAGTCTCAGAATCTGCAAAGTTGGGTTTTACATTGCATGTGCAAGCTGAAAAAGATACATTGGGCAATTATGCAGTGTGTATAACTATAGGGTTTTGAATTTTTCATGCACATTTATAAGCAATCAACTCAAAATGATGAAGGAAATAGTGATGTGTTCTGCATATCTTTCCCAAATACACAGCTACTGCTGGGGTCTGAATATTGTTGACTCAAAAATATTGTCCCATACACAAATGAGCGGGATCTGTGTCTATGCTACAAAAATGTCCTCTCACATACACTATTTAAGTGCTGTCCCTCTACATGTTAAAACAAATATTGTGACTGTCAAAGCAATGTTTACTTTGTACACAGAATATGGATATTTTTTTCTGTGTCTTTCTGTGACTTGCTGCTAGATCTTTTGGAGGAATTAAGAATGCACAAAGTGTCCATTTAAGAAGTAGGTATCCCCCATGGGCACCAAGTGTGCTCCCTTCCTGGCAGATGTGTTTTCCCTCTCCTGGCAGATCCGTTTTCCCTCCTGACAGATGTTTTCCCTCTCCTGGCAGATGTGTTTCCCTCCTGACAGATGTGTTTCCCCTCCTGGAAGATCTGTTTCCCCTCTCCTGACAGATGTTTTCCCTCTCCTGGCAGATGTGTTTCCCTCCTGGCAGATGTGTATCCCCTCCTGGCAGATGTGTTTCCCTCCTGGAAGATCTGTTTCCCCTCTCCTGACAGATGTCTTTCCCCTCCTGGCAGATGTGTATCCCCTCCTGGCAGATGTGTTTCCCTCCTGGAAGATCTGTTTCCCCTCTCCTGACAGATGTCTTTCCCCTCCTGGCAGATGTGTTTCCCTCCTGGAAGATCTGTTTCCCCTCTCCTGACAGATGTCTTTCCCCTCCTGGCAGATGTGTATCCCCTCCTGACAGATGTGTTTCCCCTCCTGGCAGATGTCTTTCCCCTCCTGGCATATGTGTTTCCCCTCTTGGCAGATGTGTTTCTTTATGCACATGAATCAGAATTTTTGCTAGGGTTGGCAGAATCAAAACAAGGTAATTTGGCCAAGAAGATTACCTGAAGCCTCAGGTTTAATAATAACCATGAGATAGCCAATTCCCTTCCTCTGATTTACCCACCTGAACCTGAGACAGTGGAGACAAGTTAGACCACCTCAACTGTTTCATATCTAGATCAGTAAATAAAAACTCGGAACACAATCTCTCCACAAGGCTGTATGATGAAAAGGGATGATTTCAACTTCCCACTAGTCAACTTCCCTTTTATGTCAAGCTGTATTCCAGCAGCTGCAGCTTTTGATCTTTATGTTTCACAACTCCAGAGGTACACTCTTGCTAACAAGCTGTTTAGTCAAGGTAACAACATTCAAGGCCTCAGTGGTGGTGCATGGTCCCATGTGGAGAGTCCTTGGATTGATGACAGAGTTTGGCAGCTTAGGAGAGATTCTAGGACATCAGTCCTGCCCTACAATGAAATACATGTGATACATTTGATCTCACTTTAGCCAAGTGAGTTTGTTCAGACTTTCCTCTGTTCACCCAGCAGAAAATGGACCCCCTTAATATTAACCTTCTAGCACCTCACAGGCATCCTGGGTTATCTTGGATAAAAATAATCTGATGGTACCACTTTGAGTGTGCCTTTCCATGGTGCAGAAATCAGCACATTGCAAATGTCCTCAATTATGTTTTACACATTAAGATGAAAATACAGCAGAGAAGGTTCAGGTGATCCTGGCAATCACACTTGTAAGGCTCATCATCAGCTCAGGGCCTGCCCCATCTATATGCATCCCAGAGAGCAAATGGGACTTCTCCCAGGAAACGCTGCCTGGTCAGACCAACCATGAACTTCCGGAGAATTATTCTGAAAGCTTCCAAAAAGTTTTAGGTAGAGGACATTTCGAAATTGGATGCAGACTTATGTTTACAATGGGGACATCATTGGAGTAGCAACACCAGGTGTCCTCACTGTCTTATGTTTATCCGTAGACTCATGTTCAGTCATCATATTGCATGGTAACAATCACTGGACTGTCTGATCCAGATACGATTGGTTGCAAACAACATCGTTCAACTGTAATGCCTCTGAATCATATAATTATAATACAGTCTCAGCTGTACAATCAACTTTTTTGGCAGAGGATTTCTTATGTATGTGGAAATGGTATTGTCACTTCTAATTTATATTATCTTGTACAAAAATAGGGTCCTGAACAGTTCGTTAGTAGTTAATGCCTGTCATACCTGCCACCTTAATGGACAGGATGTGTGGAACACTGACAATAACACCAAACTATGGGTTTTATGTGGTCCAGATACCATGGCTACAGTCTGTTAGCATCTAAGGTAACATGCTAGACTGATGAAATTTAGTCAAAAAATGCTTTAAATTGTCATCAATTTGTCCACTCACAAATGAATGAGTTTAGCCCCAGAGAGTTCATATCAGTATGCATTTATACCACTTTTAGCAATATCAAGCCAAAGTACACCCTAACATGGTGATTCAGTATGGTTACTGAATGTGTCAACCAAATATACATGACTTCACTGTTAAGGAATCACTCGCATCTTTCCGACTCTATCATCAACATATTAGACTTCACTGTAATCGTTGTACAGCTGGCAGGAACGCTCGCACAAACTGTGTGGTACAGCTTAGAGGGATGCTCACACAACCTTTATTGTTCAGCCGACACATACACTCACACAACCTCTGTTCTGCTGAGAGAGCTCACAATTTTGTTGTTCAGCTTAGAGAGGCGCTCACACAACCTGTGTTCTTTAGCTGAGAGAGGTGCTCACACAACCAGTTTCCTTCTACTTCCAGCTGCTGACTGGAGAAATCACACAACCTGTGTTGTACAGTTTACAGGGAGGCTCACACAGCCTGTACTGTTCAGCCAACACAGATGCTTACACAACCTCTGTTGTTCTGCAATTCAGAAACGAAACTGTAGTGGCTTTTCAGCATTTGGTATTAAACTGTCTAACTGATGGTATTTGGATCTGGTAGGAAAGGGTCAGTAAGACTTCACTTATCAGGGAACATACCATACAATCTAGCAATAACATGGTATTATACGGTATTATACGGTATTATAAGCTCAATGCCACTGATTGTCCAACAAAATGGATTTCACTGGGCGCAAGAAGCAGGAAAAGGCGAAGTTGCTGCATGGAATCAGTGATAACACCAGGTGTTCGTAGGGGGAAAAGAAACAGCTCAAATTGAGCACCAAATTGTTGACCACAGTTCCATGGTTGAGACAATACAGGAGCTTCAGGTTAGCTTGGAGGCGTCCCTTTAATGGCCCATTTAGCATTTGTTTATGTATGGGTGTGTGTAGGGCACTATCATATAACTCAAATAGCCTTACCTTTTATCAACTATGTACTGGTGACGAAAGAAAATACCACTTAAAGAAAACAATAGGACGCGTGCTACTGTAAGGCCATCCAGCATAAATATATACCATTAAGACCGTGACACTAACATACACTTTGGGTGTGGTAATGTTCACCAAGGCCCTCTGTCACTAACAACCGACCCTGTGGTCACTGTTTTTTCACAATTCCCCGCAGTATTTGTGGCGAGGGTGACTCCAGGCAGTACTCCAGCAACAGGTGTCACCCCCAATAGCCCCCTCAATATCCGCTGATTGTATCACATCAAATGGTTAAGGAATCACTCGGGCAAACACTTGACAGTCGAGATAGCAGAGTGAATCCCCATATTACGAAAGCCATTTGCAAAGTTTGACGAGAGTATGCTGAACAATACTGTAGTGATGGTCATATACATTCCGGTCATATAAATATGATGCCAATGCTTTCACTCACACGTTTGCAAGTGTATCAGATGGAGTACAACTCATTACACAGCCGTTAGTAATAGCCACTAAAGGGAAAGGCCATCGCATCTTTCCGACTCCTCAGCATGTGTGTATATGAATTGCGGAGTGCAGCGTAAGATTAAACTCACTCACTCGCTCACTTTGAATCACTGAAGCGATGACACCAGCTCCGGTGGTCTGGGAACAGTGAGCTTATCCTGCTTGGAGTTGGCGTCCGTGCGATATACTGAGCATACTAGTTAAGATACAAGTTAAATAGTGAATCGCATAACGCACGATGTTTTAACACCAATGCTTCAAAATTGGAGGCTCTCCCCGGCAATCAATCAATCAATCAATAGTTACTCATAAATGCTGTAACTAAAGCAATATCTTAGCCCTGATAAGCAACCTTGTAGAAAGAGTCAAATGTGACTCTTGAATGCGTTTTTAAATGTATACACCGTTACAGTGTACGCTGCTGTATGTATACACCATTACAGAGTATGTTGCTGTATGTATGCACCATTAAAGAGTACGTTGCTGTATGTATACACCGTTACAGAGTACGTTGTTATGTGTATACACAGTTACAGAGTACGTTGTTATATGTATACACCGTTAAAGAGTACGTTGCTGTATTTATACACCATTGCAGTGTACGCTGTTATATGTATACACCATTAAAGAGTACGTTTGCTGTATGTATACACCATTACTGAGTATGTTGTTATATGTATACATCGTTACAGAGTACGTTACTATATGTATACACCATTAAAGAGTACGTTGCTGTGTGTATACACCGTTAGAGAGTACGTTCCTATATGTATACACCATTACAGAGTACGTTGCTCTATGTATACACCATTACAGAGTACGTTGTTATATGTATACACCGTTACAGAGTACCGTGTTATATGTATAGACGATTACAGAGTACGTTGTTATATGTATAAACCGTTAGAGTATGTTGCTATATGTATACAGAGTTAGAGTACGTTGTTGTATGTATACACAGTTACAAAGTACGTTGCTATATGTATACACCATTACAGAGTATGTTATATGTATACACCGTTACAGTGTACGTTGCTCTATGTATACACCATTAATGAGTACGTTGCTCTATGTATACACAGTTACAGTGTACGTTGCTGTATGTATACACCGTTACAGTGTACGTTACTGTATGTATACACCGTTACAGAGTACGTTGTTATATGTACATACAGTTACAGACTTCGTCGTTGACTTATAATAGTGCGTGTCAACTGTATACACCGCTTCACGTTTCTGTACATTGCTAAAAGGTATTTTCAGGTACGATTTCCAAGTAAAAGCAGCAAGTTAACCAGAAATCTGTAGGTGAACGGATTCACCCACAAGCACATCTTACACTTAAATTTTCATTCTAAAATGTACATATTCAAGTGAGTGGGTGAGTTTAGTAATACATCGCAATATTCCAGCTACATGGCAGCGGTCTGTAAATACTCGAGTCTGGACCAGACAAACCAGTGATCATGAGCATGAACATCGATCTACACCATTCGATACAGTACACCATTAAGGGGTTGAGTAATTACAAAGACAGTATTTGAGACAACTGCTGTGGTGACAGTAAAGGATCGTGACGCTGACGTTCATCCAGCACCAACTGTGGTCCCGATTCCATGGGTTGGATACATCCAGAGACATAACCATATTCATAGTCTGTTGATCGCAATGTAATGTGTGAGATCATATGTATGTGTTTACGCTACTTCTTTTGTGTAAATATCTTTCAGTGGGTTGCGTGACACGCTGGATGTGCCCATGCTGTTCTCAAAGCGTCCAAATAACCTTGATTTCCAAGTTCTTTGGTGTGTTATTTATAGCCATACTAAGTAACGTTCCAGTGGCGGTGTGTAAATAATCGAGTCTGGGCCAGACAATCCAGTGATCAACAGAATGAGCATCGATCTACGGAACTGGGCAACGATGACATGTTGTGAGACCAAGTCAGTGAGTCTGACCCACCGATCCCTTTGTCACCTTTCACAAGCATCGGCTGCTGTAGACCCGTTATAACCCGGATGTCCACGCGTATGATTTCCAAATATAACAACTTTGCCTTCTACTGAATCCTAAGAGAAACAATATACTACAATACACGACAATAATTTACACAAAATTACAAATCAAGGGGCGACGGGGTAGCCTTGTGATTAAAGCGTCCGTTCGTCAGGCCGAATACCCGGGTTCGATTCCCCACGTGGGTACAATGCGTGAAGTCCGCTCTGATATTGCTGGAATATACCTAAAAGCGGCGTCAAACCATACTCACTCACTCACTCACTCACTCACCCACCCACCCACACAATATATGGTTGTAGTTGTCATCAAGCTGAATGTTCAAGCACGGATCTGAATGTGAAAACCATGAGGCAGATGTACTTGTTTCTCATTGATAGTTGTCGCAAGGAATTCAGGTGAAGGGAATAGTTGATTTCACCATCCTTGAACCATCTGAGATCACCCATATACCTAAAAAATAACAAACCTCCTTGGCTAAATTTTCACTGTAACACCCCGAGAAGACGGCTTGACTTGTATAAAGAATAAATTAATATCAGTAATGAGGCAATCCCATCGAATGTTTCCACATAGACGATATGAGTCATTCCTGTTGGACCCGGCATTTTCACCTGTCTGCATGTCTGCAATAATACCTGACACTTGCTCTTCAGTACCTGACATTCAATCCTCTCTTCAATTACATTTCCACAAGTTAAATGCGAGTTGAACTCTCCTGTTGTATAGCCAACATGTTACCATTTCTACAGTTAGTGGCATGAATCATAATACATAAGCGGCCTTGTTTCGACCGTGTCACTTTGACATCCTCCACTGTGTAACATCGACCCTGGTAAAGCCTTTATCGTGCATGCAGTATTCAAATGATCCAGAAAGAATTGGCATCTCAGTTGCATTGTAGTGTTTAACATCGAAACTTGTAAAGCCTTTATCGTGCATGCAGTATTTAATGATCAAGATAGAACTGGCATCTCAGTTGCATTGTAGTGTTTGACATCGACCCTGGTAAATTCGTTATCGTGCATGCAGTATTCAATTATCGTGTGAACATGGGCATCTCCGTTGCACTGAAGTGTTTCACATCGACCCTGGTAAAGCCTTTATCGTGCATGCAGTATTCAATGATCGTGTGAGCACTGGCACTTCTGTGGCATTGAAGTGTTTGACACCAGTCGGATTATAATTCCTAATAACATTTTCTTATGTAACCATGAACCCTGGAACATTCTGTGAACAAACCATGTACGCATCATTTATAGCATAATCAGAATGAGTTATGAACTGAGAGTTGTTGTTGTTTTTAAATTTTAGATTGGTTCCCTTCGGGAAACTTATGTGTTTGCCTGTTTACGTGAGTCAGTATCGTTATACCAAGAAGAGTGAAATCAGTTCCACACTGCGTGACAAAGGATAATGGTCATAAATTTGTCAAACGTAAAGAGGGTGCATGACGTAATCAGAGTGTGACTCACGTGCTCATATTTATGGGCCTAACGTACATGTGCATCAGAAATAATATCGCCTTTACTTCACCAAACAAACATTCATTTCTTGAATGAAACGTTGATTTACACCTTTATGGCTGTGCTCTATGCCTGTCTTGACCTTTTTCAGGGCAGTCGGGCTGTATCTCATGATAGAATCAGTTGGCGTATATATACAGCTTTATTGCCTTTAGATGTGACTAATTACCTATATGACTGGATGAAAACGCATCTCTGGACGTGTACAAAGTATGCTCTTAAGGCAGTATAGTTCATGTTATATCCTGTTGCAGTTAGCCAGGAGTGTGCCTTCAAACATATTTGATATTGACACACCAAGACTGTGGCCAATGACTCTGTCGAATTTCAAAAACATCATCTGCTAAAGTCTCTGATATGTCTCAAATGGCTGACTCAAGATGTGAACAGTGAACGCTTTTATAATCTTTACGGGTGCTCTACCGACTAACGGAAATAACTAACGCGCACCTGTTAACCTATTTTTAAGAGTTAACTCCCTTACAAGAGATTTCGATACGTCATGTCGTAAAAATCAAGGTCAAAATGCCTGAATTAATATTTTAAATAGCAAATAATATATGAAATAACTTTAAAAGTTTTAACATTTTATGTTTTGTTACTATATTTACTATTTCAACGTTCAATTTATTTGACCTCAACTCTGTTGCCATTTTTGGAATGTCAGCGCAGCTCGTCAATATGGCGCTTGCTAAATAGCTTATTTATCAAGTCGTAGCGATGTAGCTGTACTGACGGCTAACTATGGAAAAGGACTTTGTAAATTGGCGTTTGATTCCAAAGTTTTATGGACGATTATTCTGCACCACAGATGTCAAATGGTTTGCAAATATCACTGTGAACCTCGCCTGTTTTCAATTTGCCTGCATTGTTTTCAATCGATTTCTTGTAAAACATGGCCGACTTGTGTCTCCGAACTCTTACAAAATGATCAATTATTAACTTCCCCCGATCTTAAGTCGGACCGAGGTCTTGGTCGTGGTAGATCTATTTCTTTTGTGGCTTGATCACGGGATTCAATGATGGATGATAAGCACAAGGAGCTGGTCGCGATGCACCGGTCGAAGATTGTACAGACGGTAGAAGTTGACAAGTTGTGTCCTTACCTGGAGAAAGGAGCGCAAGTGTTAGGACCGGACGAGGTCGCTGAGATAGAAGGACAGTCCTCTCGGATGGCAAAAGTTGAAAAACTCTTAGATGTTTTATCTGTGAAGGGTGGACCAGCTTATGAAAACTTTTTGCATGCTCTAAAGAGTACCTACCCCCATTTCTTCAACGTTCAGTTTATGGGAGGCAGCTCAGGACTGACTGCAGGTAAGTTGAAAACAATAGGAGTAGTTTGATGTAAATTATCACTGATTGTTGATGTTTGGGGCTTGAGATAACTGATTTGTGTTGGTTGTAAAATGATTAGGATGGAGCCAAAGGTATTATCACTAAGTAGATGCTTGCCCTAGTGTAATTTCCTCACTGGTTAGCAGTATATTTTAGACATAAGGAGGGATATCTTGAAAAAAAAGTAATGTGATTGGTATGCTGTCACTTCTCCAAGACAAACTAACCCTCAAGGGTGTCAGATGAGTCCAGACAATTTAGTATGGAGCCATAAATAGTGAGTTAAAAGGGACACGCCCACCCAGCACATCCTTAAACTGGCCTCACTGAGGGTTTAGATGTCAACTGAGATGAGATACAGGTGAAGTGCAGGGAGGGTGGGAAGGAGGGCATGATATCAACAGGAATTCTGTATCAGTTGTTGCTTTATATTTCAGTTTCTGTCTCAGACACAAGTATTGAAATTCTGATTTCATAGATTTGACATATTTTCAAATAAAAAGCATGTGATGTATGCAGAACATAAAGGTAATTTGTTCGTCATTAAGATTTGAAAAGAAAACATTTTGGTTTTCTTTGTCTGGTACTGTTTAAACTTACAGGAAACAATCTTTGTATGAACTTTCCTAATTTTGAATCAACTGTATTGATGTATATCACATTCATCAGTCTATAATAAATTTCAGATATTGCGCGAGGAATAGAAGTTGAGGATTACATTGTTTGTTCAAATAACACTCATGAACATGCTGGAGTCATGTTTTTGTTATGATCTATGAAATGTCTTCCAACTGACATGTACATGTATTAGTTCTATTTCAATGTGGACATAAGCTGGTACTCAATTTGAACGGGACCCGTGAAGGTCTAGGCCTTCAGCAGCCCATGCTTTCCATAAAAGGCAACTATACTTGTCAAAAGATGCAACTAATGGGATCAGGTCGTCAGGCTCGCTGACTTGGTTGACTCATCGGTTCACAATTGCGCAAATCGATGCTCATGTTGTTGATCACTGGATTGTCTGGTCCAGACTTAATTATTTACAGACCGCCTCCATATAGCTGGAATATTGCTGAAAACTAAGCTCACTCACTCACCACTCACTCACTCACTCACTCACCAATTTGAACAGTATGTTCACAGTCTTTAAATTTGTTGTAAGGCAGATATCATTATGTATAATGTTGTATGTAATCCTTGCTCTCCTTGCTGGCACACAGGATATATGTCTGTGTGTGATGTTTTGAAAAAGCGCCAAAGACTGTGGTTCTACAATAACTTAAAGTCACAGTTGATTTATTCACTTGATAGCTGAGCCATTAACATGATTAAGATTAACACATTTTGTTATAACCTAATTTAGGGAATATGAGGGTGATAACTAGCCTACTGGGTTGGTTTGTTTGATAGATGGAGAACTGTCCCTCAATGTTATTGTTTGATGTAAATGTTTCAAGTTACATCGTTCCGTCATTTCCGTACAGTTGGAGATGTTCTTTTTTAGATTTTGACTGTTTATGGAAATAATGATAAATTCATAGGGGTGATGGGGTAGCCTAGTTGTTAAAGTGTTCTGTCGTCACTCCAAATAAGGGTTACCGTCCCCACACGGGAACAGTATATGACACCCAGATACAAGGTCCTCTGCTGTGATACTGCTGGAATACTGCTGAACTGTGTTAAAGTAACTTAAACCATACTCACACATCACTGTATAGGAATAGTTGTTAAGACTGTGAAGTCACTATAGACTCTTATTATTGTATCACTCAATCACTAATGCTGTTTTTGTTGTAGATTCCAGGTCAACATCAATGACATCCGACTCAGAGGATGATGTACAACGCCACCCTCAACACATCCAGATAGGTGAGTTTGTAGAAATGCAAACCTTGTTTATCTCCACAATCTTCAGGGCATATTCACCTAAAAAAACAAGCATCTAGAAACATTATGATACATTCAAAGTGTCCAAGAATTCTTTCTTAATCTTGGTCAACATCTTTCTCCCACTTTTGATGGCACAGCTCAAAGTCACACTTATTCATTGATAATACCACCTGCTTCCATTCAGATCCAAGTCGGTCGCAGGAGATCCGAGATGCCCGTCTGAAGATCATTCCCTCCAGTCAGTATGAAATAGAGAGCAGCAGCAGCTACCCTACACTCTCTCAAAGTCCGCTTCACCCCAGTCTACAGTCTCCTGTGGAGATCAAGGTGTCGGAAAAGTCACGTGACTATGACTGGCTCAAAGAACAGTGTGAACATGCAATCAAGGAATTGCAGTCCATGAAAGGACAACATGCTCAGACAGTCACACGGTATGACCAAGCTACAAAGGAAGCTGACCATTACCGGAACCTTTACAAGACATCTCTCACAAGGCAGACACAACTGACAGATGAGATACATGCACTGAAATCAGAGAATTTGGATGTGTTGAGCAGAAGCCAGAAACTGGAACAGGAGGTTGGCAACTTACACAAATTACGTGAAGAAGATAAACAGGAAATGGCTGAGCTACGCATCCAATATCGTAAGGTTTTGAGTGAAAGTGGTTCCAGTGAGGTGCTAAATGAGATGTATGACACACTGCTAGACAAGTATGAGACTCTGAAGAACAACTATGATGATCTCCGTGAACAGTATGATGATGTTGCATCATCCCACGGCACAAACAACAGTCGTCTGGAAAAACTGTCCGAGGAAAATGAGAGTGTTCTAAAAAAGTATGAGGAGATGCGCATTGAGCGAGACATGGCTATAACAGACAGGAATGGCTTCAAACAGCAGTGTACATCTGCAATTCGAAATTGGAACCAGGTGCTTAATGAAAGGAAACAACTGAATGAATCTTTAGCATTTATGACTCAGCAACGGGATAAATATGTGTTAGACTATAACCAGGCACTTGCCAAACAAATAAGTCTCCGAAAAGAGAAGGAGAGTTTGCAGAATGAACGTGATGCCTGTTACAATGAATATCGTCTGATCATGTCTGAACGGGACACAGTGCATAAGGAAATTGAACAGCTCCATGACAAGCTGGTGGATTTAACAAAGAAGGTGACTGTGCTTGAGAAGGACAAGAAGAGCGCGGAGGACCAAGTTGAAACTCTAAAACGTGAAGTTGCCTCTGCCCTGCAGGATCGGGACAAGTGTCGACGTGAGTGCAATGATATATCAGGCATGAAACATGAACTGGAGCAAGAGCGGGATGTGATTCAGAAGGAATTTAGTCTGCTGACGCAAGAACGTGACATTGCACGTCAGGAGCGCCACCAGGCTTTGGAGCGCATGGACCACATAATTAAGGAGAATTATGAAATCACTCAGAAGAAAAAAGCTGAAGAGATGGATCATGTTGCCAAGGAGACGGAATCTCTGAAGAAACAGATAGAAAAATTGAAGCAAGACTTGAGTGGTAAGTGTGTTGTTTATTACTAATGTCAAATGGTAATTTCCAAGTGGAATTGTAGAGGTTAACCTAGTTTTGTTCCAAAATGCATCATGTTTAAACACATGTTTATTCTTGATGCTGTCCCATCCCGAGAAATGCCAACCTCTACAATTTTATCGTAATTGCTACAGATTTTATCTTCAAACTACGCCAATACGATTCCACTATAAATTCTATGAAATTTGAATAAAATGCATTAAAATTCAGATATATAGACAAAAACACATATTGTCAACGATGAAATACATTTTCGGTCTTCACCTACCTTCCATTCATAAAATTTAATGACATATTTGAACTGGAATGATTGCAAGTAACAAACGTAATTTTAGTGAAGCTGATTTAATTTGACACATTTAGTTCCGGCAGAAATAATGTGACCATGTGACTGTCATATCATTCATTTTTTCGTCACAGTCCATTATGATTTCGTTTAGTTAGTTGACTACTAATTTTATGGTCAAACTACTAATTTTGATCCTTGAAACTACTATTTGCAACACTTTGGGGTTGGCATCTCTGAATCCCTAAACTTCTTGAATGATCTCGTCTGAAATGTACATGTGTACACAGTGGGAAATTTTTGGACACTCACTGTCACCGGTAGAACCAAAACATATTACATGACTTGGTCAGTGTGTGGTGCAGAAACATTGGAGTTTGCAGACAAATTATCCATGATAAACAATTGTGATACACATTTTGATCACATTGTGAGGTAGAAGGACCTATGAATTAGTGTTGGGAATGGACCACTGAAACCATAATTGATTATCAATGTCTTCTCTCAATCAGTTATCGATAAATGATCAGCTACAAGTATGGACTTATGAACACAAGATCAGCTGTTGAGACGACTACTACAGAATCGCTTGTAACGAAGATCTGTTGTACAACACAAGATAACGGGTCTACATCTAAAAGTATATGTAATAAATATCAATAAAGCTATTCAATTCCATCCTTTATTTTGAATTTGACGAGAATAAAGCCTTTTGCAAATACAAAAGCTTTTTGTTGATGGTCTGACCAGCCAATCAAATTGCTTGTTTCGGTCATCTGTTATATTGTAGGAGTATTCGTTGTTTTTAGAACCACGTTTTCATAACATGGTACATTTATGAAACCTTAATCAATGCTAGCATATTCAAAGATGTAATTAAACATGGGTCTAAATAATATATATGTCCATTCTAAATCAGTTATTACGCTGCAAGCCACTTTCTGCACAAGAAAAAAACGACTGCTTCCTCGGCAAGCTGTAAATAGACTTGACTTCCTGTATAATGGCTGCAAACACGAGCCTACCTGGCTGTATTTACATATTTACAAATTGTAAATGTGCACAAATCATTTATTGAGATACTTTCAACTCATATCTACATGGAGGTATTTACAACTCTTCTGTGTACTGTTTCTCAATTGCTCAGAAATGTGGACATTTATTAATATTGTCATTATGATGGTTGAGATGGCCAGAGCGTATTTCATTTTTGGACTGTAAATTGATGAATTGGGAATGTAGATGGAATTTTGTTATCTTTACACAAAATAAATGTGAAGGTTTATTGTTAAAATATATATATATGTCATTACATTGTGATATGTTTGAGTTGATATGTCAATACCCGTCTTTCCAATCCATGTCAACCTAACTACTGGTATTTAACATCAGCTTTCACCCGAATTTGTTGCATACCCAAACAAATGGTCTTGTGACCATAATGTTCTAGTGCCTCACACACAGCTTGTGCTCTTCAGGGCAGTAACTGTCTATTATTGTTATAGTGCACTCTGTCTGATATGGACTGGCTTGTAACTGACTAAAAAGTCCAAATTAAACATCAGTTGCATAGCAATTTCCTATGTCAGTGCCTGAAGGCTGGAATTATTCCCTGGTCAAGAGATTGGAAAACTCACATAGTGTTGGCCGGAGAATATTTTACTGTAAAATTGCTGATGAATTAAATATGAATATAGATACTTTTTCAAGAGTTAAACGATAAGTACGTCAATTATTCTTTGTGCGATAGTTGATAAGCTTTGATCTACATGGAGGTATTTTCAAATGTTGCATGTATACTAATCATATATGTTATTCTTGAAAATAGTATACAATGTTATTGATTGGATTTGTTTTTCCAATCGATTATCAAACTCAAAGTTTGATTGTCAGACAATCAGTAAACCAGTTATTTGATCGATCGGCACCCCAGTAATCACAATGTGTCTGAAGGACTCTAGTGCATCATCATATGGACACTGAGTTTACACAATCATCTCAATTATGGTTTACAAATTAGTGTTAATCGCATCAAAGGTAAATAAGCATTCAGCGCTAGACAAAATTTACAAACCAGTCAATGGGGTGTTTATTCAAGGTTTATTGGTCAAGTGGACATGCAAAGTCCAGGTTATACAGCAGTGTTTTTTACCTGTAATAACGAGAGTCCGAGATACAGAGCTTTTTCATTATGACAACAAAGAAGGATTATGTTGGGACCTTAAGTTCAGTCCGGTTTAAACAGCAATCCGAGAAAGAGAAGAGTCTGAGTAGGACAGATTGCATTGTATTATTATTACTGGCTACAACCCATTATTATTACTGGTTACAACCCATTATTATTACTGGTTACAACCCATTATTATTACAGGTTACAACCCATCATTATTACAGGTTACATTATTATTACTGGCTACAACCCATTATTATTACTGGCTACAACCCATTATCATTACTGCCTACAACCCATTATTATTACTGACTACAACTCGTTATTATTACTGGTTACAACCCATTATTATTACAGGTTACAACCCATCATTATTACATGTTACATTATTATTACTGGCTACAACCCATTATTATTACTGGGTACAACCCATCTCTAATGATGCAACTGACTAGCTGACTCTAGTGATAGGTGTTTTCTTCATGGGAGTAGTGATGACAGGTCTTATGATCCACTGCTGAGACGTAAGCTCAGGCCAGGACAGATTTTGTGTTACTGTTTCTGGGGTTAGGCTTTAAGTTAGAAGACAAGAATTTGCTCTAATGTAGATTAGTAATGTTTCCAACTAATGACTGTTTTGAATGCCAAGATTGAAGTTTCATCTGTTAATTGGTTGCCCTCCCCCTAGTGACTGTATTATAATTCTTAGTGGTCACATTGTTATGACATAACTAAAGATTGTTGGTCTCCACTCTTAAACAGGGTGTAACAAATCAGAGGTGAAACTCATTCAATGCCTGTCTTTACATAAGAAATGGTTCTAAAATGGTTAATAAACAGAATGATGTAGGCATTATATTAAAAGTGTTTAGATGATCCTAAGATCTTGTGACATGAACATAGTGTAGCCTGAGCTTGCTGGATTACCTGCAAGCCTCCTGTATTTACAATAACGTCTGGTACTCATGTACTGTTCACAGTTCACTGACCCTGTGCTCAATGATCAGGTACAACACCCAGGCTAGCCTGGCACTGGGTCACCTGGCAAGTCGCTAGGGCATGTCTACCTGCTCCTTGTTGTTTCCAGAAATCATACTCACTAGACTAGCACAGGTTCTGCTCATGTCAGTACCCGCAGGAATAGCCACACAGTATCCACCAAGGTACCCAGAGTATCCACCCCAGAACCTAGTGCCACCCTGTACACTGACATTGCATGCACACACCTCATCATTCTGGTCACACACACACTTGCACCTGCACAAACATTGTCAAACACACTAATTACTCTTTCAGGATTTAGCTTTTTAAAAGTAGTTATTATTCTAACATTTGTGTGTGGTGCCAATATCCAGCACAGCTGTTCAAAAGCATTTTGATTTTCATTGGATGTCAAACTCAAACCACACATTGTATTATCACACTCAACTCCCTGGGGATCACACAACTTGCGTCTAGTTGCCTCTAGTTGATGTGGCTTTGTCATCGCTACGAGCTACCCATGCACAGCTGGGTGGACTGGGACACACAGTCACAGTACTTTCTCCAAGTTTTACTACAGACTGAAATTTAGTATAGTCGCGTCCACCCCTAGTTGTTTAAAGAACAACTAAACTCAATTTTTTGGTACTCTTTTTACCACTGCATATGAAAGATTTCTGGTTAGTCATAAACAGAACACCATTCCTTTTTTAAAAAAATTGTGGTTAATTAATACCAAGGGCTTAAAAGTTGCTAAAACGCTGCCTGCTTCTCTTTTGCCCGCAAACGAAACCGCAGACAGCTTACGTGACTCTGTCGCCAGAGCCCTACGGTGACGTCATAGAAGGAACGATTTTCACTTAGTTGTATAGAAAATGTGTAGGAAGCTCGTCATTTTGCTGATTTCTTGACGTCACCAAAGACATGCCTAATTGTTGTGTTGCCGTTAATTGCTCCTTGGGTCTGGTGATGGTGTCACTATGCATAGATTTCCACCGGACACCGTAGTTTGTGCTTAAATTGGTTGTTTGTGTGTGCAAAGCGATTGTTATGGAAGCCTGTGGTAAATAGTAAATCGGATGGTTCACCCCCTACCATGCTTCCAGGATAGAAAATGGAATTCAAGTTTCATTGAGTTTATAAAATAAAGACTGCTTACTACACATTGCTGACCAAAAGGATTTTGCATGAATATAACGCTTTCTTCCTCGGACGCAAGGTTGTGGTTGAAGTGCCAATATTATTGTAAGTAATATTATATCGACCCCTGCCTCGATTACAAGAGTGAAATTGTTATGTTGTATGCAATGTCATGTAAAATCCTAATGTCCATCAATAAAATACATATATTATACTACCAGTGAAAAGTAATTTTGATTTTGTAAACAAATTTAAACAGCATTTGTCTTCAGACAGGGTTCCGCCATTTTTGAAAATGGTGAAGTCACAGGCTAAAAGTCCGTTAGAATTATGGAGATTATGGTTTGTTTTCATCTAGTAGTAGTTTGTTTTTACTAGTAGTAAAAAGTGTATTTGAATCATGACCAAAAGGATTTTGTATGACACAACTTATAACGTAAGGACTTCTTCCAACGAAGCAAGGTGGGGGTTGAAGTGACATTAATATTGCAAGCAATATTATATTGACCTCCACCTCACTTCCAAGAGTGCAATTGTTATGTTATAAGCAATGTCATGCAAAATCCTATTGTCCGTCAATAAAATACATATTTTACTACCAGTAGAATTACTAGAAAGTAATTTTGCTTTTGTAAGTCAGTGAAAACAAACTTAAATAGCATTAATCCCAAGTCAGGGTGCTGCCATTTTTGAAAATCGTGAAGTCAAATCCATTTGAATTAATGAGATTATGGTTTGTTTTCATCAAGTTAGAAAATCAAAACTACATAAATATGTATTTGAATCATTACCAAAAAGAGTTTGCATGACACAACCTGTAACATAACCTAAGCGAGGTCGGGGCCGATAAATTTCTTCACTTGCTAAATTTACTTGGTTTTTAACATTCACTCACTGGTATCTAGACACCTGTCAATATACATCTTTACACTTGGTCTCATAATCCTAATTACTTTATAATCATACTTGTATGCATTTTGAAACTTAATAAAAAAGAGTGATCTGCGAATGTATAACAGGAATGTAATATGTAGACATTTCATAGCCTATATGATCATAATTCGCACACACGCCCTACTGTATGTCGTCTGCATCATTACACTTCACGACGAAAACAGTGATTCTGTTGAAAGCTACGGCAACTTAATAAAAGCAAAAATGCAAATATTTAAAATTGTTCGAGGAATGTATCCATTAATATCCACAAAAACGAGTGATATATAATTCATATGCAGATTTCCCAAGTGATGTGTCTTTTAACAGTCTAATATACGAAAACATGATGTATCGTTTCAGGTTTTTCACATTGCTGTATAGTTTCATTGGTCACCCAAGATAGCACACCCTGCAACTTATTGCATAATGTGCGTCATTCTTTTTAAAAAGTTATTTAGTTAGCCAATAATGAGCAATCAATCAATGTATTGGAGGTTAATCCTTTGAAAGAAGGGTGTTGTTTTTACATAGACACAGACACGACAGAGTGTATTCAGTATAGATTAGTAAATGTACATACATAAACACTACCTTTTGACAAATCCCCCATTTAAATCCACATAAAACTAATTAATCAATCAGTGTGTTATCGGTTAATCATTTGATCAACCCAGACACAAGAAATGCCAAATGGGGGCCTTTGTCGGGTAATCCAAGTGGCGTTACCACTAATTATACCTGTTATAAATTCATTAACTGAGCATCAAGTGAATAATGACAATTAAAGTGTAGGTTTATACCGCCTAACACGGATTACAACCTAGCGACATCAAGTGATTTTGACAGAATCGTCTATGAAAACAAGGGTTGTAACTCGAAAACTAGGCAAAGCAGGAGAGAAACTAAATGATAGTAGATTGTGAGAACATAGAGCTTTCATTTTTCACAACAGCTTTCGCGATTTCAGGTTTGTACAAACCTGTAAACGAAATAGTTTAACCCCTGAAATGTAGATGAATACTGCACAGACCCTCATTTCTATACCTACAATTGTGTCACAGAGAAGTGTCGCTTTGATTGGTTGAAATTTCGTTTGTGGCTGAGAATTGTGCACTGTTGTCAAAAAGGTCGATTTAAGGTAATTAAAGATCAAATTGAGCAGTTTTAATGACTGGGTTTTATTTATAACAATGTCAATTAATGATTTATGCATTTGCACCCTCTGGAGTATATGTGATCTTTAAAGGATTTTGTTTCCAGATTTGATTTTTGTATTTGTCTGTGGGAGCTTGCCCACAGGTATTTTTAGTGTGTAATAATTCTCACATTAGCTGAGGCACTGACGAGCATGCACTCCTTCATGTAGAGTTTGAAAGGAAGCTTGACATGTTTACATAATGGTTGTGCGCCACTTCCATTCTCCATGACTGTACAGGTGTTCAAAGTGGTCTGATATCCACATGGCCCCTATACAACGCTGTAGTAAACACATGCAAAGTGACAATACCACCACTGGGGACCTATTGTAGGATCTTTCAGGACAATTTTATACATGAAATGTCCACACATGTTGAAAATGGGAAATAATGCAGGTTCTTGAGAGGCATTTAGAAGTCGGTATTCTAATATATAAAATGTTATGGATGTCAACTTCTTCTTTATTGTTTTCACAACGTTTCTGGGCAATATTAGGAAATTATGGAGTCCCATAGTGTAAACACTGATCCTCATTGTGTATACACAGACATGTAGGTGACAGTTACACCATGTGGCCCTCGTGTTTACACAGATGTGTTGGCAACAGTTACACTAAGTGGCTCTCATTGTATATGCAGAGACATGTAGATAACAGTTATACTAAGTGCCCATCATTGTGTATACACAAACATGCAGATAACAGTTTCAATTAACTGCCCATCACTGTGTATACACAAACATAGATGACATTTACACTAAGTGGCCCTCATTGTGTGTATACACAAACAGATGACATTTACACTAAGTGGCCCTCATTGTGTGTATACACAAACATAGATGACATTTACACTAAGTGGCCCTCATTGTGTGTATACACAAACATAGATGACATTTACACTAAGTGGCCCTCATTGTGTGTATGTGGAGGACTGTTACATGTTATTATGGGTATCAAAGATGTGTGGATGACAACAACACTAAGATGGTCTGAACTTACGAAAACATAGGCGATATGATTGAGATAAGGTTGCATGGCCACCACTGGTTTCACTTTCCCAGAGGGGGAGTCATCAGTTAATGAATTTGATTATAGATTTTTCAAATCATGAAATTTCCCTGACCATATTTAAGACAGACGGAAATATTCACCAGTCTCTTTCAGGAAGAAAGAAGAATATGTGTGACATCATGATGATGTGTCATCAACTATCAGATCTGATTCTTCTCAAAATATAAGATTCTCCTTACTAAAGTGTCATCACTCTTGTCCTATCAGATGCTGCCCAGGAAGCTGAGATAGCTAAGAAGCGACGTGATTGGGCATTTGGCGAACGTGACAAGATCGTGCAGGAGCGAGAGAGTATCCGCACACTGTGTGACAACCTGCGTCGTGAGCGGGACCGGGCAGTGTCTGACCTAGCTCAGGCCCTCAGAGACTCGGATGAGTTGAAAAAACAGAAAAATGAAGCATTTAAGGAACTCAAGGAAATCAAGTAAGGATATGAATTTTAGTAAATAAATATCACCACCTGAATTACCATGATACACTCATCTTAGTAAGTCTTCTGCAACCATTTTCAAGTCTCCATTTAATGTTGGATGACATACATTTGGGAGATATGTACGTAAATGCCTGCTGAATGTACTCATGACTGTTTTGTTTGCTAAAAAATGTCTTAGAGTAGTTTTATGTCAAGTAGGATTCTCAAAGAATGGATTTAACATCAGCATGATTTTGATCACACTCATTTTTGTTCAGCATAACCAAACACAATACGATCAGTATGATATTTGGACATGTGCACTTGAATTACTCCCAGTGCTGATTGGTCAGTTGAATGAATGTGATGCTGTGTTGTTGCTGGAGAATGACTGTATGACTGAATCTGGCTTGGCCTTGATACAGTGTCTATGTCTATGTCAGTTCATTCTCTTCCCACAGAGGTTACTCTTGTCATATCCTTCTATGTACACCTCTGTTCCATTCTCGTCCCACAGAGGTTACTCTTATCATGTCCTCCTATGTCCACATCTGCTCCATTCTCTTCCCACAGAGGTTACTCTTGTCATGTCCTTCTATGTACACCTCTGTTCCATTCTCTTCCCACAGAGGTTACTCTTGTCATGTCCTCCTATGTACACCTCTGCTCCATTCTCTTCCCACAGAGGTTACTCTTGTCATATCCTTCTATGTACACCTCTGTTCCATTCTCATCCCACAGAGGTTACTCTTGTCATATCCTTCTATGTACACCTCTGTTCCATTCTCGTCCCACAGAGGTTACTCTTGTCATATCCTTCTATGTACACCTCTGTTCCATTCTCTTCCCACAGAGGTTACTCTTGTCATGTCCTCCTATGTACACCTCTGCTCCATTCTCTTCCCACAGAGGTTACTCTTGTCATATCCTTCTATGTACACCTCTGTTCCATTCTCTTCCCACAGAGGTTACTCCTGACATATCCTTCTATGTACACCTCTGTTCCATTCTCTTCCCACAGAGGTTACTCCTGACATATTCTTCTATGTACACCTCTGTTCCACACCTCTGTTCCATTCTCTTCCCACAGAGGTTACTTGTCATATCTTCCTGTGAACCTCTGTTCTAATACGGTGCTAGCGTTCAAGACTCATGATTGCCTACCATCTGATTTAGTTGTGCAGCCAGCGATGTTCTTTCAAAAGTAATCATTCATAAGGCCTTGGGTAATTTCCTTATGCATCGGCTTATTAGAACCTCTTCCCCAACATGAGGCGCAATATTGTTTCTTCTAGACAGAGCACATCTGTGAAATGGCAATTCAATGGCGTCTGCATCGCCCTCGTTGACAACAGACAAGCTAGCTATTAAACTTGTGTGTGACATCAACACAAGTCGCTAACTTGCTTAGGTTAATCAAGCCGGATGTAAGTCGATCTGTCAGGAATTCTGATTGGATAGAAAGAAGGGGGAGATCCTCCGAGTTGTGATTATTTGCCACCAGGGGACTTTATGAGAACCAGCAAATATGGCTGTATTAGAACAGAGGTTCGTAGGATGATATGACAAGTAACCTCTGAGGAAAGAGAATGCCTCTGTTCTAATGCGGACATATTTCCCAGTTCTCTAAAAATCATGGCCAAAAATCGCAACACAAATTATCTCCCTCTTTCTATCCAATCAAATTATATGTTGCAGCTACTTAGGTCCAATATGGCGGCCACCATGGAGTTAGTTGATCAACATGGGAAGGATAGATTCAGTGTTTCATGTTGAACTGAAAAGCTGAAACTAGTTCAATAGTGAGTGCAAGAATCAGTCAACAAGATGTTTTTGTTGATGTGACACACATTTAATGGCAAGCTTGTCAGTTGTCAATGACTGGTACAACAATGCCATTGATCCCCCATGACATGACTTGGTTCTGTCTAAACAAAACGTTTGTGCTGCCAAGGAAAAGGTCATAGATTTCTCAAAGCATACATAAATTAAGAAGTCTCTGTGAATCATCACTTTTGAAACCCTGTCACTGATCACATAACTAAATCTGATTGCAGCCAATCACAAATCCAGAACACTTGCACCATGACACGACCATATTAGACAAAGGTTACATAGGAAGATATGACAGCAGTAACATCTGTGGGACGAAAGGAACATCAGTCAGTGGGTTTCCCGTCAATAATTAACTTCGATGAGACCTGTAGCACTTTTACCCCGTTTGAAACTGACACTTTGAATGTGACTAATGCACCCACTTTCCATTGTGGGCATTGTTTTTGAGTTAGCCTATTCCAGTGTTCCAGGTGTTTCTGGAAGGCTGGAAGCACTGCCAGCACAGTGAACCACAGTGTCCATTATGAGGAACCTCACTGTCTGCCTTATCTGAAACATGAGTTGTGTTGTGATGGTCTTGTTTACTATACTGCACTTATCGTCTGGTTTGCCCTTGTACTTCCTCCAACCCAGCTGCTGTGATTAGGATATTAGGAAAACACATAATATAAACTGGATTGTTGCAACATTTTTACACTATTGGTGAAGTCAGTATTTTCCTGCAACGTGTTGGAATTGTGATTTCTTTCAGTGGACAAGTCTTTATTAATGATTCACACAATTTGCCACCCTTTTGCATGATATTACCAGTAGGCATGGTTCACTCAATGTGGATGGCAGGACACCATCTGAGCAGGTAGCTGTGGGTTTTTTGTCAAGGCCCCAAAATTACAAATCTATGTGTTAGGGAGAGTCACATTATGACTGCTGATTACAGCTGAGTTAAAGTGCCCATGCCACTATTTTTAGTACTTGAGTGTTTTTGTATGTGTATAGTGCTTATTGTCAGGTGCACTGACAGAACTAGGTGTACTGACAGTCCACAGACAGGTAAGTCGACGTGAGAGCTCCCAGGTGTGGCATATGTCCATAGTCACGACAAGCATTGCACCAGCAGTCAACCAAGGCCTGTCAGACTTTAATCCTTTTGAAATATTTAATATGAATAAAAGCTAAAGCTTGAGTACATTTTGCCCCAGCTGTTCCCATGAAGCCTGGCTTCACCAGGGTAGTGTGTGAGACTGTGTACACTCTGACTGAACAAAGGTCATGGATCAGTGAGCACGAGGACTAGCTGCCAGTTCGTCTCTTACATAACTTTAATGTGCTTGTAAATCTGCATGGATGGGAATTCTTCACTAGTTTGTAGAAAATATCTTACTCTTCATTTCCGTGGCTTGCTTCAAATCTCATGAAGTAAGACTTTTGTCAGACAAATTTGTTTGTCTCCCCACTGGAAATATTTTCGTAGTCATATGTCCCCATGAGGTATGTCTAGGTTGTCCCGTGTCCCTGTGGCAAATGTTTAGGTTGTCCCGTGTCCCGGTGGGGTATGTCAAGGTTTTCATGTGTTCCTGTGAGGCATGTTCAAGTTGTCATCATGTGTCCCAATGGAGAATGTTTGGGTTGTTAGTGTCCCTGTGAAGAATGTTTAGGTAGTCATGTGTCCCGGCATATAGTTAAACTCTGGCACTCACTGTTTATCTATACTGTTAGCCATACACCCGTGCATGTGTTATCCTGCGTGTTAGGTGTTCGTACCTGTGATGGTACCTACAGGAAACGCTGATGCCGTGGAGATAACTGTGCCGTTAATGACCCATATAGCAGGTCACCTAACTTCTGATGTCAAGCAATAATTACTACTTTATTTTTTTGCTGAATAGACATTTCTGTATAACCAACAGGTCTGAGCATCTTTATTTGTTAGAGGCTTGAAACTTACATCAGCCACTGACTAGTTTGTAGGCATCCATTTCGAACACAATACGTTTGTTGCACGTAACTGGTAACATTGATACATAGTTTGTTCATGTGCCACATTGTGTCTGAAGCACACCACACACAGTGTTGCATGTGCAGTCTCTCTGTATGAGGATTAGGCATTGAAGCCTCATTGAAGTTTACCGACATGGTGGCGAATCCTAGTGGTTAATGTGTTTGCTCATCATGCAGAAGTCATGGGTTCGAGTCCAACTCCTCACATGCAGTCTGGAGTCCCTCATTGTGATTTTGCCGGAATATTACTAAAAGCAGTGAAAACAACTCTCTCCGTTTCTCAATGAACTGTATGAAATGTTGTGAATATATGTTGAAAATCTTCATTTCATGTTCTTTTGAAATTTCCATTGTTCTTTCCAACAATGATGTAAGAAAATTCATGTCAGCCAGTTATTTGCCTTTTTCGTTGTTAGGACATCTTATTACTGTGATAACAAGAGATGATGATAGTATATTAATGTAGCGCACATATCCGCTTGTACATGCTCAAGGCGGTTGAGTGTTTCCTTGATCAGTGGATGTTTCCTTTTTCCGGCATTGTTTTAACCAACAAACTCAGGTTTCTGAAACTGGTCTGTGTGTAATCTGGGGACAACAGTGGTCTCCTGGTTTCTAAACCTGGTCTGTGAGTTTTGTGTTTCTGCATTACTAAAGCTGGTCTGTGTGTTATGTGGGGATGACAGTGGTTTCCTCGTTACTATAGCTGGTCTGTGTGTTATCTGGGGATGACAGTGGTTTCCTCGTTACTATAGCTGGTCTGTGTGTTATGTGGGGATGACAGTGGTTTCCTCATTACTAAAGCTGGTCTGTGTGTTATGTGGGGATGACAGTGGTTTTCTCGTTACTAAAGCTGGTCTGTATGTTATGTGGGGATGAAAGTTGTCTCATTGTTGCTGTAGCTGGTTTGTCTACTAACTTTGGACAGGCAGGGGCAGTCACCAGGAAACCGATTCTATTCAGGTTTTGCAAAGATATATGAACTGGTGGAGTTGCACTACGATTTACTATGATTAAGCAAACTGTGTGTAAAACACAGCAAGACATCAATTAGGTATGGCAATGACTGATGCTGTAATTGTCACTAATTGTCCCCCGAATACTAATGCTGTGCTGTTGCTCAGGGACAAGTACGAGGCTGTGGTGGAGCGGGAAGCAGGGAAGGGGCAGCTCAACTCCATTGGACACAACCACTCCCGCGACTCCGCCATCGACGCAGACCTACAGGAGTGGGAGTGTGAAATGATCGATGTAGAACTGGTAGGCACAGACTCAGACCTGCACTCCAACACAATCACTATTAGTTACGTACTGTCACAGATACCATTACACACTGTCACAGATACAGTCACACACAGTCACAGATATTGTTACTGTCACAGATACCATTACACAATCACAGATACAGTTACTGTTACAGATACATTTGCTGACTGTGACATATACACTTCCACACTGTCACATATACCATTACACATAGTCACAGATACAGTTACACACAGTCCCAACAGTTTACACACAGACAGTCATACATTCACCTTCCCTGTAAATCACTAGAACCTACACTTACTGGTAAACACATATAAGATGACCCCAATTTGCATACTTGGGAACACCCCACAGAACGATCCACTTGAAACAAGAGGGAGACAGGTTGTCTGATAAATATCGAGAAGTTCATTTTCCCCGTGCGTTTCACGCATGAATTGTTATAGCACACTCGATTTGGAAACGGGTACAATCCCATCGAATTGAATCAACACAATATACTGAGCAAATATGTTTAGGACCACCGATCCATTTCATGAAGCAAATGACATTTTCCTGGGGTTTTTTTTAACAAAATTGTTGAATATCTAAAATGCTTGTCAATGCCCCAATCATCTATTTGTCTTTGTCTTAACTAAAGGTTAGCTTGGAATATCAGTATCTTATGCCTGAAATTGCAGTCTTATCATTCGAGGGAATATGCGGTGTTGATTTCATATCACGGTTAGCATGTATTGCACATACATAATTGTCAAGCTACCTGTAGCAGCCAAGTGTACTCGCCCAATTCATTGCACCGCCTCTCTTGTCACAAATGCGTTTAGTGCGCAGGATCATCTAATATGTGTCTAGCAGTACCTCTTGATCCTTTACAGTTTTTATATCCCAAATTGTCCCCATGTTTTTCTTTTATTATGTTTAATTTTCATTGTAACATTCTGAGTAACACTTCCCAGATATCTAACAAATTTTGTAATGGGAAAGAGTAGCAAATTGCAAACAAATATTGGCCACTGAAGTTGATTTACATGGGTGAGTGCTTACTCTTTTATATTAACAAGTTATATAAGCTTTCAAGAATTGACACTGATACTGATTCCCAATCACAGGACACCAGCAGATGGGTCTCTTGATATTAAGTGTTCAACTAACCACAAAATTGTGACATAAACAAAGCTTTCACTTACTTTACTAGGAAGTGTTGAACGGAGACAACCTAGGGTTTGACCTCATTGGGGGCAAGGACGACCCCCAGTTTCAAAACGATCCCTCCCTTTTTGTGTACAACGTGGCGAAGGGAGGAGCTGCTGATGGCAAACTAAGGTTAGTGCAACTGCAAGTGGTGGATGTGAGTAGCTGATGTGGGTGGTTGATGGTGGATCCCCTGTGGGTGGTGGATGTCCCTGGTGGTTGATGTGCCTGTGGGTGGTGGACACGAGTAGTTGATGTGGGTGGTTGATGGTGGATCCCCTGTGGGTGGTGGATGTCCCTGGTGGTTGATGTGCCTGTGGGTTGTGGACATGAGTAGTTGATGTGGGTGGTTGATGGTGGATCCCCTGTGGGTGGTGGATGTCCCTGGTGGTTGATGTGCCTGTGGGTGGTGGACATGAGTAGTTGATGTGGGTGGTTGATGTGAGTTGTTGATGTGGGTGGTTGTTGTGTCCATGGGTGGTTGATGGTTGATGTGCCTGTGGGTGGTGGATGTCTCCGGGATGGTTGATGTACCTGTGTGTGGTGGATGTGCCTGTGTGTGGTTGATGTGCCTGTGGGTGGTTGTCCCTGTGGGTGGTTGATGTGCCTATGGGTAGTGGATGTGAGTAGTTGATGTGGGTGGTTGATATCCATGTGGGTGGATTCTCGGTATGAAATATGTCACCAAGAAACCAACCACTCAGGAAATCTGACTAGTCTCACTTGACCAAACTATTTCTACATCAAGGTCCCCGTGTGGGTGGGGATGGGTAGATCAGGTACCCTGTACTGAACATTCATGCATTGATGATTTGATTGGTATCAGGTGAAAGGCCAGAGCAGTTGCTGTTTCATTAATAAGCAACTACGCCATTGCTTGAAGATAGCATTGGGAACATGTATACTGACAATTACATTGTTTTTGTTGCAGATTGAATGACATAGTGTTGAAAGTCAATGGTAGGGATGTGACTAGCGTAGAGAAACGACTGGCTTCACAGGCCATGAGAGAACATTCAGGAACCATCACTTTGGTGAGTAAGTTAGCACCGTTTAAGTAGTCCAGGTGGCAGAGGGAAGATTTATTTAAGGTTATTGGTGTACCAGACACACAAGTTGGCAGAGGGGAGATGGGTTATTGTGTACCAGACACCGAAGTTGGCAGAGGGGAGATAGGTTATTGTGTACCAGACACTCAGGCTGGCAGAGGGTGGATATGGTATTTGTGTACCAGACACCTGGGCTGGCAGATGGGAAATGGGGTTATTTGTGTACCAGACACCCAAGCTGGCAGATGGGAAATGGGTTATATGTGTACAAGACACCCAAGTTGGCAAATCAGAAATGGGGTTATTTGTGTACCAGACACCCAAGTCGGCAGAGGGGAGATAGGTTATTTGTGTACCAGACACCCAAGTTGGCAGAGAGGAGATTGGTTATTGTGTTCAAGATACTGAGGTTGGCAGAAGGGAGATAGGGATATTGGTGTACAAGACACCCATGATGGCAGGGGGTGGATTGGTTTATTGATGTAAAAGAACTGCATCTTACAGTTTATGTATTGCTGCAAAGAGTTTGTCTGAGTGTTTGTGGCAAGGTTTATTTCTGTTGCAGGTTGTAAAACGAAGAAAATGGACCAGCGCCCGCATCTGGCAACCTCTTCAGCTGCTGTTGTCATGTCATAAAGGTAGGCTATGGAATCGTGTTGTCAGTTTTCTGTCTATGGTCTGCCCTGGGTCAGCCTTAGTGTCTCCTTGATAGTCTCTTCAGGACTCATTTGTTTCACATCTCTTTGGAGACTTGGTAGATATTGTAGATTCCTTTTAAATTTTAGTAATTTGATGTTAAACGGAGATCCATGGAGAAAGTCCAGAAGAATGAGGAATGTGTGATTACAGAATCAGGCTCTTATAGAGATGTGATCTTAAAAACTTTCCACTTCACAGTAGTCACGTGATGTTAAAGAGGTCATTAGGATATGGTAGAAGGCTCATTATTGGCTGGAAGACCCACCACTTTCTCTGGGGTCTTGATTGGAGGTCTTAGGAACGGCCTTTGGCTGTAGAATGTGTGTCTGTGGTGGGCAGGTATCTAACTGTAAACTGTAGTTTTGCTTGTATTCTGAACATTCATCATGCTTGTATTCCCAGATCCTGGTATACAGATTGAACACGGCTTGTTCATCACACGCATGTATCAAGGGGGAATCATTGCCAAGGATGGTATGCTGCCGAGCATCGGGGATCGCATTGTACAGGTGAATGGGTCAGCTAGGCATTACCAACTTAACCCACACTCAAGAACTAGTGCTTATTGTGAAAAAGTTAACTATTTTTACATCTCTGATTAAACACATGCTAGTTTGTTGGATAGCAAACATTTTGCATAGTATCTCCAAATACAAGAGAATAGACTTCTGCCTAAAGAAATAAAAAAGTGAACTTTTTCTTTGTATTTGTGAAGTTTTGTCATTGATAAATATGTAGTGGGTCATATAGTTTGTGAACTATCTTTACAAAGGTGATGAAAATTTCCAAATGTTGATTTGCAGGTGAACAGCAAACCTGTGTCAGCAGGAATGTCAGCTCGCGAGGCCATGAAGGTCCTGGAGAAATCCAACGATCCGGTTCAGCTTCATGTGTTGAGACAGGTGTCCCCCGTGCATTCTGCTGGCTCTTCCCCAACCCCCACCAGCCAAGCAATTATGTCAACACTTCCAGACCATTCGTATCATTCCAACCAGCGTAGTCACTCTGACACCATCCCGCAGCATGGCTTCCTCATGGAGGATGCCATGAGCAGCCACAGTTACCCACAAGGAGGAAACAAGACATCCCGGAGTCACAGCTCACAGACAGATAGTCTAGACAGCTCCGGGGCATCAAGGAAAAGCCGTGATCGCCAACATGGTGTCAAGGAAGTAATCCGTGGATTGTTCCGCCAGGTTCAGAGATCCAATGAGAGCCAGTTAGACGCGGATGAGAGGGGCAGTCATCCGTATGTGTCCAACTGCAATTTGGGAACTCAGGAAAAGATCATTGCTGAATTTGATCCTGTTATGAATCATAACAAGGATGAGAGAGTGAAAGAAAATTCAAAACCCAAATCTTGGAAAACTGAATTTGACATAGACAGCAATAGTGGGACATGGCCAAAATCCAGTAATCAGCCTCGACCTGCTTTTCTTCCTGGGAAAAACACGGTTGTAATTCGTTCACATCCTGGGAAAGAGAGACCTCCCTTGAGACCAGACATTTACATCCAACCCTCATCTTATGATGACAAGAACTCCCCTGGGAGACACTTCAGTCAGAACTCAGATTCCAGAATTCAGTATGGACAAGACGTACCAAGGTCGCTGTTTACAACACCCCGGAGGAAATCTCCTGTGAGTCCCCCAGCGGCTCCCTATGCCTTCTACAATGGACAGCCTGAGAGGGACAAGTTGTATGGATCCTCACAACCAAAGAACGTGTACCCTGTAAACCATGGTAAACCCCCTAGTCAGTCTAGTTATCCACAGAAACACCACCCAGGACCAGGGGGTAGCAACAGACCAACATCTTTAGACTTCCCAATAGGAGACATTCCATCAGAACGACCCTTTGAAAACAGAATTCCGTCCCCAATAACAAGAGTTCCACCAAGAAATTCACATCATCCAAACAGGTGAGACAGTATTCACATTCTTTAACAGTAAACAAAAACTCTTTTATCCATTATACTGCCCCTCACCACATGGAATCCCCCCCTCTGCCAAGCGGGAGTCTTCCTCTACTGTATGTATAGTTTATTCGTTCATTTAATAGGGAACAGAATGTTTTGTTAAACCTGGCAATTGAGTTGTATTGTCTGTGACAATTGTATTTTGCACTGGCTTTCCTGTGGGCTATGCATGTGTTGCATTCCCATGGCGGGAAGTTAGTGTCCCGCATGTTGAAGTATTGCGTTTAATTACCAAATTTTTCATGTCGTTGTGTCCACCTAATTTTCAATGTTTTGTATGTGTTGGATATGTGCTACTGTGCAGTGCTGTTATTCCCCCGGGCCCAGAAGAGTAGAGCGGCCAACTTTCTCTGGGTGGGGGCACGGAGAGTCTAGGGCATATTACTGGGCTCTGCTCGCTCTGCCAGCCTGAAGGCGGCTGTCAATCCCTTGCCTTTGGCTTCGGGTCCAGATGCCTCCGGACGCCTAGGCTACCCCGGAGAGGGAGTATTCGAGGGGGCTTTCCACTTTTCCTCAGCCCTGCGGGAAGTGCGTCAGCGTATCACACAGGGTATTCCCCAGGCTGCAGTCCTGACTAGCCGTCCGGACTCCAGTGCTGAGTTCCGCCCGCCGGGTGAGGCTTTTGCTCCGCGGCAGCCCTCACAGACGCAGCTCTGCATGCTCCTTTCTTTGGTGCAGGATGTGATGGATCCCCTCCTTGTTGGTACTCGCCTTTGCTTCGATTTGCTCGAGCTTGTTCGGTGAAACCAGTGGGGGGTGCTTTTCCTTGTACCGGTGGTGGGTGACTGTGTTTTCACTTCGATCACCCTCAGGGGAGGTTCAGCTTCCTTGCGTGCAGCTCAGGGTGCTAAAAGGGGTGTATGGTTCCACCTTTTGCTCAGTCGGGCCCCCCACTGCGGCAGGCATACCAGACCTATGAGGAGGTCTATTGGAATGCCATTCAGCAAGTGCGGATGGTGGTCCATGCGACTTACCTCTCCTCATAACAGAGGTCAGCCCTGGAGGCAGAAGGGAACTCTGGGGACGTTTCCCTGAATGTAGTTCTTTTGCATCAATTGTCCGAAGTGCAGGCCTACAGCCATTTGCGTAGATATGGGGATACTCAAGCTATGGCTGTCAACGTCCCGTTACTCGGCAGTGACACAGCAGACCTTGCTGTTCCTTCCGTTTCAGCTAGGGGCGACGTCAGGTCAGAGGGTCATCCATGAGGCTGCAGCAGCCACTACGTCTTTTAAAGACTCGAAGGCCTTGCTGGAGCAACCGCGGGTTAATCGCTCCTGCACTCCCGTAGTGAGTTCTTCCTCCAGGATGCAGCCTATGTCTGAGTCTGTCGGCTGGCATCGGCCGCTTAGCAGGAGTAGGAGAAGTACTTGTGCCACCACAGGCAAGGGGAAAGAGCAGACCTCTTCGCCTGGCTCACAGCAGCCTTTTCGCAGTCTCAGGGGGTTTGCCCCAACCCCACATTAGACGTGCCGGCTGTTCCTGCCTGGCAGTCCCAGTCACTCCAGCTGCAAGGGACTACATACACCCTCTTGCCTCATGTCTCCTCCTTTCTACCGGAATAGGAGAAGGCAACGCGAAATCCTTGATTGCTGTCCACTATTTGTGTTGGCCATCTACCACTGTGGAAGCCTGTTCGAGTTTGTTGGCATAAGGTGCACTCTGATTCTGGGAGACGAGGTTCAGGCTTTGCTGGACAAGTACGCAATAGGATGCGTATCTTCATGTGCCGACACCCCCACGTTCAAGCAGTTCCTTCGGTTCTCTTATGACAGGGTGTGTTACCAGTTCACGTTGCTCCCTTCAGCATCTCTACGGCCCAAAAGGTGTTCACCAAACTCATTTTAGTGCCGGCTACTCTAACCAGATCACAAGGAGGGAGTTGTCACACTTACCTGGACGACTGGTTGCTCAGTGCACTAACTCAGCCAACAAGTCTAGACTCTACTCACACAGTGATTGACATTCTAATTCGGCTGGGGTGGATCATCAACCTCAGGAAGTTCGACCTGGTACCCACCCAGGACTTGGTCTTTTGTGTTGGCCATCAACCACTGTGGAAGTGAGGTCAAAGGGTCCCTATGGAGCTCCTGATGCTAGCTCTTACAGTTGAAACCAATGCGTCCCTTTCGACCTGGAGGGGGTTGGTGTTCTGGGCAGTCTGTTGGTGTCTGGACACTGGTCCGAAGCCGAAGCCAGTCTTCACACCAATGTCCAAGAACTGCGAGCTGCGCGGTTGGTTTGTTGGTTGGCTGTGCGAGTGCTTTCTGGATCATGTCAGGGGCCAGGTGGTTCTTCAGTTGGACAACCATACGGCCATGACTTACATCCTGAAGTGTAATGAGTGCTCCTTCGGGAGGCATGGGAATTCCTCCTCTTGTGCTATTGGTATGACTGTCAGGTGTTTCCGGTTTATCTCCTGGGGCTGGAGAACATGCGAGCAGACGTTCTCTCTTGCCGGATCCTGGCCCTGCATGAGTGGATGCTCGATCAGCGGATATTCGGAGTCACCCCCAGTTAGAAGGATCATTCTAGTTGGATCTGTTTGCGTCCGGCAGGACAAATCAGATACCCATGTTGTGCTCTCAAATACTGGACCAGAGGAGGTCGGCTTCCGCCGCCTTCCTGCTGGATTGGACGGGCAAGGTTCTATGGATGTTTCCACCACTTCCCCTGATTTACTGGGTTCTCTCCCAGCTGTAAACCCAGTCAGCTCGGCTGCTTGTGCTTCTGGCACAGCCTTGACCGTCACAGAGCTGGTTTCTGGTAATTCTCAGATTTCTGGCTCAGCCTCCTGTTCTGTTACCTTTGCAACCGGACATTCTCACTTAAAACGGCTCGCCACACCCCAATCCTAGGATTCAGTGGGTGGCTTGGCCTCTGTCAGGTCTAGCGTCAAGGTATGCGGAATTCCTGCAGCAGTTGCAGACAGAATTCTGGCTTCAAGTCGGGACTCGACAAGCGTTCAGTATGAGGATAGGTGGTCCCACTATGTGCGCTGGTGTTCAGATAAGGGGATTGCAGATCCCTTTTCTGTGGATTTAGTCCGAATGCTCGGGCAGCACCCTCTCGTGCAGCGATTTTTAGCTGGTGTGGATCGGGTTCCACCTGCTGTCAGGCGTACCAGCCCACCTTGGAATTTGTCAGTAGTGCTTATTTGGCTGTCTGGTCGTACTTTCTCACGTCTATCGGCTATTTCCATTCAGCAGTTAACATGGAAGACCGTATTTCTGGGAGAAGGGTTTGCGATTTACATGCCATGTCAGCAGGCCTGTTCCATCCAGACTGTGCCAGTATTCGCCTCCCGAATTCTTACCGTCCAAAGATCAATCACACTTTCCATGTGACGTCTCCTATTGAACTTCCTACTCTCACCCAGCCTTCTACATCGGGGACCTCTGCAATGAGCACTCACCCGTTGGATGTCCACAAGACCCTTAAGGTCTATAGCTAACGAACACAAGAGATCTGTACGGGTACCCATCTGTTCTGCTGTTACAGTGGTGGAAAGGCTAGGTTGCCGGCTAGTAAACAGACCCTATCCTGTTGGCTAGTTTCGTTCATTTGTGCTGTTTACCAGGCTAAGGGCGAGATTCATAATTACAATTACGCTATTATTACGTACTGTGACAGAATTCCCTCTTCCCTAGCCTCTGGTATTTGGGAGTCTGAGTTTATGCATATATGTACCCCAAGGACGATCTCAATGAAAAAAAAATTAGACAAATCTGTAGAGGTTTCCAATTCCTTCAAGAGAATCATCCTTGCAGTAGGGTCACCCACTTCCCCGCAATTCTGTTCAATGCTTTATTCAACACAAGGAATGATGATACGGGCTTGGATGCTTACCTGGTTGTCTGCGCGGCAGAGGGGTGATTCCACATGGTGAGGGGCCGTATAATGAACAAAAGAGACTTTTTGTTTATTGTACAATATTTTATTAAAACATTGATACAACTGTCACGTGACATTTTCCGGCAACAGAATCTGCATATATGTACCCCAAGGATGATTCTCTTCAAAGAATTGGAAACCTCTACAGGTTTGTCTAAATTTTCAGTACCACAGTTATTTGTGTTGTGACACTCATGTGAGCTGAGATAGTGGATGAAAGTTAGTAGGCCTTGTCCAAAGGTTATAAGTAATATTTATCATTAAGCCTTACATCGATCACGAATGCAATGATTGCATGGTGTTTTTTCTTATGTAGATTTTTATATTTTGGTCTTACAGCCAAGTGCCGGCTCAGCCACCCTATCGGCCGGGGAATCAAGTGTCGGCATGCACGCCTCCACCATGTCCCCCCGGTTCCTCTCACAGCTCATACCCAGCCAACTACAGATACACCTTGCCTCTTGACTTTTCACCATTACAGTTCTGTCCAGTGGACTACAGCTCACCCAGCATTTCACAACAGGTGGGTCACATAGAACAGCTTACAAAATGACTCTTCAATCTGGGTTGAAGTCAACAGTTTATCAAACATTTTGTACATGTAGATGTCATTTTGATGCTTGCTAGGGTCAGATGTTTAAGATGCATGTGCCTTAGTGAGTTCCTGTACACGATGGATTTGTTCAGTATAGGTCAAGGTGGCCAGGTCTCTGAGAGCTCAGCTATTTTGTCTTCAGAATTACTCCCTTTCCATGCAAGGATCTTCTTAGATGATGGTATGTTTATCTCATTCAGAGCAACTCCACCATTGACCGAATAACGCCGACGTTCAGTGAGGATCCCCCACCTCGCTACTCTCACTATGGCCGACACAACCACAGCCAGAACCAGGGCTCCGTGGAAATAGGTCAGTTGTCTTTCTTCAAGGACTGTCAGCTTCATTTGTGTATTGTTTGTTCTGTTGTACTCACTGAAACCTAGACTCTTGTAGTTTGGTAGGCCTTGGGCTGTCTTTGCCTAGGTAATTGTCACCTCCAGCAGAATCAGCAGGGCATGTGTCAGTAAGCTAGTGTTAACATGTTGAAGCAAGTACCTACAGAGATTGATTAAATATCAGATTTTTCATATCCTGACACATGCTTATTTGCTTATCTCCCTCCTCTATGCGAAGATAGTAGACCACTTGAAATCCCTGGAAGTTTCCTTCTTTTGAAACCTCCCTGTGTCCTTCCACATTGGTCACATGACCAGGCCTGTTGGTCACTTTCCTCCAGTTGGAGGTAACATAGGAGTTGGAGTCCCTATGTGGCATTTAACATCCTATTATATTTCGGTCCTTCACACAAAATTTAACATTATATGGCTTTGGTCTGTATTAATTATCATCACCACATGAAATTGTGTGTAAATTTACATATATGTCATGTTGTTGAACATGTATTTCATAATGTGAGATTACATTGTCACTGATGAAAACATGCTCCTGGTGTAAGTTGTGGCTGTCTGTTGCTGTTCTGTATTATTATGTCCTACTGGCATGGTTATTTGTTCTTTCAGTGTTCACATTTGTTTACTATTCAAACGCGTGCAAACATTTTTACGTAGGCTGTTTCTAGATGTACATGACCCCAGAGGTTTTTTGTTTAGTACATATTTTTTATTTCAAAATATGGTTACAACTGTCGCAAGAATTTAAAGAACAATTAAATGCTTATAAGTACCCCAGTATAGGACTCTATTAAAAAAATCTGCAGCCTCTACAGGTTTGTTCGAATTTTAATCAGAAAATTTTTACATTTACATAAGTGAATATCATACATTTAGATCATCCTTATATATGTCCTACATAAACCACTGTGTTTTTAGATCATTAAGATCATTAAAATAGGTACTTAATTAAATAGTTCTAAGTGTCTAAACTATCTTACACAACAGTTTCCTGATAGCAGTATGGGGTGTTTGAGAGGCTGTGTCATGTTAATGATGGCTGTACAAGCGTTCCACTATCCTGGTAGCGATATCAAGTGTTTAAAGAGGCTGTGCCACATTAATGATGGTTGTGCCCAGTTAATGATGTCTGTGCCATGTTAATGACATCTGTCAGGGATTCAATTTTTTTTTAAAAAAAAAAAAGCAACTTGCCACAGGGCAAAACTACAAGAGAGTAACTTGTCCTGACTAATTTTCCACTTGCCCTGATTTTATGACACATTGTTTGATATTAATGTTTACTGGACTTTTTATTGCAGAGTGATAAAATTCAAAGAACCATAGCTCAAAATTACTGTTATTGAGAAATGTAATAGCAATATCATGAGCAGATATGAAATGAAATTCAAGTTTATTTGAAGTTTGAAACCATAAGTGTAAATGATGTAGTAGTCCACAGACAAGTAAGATACCATTATCTGATTGCCCAAAGTGAAAACTGACTTGTTTCGGGCGATGGGATTTTTAACCCTTGATCTGAGCCACATTAATGATATCCATGTCATGTTGCAGTGTCCGGGCCAAGCAGTCCAGGATCATCCCTACTCAAGTTTGAATCGTGGATGTCTGAGGAGTTTCTGAGACGCAAGAAGTAAGCAACAGTAGTTATGTCAGGAATGCTGTTGTTCAGAAATTCACAGCTCACTTATCAGAATCAACTCCCTTTTTCCAGTCATGCGTTTCGATATAGATACTTGCACCTCTGTTAAGCACCTGCTTGGACTTCTCTGTCTTTACTGATACTACAGCTTCTAACATCACACTTAAATGGAAAACATACTCATCTAGAACACATATTGGATATGATGACGGGTAAATGAAATGTGTCTTCTTTTGTACATCAAGTATGTTGTTTGTGAGAGCCTGTTTCCTTGGTAACACCCATGTTGTCCAGGTGTCCTCAGTAACACATGCTTGTCAGAAGTGTTTTTTTCTAAAGTTTTCTGCCATCCAGTCAATGGTTGACTTATTGTTAATCCTGGAGATAGACATTATGTTTTTTGTATGTGATGCCATATAATTGGTTTTACTTCACACAAGGGTTGACAACGACATTTTCCCCCACAGACCACGCCCGCTAGACACAAGGACTATTACCATACAGAAGACAGCAGAACAGTTTGGCATTCAGATCAATGCAGGTCCGTCTGGTGGGATATTTATTTGCTCAGTGAATGAAAAGAGTCTTGCTGCTCAGGCAGGTCTGGTTCCTGGGGATCAGCTCCTGGAGGTGAGTGGCACTGCATGCAGCAATAATCTTCAAAGAAATGGATAACATGATGACCTGGCTTATTACTACGGTTGTGTGTGCTTGCTTCTTGGTACATATATCTTCCAGAATACTATCATGGAGAAAAGAGGAATAAGATATTCTCATAGAGATAAGATTTTTATACACTATTTAGGGAATTGCAATTTTTCAAGAGTTACTTCCCCTGCTATATTTCTCTCTTGAACATGGTGTCTGGTCACAATCTAAAATTACCAAGGTGTGACATTTGTGTCCCATGTGCTCATTGTTTGTGATAACGTACAAAAACTCTTGTACCCACTCTCTGTCTCTGTGTCCCAGGTTTGTGGTATCAACATGAGAACAGCATCCTATGCCCACGCTCTGACTGTGCTTAAGCAGTGTGGGGACAACCTCATCATGAGAGTCCAGTACAACCCAGACAGTAAGTTCATCATTATTGGTGAATTATTATTCAGCTATTTATTCATACAGCAGCAGATTGACGTCACTTACCCATACAACCACCAGTATATGACGTCACTCACCCATACAACCACCAGTAGATGACTTCCACTTACCCATACAACCACCAGTAGATGACGTCACTTATCAATACAACCACCAGTAGATGACGCCACTTATCAATACAACCACGAGTAGATGACGTCACTTATCAATACAACAACGAGTAGATGACGTCACTTATCAATACAACCACCAGTAGATGACGCCACTTATCAATACAACCACCAGTAGATGACGTCACTTATCAATACAACCATGAGTAGATGACTTCACTTACCCGTACAACCACCAGTAGATGACGTCACTTATCAATACAACCACCACTAGATGACTTCACTCACCCATACAACCACCACTAGATGACTTCACTTACCCATACAACCACCAGTAGATGACTTCACTTGTCAATACAGCCACCAGTAGATGACTTCACTTATCAATACAGCCACCAGTAGAATTACTTAAGCTACGTCCACCTTCAAATTGACTTCAGTGATCCATACAACTGCACTGATTTCCATTAATCATACAGTTACCAACAGAGGCTTTTCATATATACAGACATGTCTATGATATTGACCTGGAATTCTCCAGAATATCGTGAGCCGCATGAGTCATCCAGTACGGGTTCGATGCCATCAGTTGCGGGGACAATCACAAGCTCTATGGAGGGAGACAAGTCCCCACTCACCATTACCCACATGTCACCTTCACTCGAGAAGACAAGGAGGTACGTCCAGCATGTTGCAGCATACCTACAATAACGAGCAGGTGGTATGGTTTGGGTGTCATAAATATGAAGCTCCAGTACAATACCTTTCTGCACCAGGAGATTTGGCAACAGAAATATTTATCATAGGCAATTAATAGAACACAAATATACACTTGAATACTTAAATGTGTGTAGATGTCATGGTGCTCTGACAGGATGTTTTACATGTCCACAATAGAATTTGCATGGAAATATTATTTTGCAGATCAAAAATGTCTTTACTGACAGATGATGTAGTGTAATACATTTCCAGTTCCGACAGCTCAGGTGATCGTCCCCGATACATCACTCTGAAGAAGAGAAACAGCAGTATTGGTTTCAGTATTGTGGGCGGCAACGCCACCGGCATCTTCGTGCATGAGCCACCACAGACCAGCACCAGTGACAAGAATAATGGTGTTCAGCGAGGAGACCAGATACTCGAGGTAGGTAGTGCCAGTATAGGGGAAGTTTCCAATTGTGAAGGTGCTCTCCTGCTTAGCAAAAGCTTCTGTTGGGCATGGCTGCTTCAGGTGACTGGTGGCTCAGGCGGAATTGAGACATCGCTTTGCTTTCAGGAAGTATTCATGTTAATTGTTCATGTTTCCATCTTGCTCGGTGTTGCAAGGAATCAACTTTATGCATGACTCCTGGGATGATCCCACCATGTAGATGCACACTCCCCAGTGCTTGTTATGCGTGGATATATATTCTAGGGTTGTTTCTAAACCTGCTTGTTAGTGTCATCGTACCTTCATGCCATGTATAGTACATATAGTATTTACCACTGGTTTGTGTCAGCCTCAGCTTTTCTGATGGCAGGCCATGCTCTGCTGGAATATTAAGATCTATTTTGTCTCAACAGCCATAGGCCATGACTCATTAAGTCGCGAAAATATAGTTTAGTTGAGGCATTCTAGTTTTCTAGTTTTACTCTCTTCTAATTGCTGCAACTTGAAGGGAATTACATCCATTCTTTGAAACACAATGAAATTTTCTGAACTGGTGATTTGATGTCAGTAAGATTCCTTCCGCGGGCCTGTGCTGCAGTGTACACTTGGTACTGCCCTAGTTCATTTCATTTGCATGCCCCTTGAGTGTTGAGCTTTGCCTTTCCTATTTCAGTACAATGGCCTGGACTTTCGTGGCATAACAGCAGAGCAGGCCCTCCTTGAGCTGTCTAAACCTTGCTCCACCATGAGAATCAGGGCCCAATTAAATCTCCCCAGTGAGTATACCATACACCAAACTTTCTTGGATGCCTCTGTTTGTAAACCCCAGCAGACCCTACTGAACACTCTTCAGGACTTACTGGTGACCCCTTTATTATCCCATACTACGGAATGGGAGGGTGATAATAGCTTTAACTCCTCCATCCGTTCATCCAACATGGTGGGGACAGATTTGCTCTAAAAAAATTTGAGATAGTTTGGTATGTGTTTTCAGAACATGAATGCCTTGATGGAGTTCAAAAACAGCAACTGTGTTACAATTTGTTAGAGTTATGGCCCTTGTGCGTTTCCTCACAAACAGCTTTTAAGAGTGCACGTTTTCCCCAATGGGGACAGATTTTCTCTTTAAAAGTCATAGATAGGGAAACCAAATGAATAATTTATTTTCAGGACACAAATGACATCATGGAGTTTAAAAATGGAAACCATGTTACAATTCTTTACAGAGATGTGACCCTTGTCATGCTTTTCTTGACTTTGGTGCTCTTTACCCCTAGTGGGAACAGATCTTGTTAGGAACTTATGGATAGGGTATGGGTTGTCAGGACATTATTGTCGTAATGGAGTGAAAAAATCAGAAAACATATGGGAAAGAACTCTGTGATGAGGGATATTGATGACCACGTCTTCCTGTTAATTACTGAACACCACCTGTATTAATTGCTGAACACCCCTCCAGGAATTACATTACACCTCCCTTATTAAATACTGAACAAGGAATTACATTAGACATCCCTTATTAAATACTGAACACCCGTCCAGGAATTATTGGACATCGCCTTCATTAATTACTGAATACCCACCTTCATTAAATACTGAACACCCCTCCTGGAATTGTGGAACATCGCCTTCATTAATTACTGAACACCCCACAAGGAACTACGTTAGACCTCCCTTATTAAATACTGAACACCCCTCCTGGAATTATTGAACATCGCCTTCATTAATTACTGAACACCACCTCCAGGAACTACTTAACACCACCTCCAGGAATTACAGAACACCACCTTTATGAATCGCTGAACACCCCTCAAGGAATTACATTACACCTCCCTTATTAAATACACCCCCCTTTCAGGAACTACTGAACACCACCCCCAGGAATTAATGAAGACCCCTCCAGGAATTACTGAACACCCCTCTAGGAGTTACTGAACACCTCCTTTATCAGTTACTGGACACCTCCTTTATTGGTTCCTGAACGCCGCCTTCAGGAATTACTGAACACCCCCATGTTACCAACCTCTTAAAAGCTGTTATATAATAAGTCACGATATCTAGTGATTTTATCAAAATTTATGTACATGTATTTCTTAGTTAGGCTGGCGCAATTTTCAAAGTTCTCATATGCCGAACCGAAACAGACCGAACTGAAGACCTTGTACCGTGATACGTATCATACTGTAGTAAGGGCGTACCGTTTCACCCCTAATTTGTGAACACCCTTGAGGAATTACTAAACACCCCTCCAGTAGCTAGTGAACACCTTTTCAATAATCACTGAACACTCTAGAGAAATGAATGAACACCCCTCCAATAGTTACTGAACACATTGAATTACTGAACACCCATGAAGAACTACTGAACACCCCTGCAGTGGTTACTGAACACCTCTCCAGGAATTTGTGATCACCCCTACAGTGGTTACTGATCACCTTTCCGGGATTACTGAACACCCTCTCTATGTGTTATAGAACAAACCCTCCAGACTTCACTATAGTCCATGTTTTGTTGTATTCAGTGCTGAGTATCCTACATCTGTCATTGATGCTGCATGTGATGTGAGCCTGCCTTAAAGTGTTCTTGTTCAGCCTTAAAGTGTTCCTGTTCAGCCCTAAAGTGTTCTTGTTCAGCTTTGAGATGTACGCTTTCAATCAGCAATCAAGACCCATAAATATGCACAGGGAAGGTTTCTACTGTATGTATTTGCAGCAAAGTGGTAGGTCATATGAGTTGAAGACATCCAGTGGATTTAAGTTCTGTAAACCAACTCACACAAATTCATCCAGCCTCTGAATTTTTATCCCCCGCAACATGTTTTCCAGGGGTATTAAAAAGCACCCCATCTGTCCATCTGCGCTTCTGTCTGGGTGCACACATTTATTTTTTCTGGAGCAGTACTCTACAACTTTTCAATATTTCTTCACCAAACTTGACACTTAGATTGGTCTAGTGGTGTACTGGTGCCTTTTGATAGTTTTGAAATTCTGAATAAAATATTTTTGGCGTTTCCATGGCAACAAGTGTGACTTAGACTGAAATTGGAGGTAATGCGGGGGATATTGATGACTGTGTCTTCTTGGTTTTTTTTATTTTATTTCTGCGTGTCTGATCTGCACTAAAGGATTCGTCGTCCTTCTAGAAAGAGTGGATATTTTAGAAGACCCATAAATATGTACAGGAGAGGATCCAAAATCTGTGGAAAATGCCTCTTGGGGAGAGTGCCCCATGTGAACTATATTTTGTGTACGTAGATGAAGGTGAAATGTCTCTGTGTAACTGAGGCCACTGGTGCTCAGGATTTGTGCATTAGGAACGTATTAACACAACAGTGTACAGAAGTCCTCCTTTTGTGGTCAGCCCTGTTGCTTTTAGTTTTGATGTTAAACTGCAATAATACTTGTTGTTTTAGTGAGCTCACTGTTTCTACCATTAAGAACATCATTTACAGAATACAACAAGGTCCAGAACTTGCCGGGAGATTCTATCTACATCCGAGCAAACTTTGACCGAATCGCAGAGAGTGAGACTGAACTAGCTTTTCGCAAAGATGACATTATGCTAGTTGAAAGCACCTTGCACGGAGGAACAATGGGACTGTGGTTTGCCTGGCTTGTCAATGACGATGGGAAGAAATTGAAGGGAGGCACCATTCCCAGCAGAATGAGGTAGGCTGATAGTTGTACAACGATGCTACAAACCTCGCTTCCATTGCAGTAAAGAAAATTTATTCCTGTTTAGACATCTTCAGTACTGTGTTTAGTTAAATATCAGAATACTGATTGTGACCTGAAACTGAATGCCCATCACTTCTGTATTCTTATGTGAAGTTTTTATGACAATACAAGTCAGTGGGAAATGATACTATTGATGTAGCATGCAGTATATGGGGCTGCACATATACATGAACATATCTAATCTCCAGGTTGGAGGATGACATGGTGCTCCGTCGTAGTCTGTCTGAGAGCGTCAGTCTGCATGAGTCAGACGACCTTAAAGGGTCACGTCGTGGCTCAGGCACATACAGAAGAAGCTTTTTTCGCAGGAAAAGGCACCAGCGAAACAACTCGAAGGAGAGCCGCGAGTTGAGTTCCTTCTCTGATGCTTCTCTCAACAGTGACTCTGTTCCACTACTTGATGGTGAGACCTACTTCTTTCTCACAGCACCACTAGTCTTCCCCAAGGATAGAGGCACCTACAAAAGTACATATGGCCCAGGTGACTGGTGCAGCATGCATGGACCGAATGACTCATGCGTACACAGGAAGTGCTGTCTAACCTGACAAACAACATTGTTCATTGGTTAATATCAGCGCTTGAACACTTAGTTAATAAGTTAGTGTTTCCTCCAGACCACAAAAAGGGCAAGGCAAAGTCGATGTCATTGTGGCTGTCAGTGTTTAGGCTGATCATAAGATGCTTGTTACAGTTGCTGACTTTCAGTCTGTTCCTGTGCTGCGTCACAACTAGCAAGTACCGGGCAGGGCGCAGTGAAAAAGGGCAGGGCGCCAGAAAAAAAGGGCAGGGCGCAGCGCCCTTCTGAAATGCTCTGGAGGAAACACTATAAGATAGACCTGATGACTGTCAACTTAAGAGAAAGTGATGAACAAATAATGGCATCATTTGTAATGCAGTCATTAAAAGCTATGTACATAGTGACAATGACTCAACAGTCTGCATATGATGGTAGTCTGATGTGTTTGGTAGTGTTCACTACCATATTGTGATGGTGTTTGGTATTTTTCATTTGCTATGAAGAATGGACTGCTTCTGTATCTGACACGGTCTCCTGTACAGTAACCATACTGACAGCTGTCACTGCAGAATCACATCTCCTGCTCCAGCATAGCTTATACAGAAATATGACAGTATTTGTTCTGTTGACAGATTCCATGTATGGCTACACGATCATGGAGAGAATTGAGTGTAAGTATAGGATGTTTGTTCCAAACCTGGATCAGATAAGTTGGCCATGATAGATCTACAAACCCATGTTACTGATGCTTTTTTGGGCCCAGATGCGATAATTTGCAGGAATATTGCTGGTTATCTCATTCACCAACAAAACAGTTATGTCATACAAAACAGTCAGAATTTCATATATGGCTAACTGAACTTTAACATTGTAAAATACTCTTATGTACATACATGTAATTGCAAATATTGTACAAATATATATTTGTCTTTAAGGAAACATTGCTCACTCAAACGTGCCATAGTAGCGCCCAGTTTGCATGTGTATTTGAGCCCATGACTGGCCTTGTGTTCCAGGCAAGAAGACCCGACCTGTTGTCCTGCTGGCTCCGCTGGCTGAACCCCTGATTCGCAAGCTGGAGTCAGAGTCTCCCGACAAATACCACCAGTGCAAACCCTGTAAATACACGATTTGTCATGTTGCCCCTCTGAACTTGAAATAGTCATACCAATATTTCCATGTTATCCCAGCTCATGACATTCTTATACCAACATTTGTAAACATGTCTCAATTCTTGTAGCAGTAATATCTTCATGTTGTCACTTTAACTGTGTCAAGGCAGATGATACAAGCGACTTACTGGATCAGTGATCAGATTTTATGTTTCGGTGTCTGCTTGCAGTATCAGTGGATCGTGTGGTCCAGGCTTGATTACATACAGGCCGCCGTCACACAACTGGAGGGGGATTGAACTAACTTTGCTGATTTAGACATGGAAAGCGAGGGTCCTGGTCCTGATTCTTGGTTCCACTCACCTGCCTGTGTTGAAATCAACAGGCATACTCGGTATCTCCTCAGCCCATGATGTTTTGTCAACTGTTAGTAAGATATGGTTTTTTTTGTGATGTTACAGCAGGTGGCTACACGCAAAACCAGCTGAATCAGAATATGTCCAAAGGAGTGGTGATCGATTACTGGAAACGTGACGACCACTTTGAGTGTGTCCGTGTCACAACCATTGAAGAAATCTGTGATAAGGTCAGTATGCGTTATGGCCCTCTGTATATTTGCAATAGTGAATTAATAACCAGATGTAAATTCCTCTCACTTGATGTGAATGAATGATAGTAGGCATAATGTCAGATTTAACAGTAACGTGAAGTGATAATTATTTCAGTACATGCTTCTAGCAATTGAGTATTGTCTCTCTTCTTGGTTGCCATTATACATTATACCTTGAGTTATCTCCCCTAACAGAAGTGCTGGAAACCTCAAAATTGTTACTGTGACACAAATGTGTATTTGTTTTCTGAAAATCTTTGTAATCTATTCTCAGGGGTTTTGCTTCTTATTTGTCATAAGTCGTAAGAAAAGCAGGCTAGTCAGCCATAAGATTACACATTCTACACTGTATTCTGAACAAATATGTTTTAGTATGCACTTACTGAAACAAATCATCAGGCAATGAAAAAAGCCTGTATCGTATCGTGCAGCTCTTGAATCGCGATAACATGCGTATCGATTAGTCGTTACAACTCTAGTGGAGAAGGCTTGGAACGTATGGGGTTTCCCTGCACATTTATTAGGGGAGGTAAATGTTGTGGAGAGTTCTTGGAGAACCACTAGTGAGAAAAACAATACAAAACAATGAACTGTAAAACTATTACACAAGCTAATTTTTATTCAGCAACCAATTTTAGGGAAAAAAGCAATCAAGTGTTAGAGGTAGTATTCATAGAATTATGATCATTATTGATAATGAGATAAAGTTTCTGTGTTTGTTGGCTGATCTTTGAGATAGATGCTTGTTTGTTGACAGAAAGTCCACTGTTTACTGAAAGTCAGTCCGGCTGCTATAGAAAGACTGCACCATCTCAAAATATACCCCATTGTTATTTTTGTGAGGCATAAAAACTGGAAACAAATCAGGTAAAGTATAGTATGTTTGCACTGAATTATTAACATTGTTTATTAATGGAAGTTAAAGGCATCATATATTTTTAAATCTGGTTATGTGAAAAGTGTATATTTCCTCAGTGATCTTGTAGACCTCGCTGATCTTATGGACTTGAGTGATCTAAAGAGAGGAATGATCTCATGGACCTTGATGATCTCATGGACATCAGTGACCTCATTGATCTTGGGGATCTCATGGACCTCAGTGATCTCATTGATTTTGGGGATCTCATGGACGTCAGGGACATCAGGGATCTCATGGACCAGTGTTACACATGGTCCAATGGTCAGCATCTGTTGTCATGCACCGAATCCCAGCTTCGTCATTAGGAATGGTTATTTCCATCACTATGTCTGCGTAAGATTAACTACTGCTTAAGATATAACCTGTACCACTTTATTCACCCTCACTTCTTTCAGGGAAATACGAGATGTCCAGTTTCTGCCAGAAAAGTTGTCCAACAAAGCATCCAAAGATATATATGAGCAGCACCTGAAGATTGAGGCAGACCACCACCATTTATTTTCCGGTAAGCCAGATTAGTGAGGTTTCCAAACCCCTGACAATGTGAAGGTCATTTGCTCTAATTGCAAGTTGCTAATATCATCAATGGCATTCCCACAGATTTGCATTATTATATCTGAAGTATGATATTTACAAAACAAGTTTCACCAATAATGTTTGGTTATCGCACAATTTTCTTGACCCCTGTAGAATTCCAGGTTAGATTTTATTTGAACTCCAATCCTTTGTGTCATGTTATTGAATCAGTGATCTGTCATGGTGACATGGTGACATCATGTCAAAGGTTCGTGATAACATGGATTGTTGGAGACATCTGTGACAGTATGGATTGTTGGAGATGTCTGTGACAGCATGGATTGTACCAGCTACTAGTTTGTCTGGTCAGGACATCATTGTTGACAGGCAGCTGACATGTAGCCGTAATATTGCTAAATGTTTTTTTAGAAAAACAAACACCAATCTCTTTCCTTGTCCCAACTGACTGTATAATGCTCTAATGTCATTCCCCTTCAGCCACCATCCAAGGAGGCAACCTTGCTGAGATGTGTATGCACATCAAGACTGTGATTGCATCTGAGCAGAAAAAGCCGGTGTGGGTGTCTGCTGTGTGCATGTGATTGGCTGTCTGCCTACACTGACTGTATGCCATTGGTCAGTATATCTCAACTGTGATTGGTGGATTCAAGTCAGGTGACCACTGTGATAGGATGTGAATATTTATGAGCTAGAGACTGGTGAAACAGAAACGTGGACATTGGTATCTCACAATCTGACTTTCTGCTTTTCCATGTGACCTCAGTTGATGCCTCCCATACAGGTGGGGAGGGGGCCAGAGTCTGTGTTGAAGCCATCAAAATGGACTAAAGACGACACTCTATTGAAGTGTCATTGACTTGAGGATGAACAGACCAAGGTATTCCAGGACGAAGTGCCTTCATCGTGCGATGAATCAGACTGTCCAATCGATAATGTTGAATCATTCCAGGCGCTTTCACTTTTGCTTTTGTCACAGTTCTGCTTTTGGTGGAGTCATGCTTCCCGTCATTGTTGCATGTGACACGACTTTGAGCAGTTGCTTCACTGATGACAGTGATATTCTTCAGGGTCTTGTACATTTTGTAGCCTTTAAACTCTAGGTTTGTTAGAGAATGGCCTACTTACTGTTCAGATTTGTGAAAAAGAGATTTGATATTTTAATGTTTATTTAATCTGTCTGTCTTGATTACTAATGATTGTAATGTTGTTGAACCATGGCTTCCATAGTGCCCCTGTTATAAGTTGATAAGAATATTATTTCAAGGACTCTGCAGTTGTACATGTGGACGTGTTCACGAGAGTGTTAATTTCCTCATAACTAATGACTTTATTTTGTAGCTGTAGAAATTCACAGATGGTAGAAAACAGAATCATACACATAGGACACTTTCTTACAGGTATAGCAAAACATTATCAGTAGACTGACTACCCCCTCACACACTAACCTTGAAACTAAGCACTGTTTACTGAGTAACAGATCCCTTCTAGTGTGCGGCCTTAGTGAATGCCTTTGACTGAGAGAACCTTTCTTTCCACCTGTTTTCTCTGAACCCTGTCAGATATTTTTGTTGTTGAACTGTGTATACTGCCCCTGTGACCTATCACAATATCACAGTGTATGCTGTTTCCCAGCAAGATGTTAGAGTTCACCAGTTTAGGGAGAGGATATCTACCTACATCAGAGTGCCATTTTCGATGATTCGTTTTTGAAAGCTTCATCTTTTAAACAGCCACAGTGCATTACACCAACAAGTGCTTTAAATTGCACCAACTTTTCTGACTTGCATGGCTGGGTGTGGCTGAGAGGATGGGCTCACCTTGCAGTGACCTTGTTTGACTTCAGTCCTATCAAGACAAGGTTATGCAGTGTATGAAACATTAAAATGATTGTCTCATGATTACCAGGAGGTTTAATTATCAGTGTTTTGTGAGGATTTTTCTTTGTTTGGTTGCCTGTTAACTAAGATATAATTTTTGTCATTTGCAACCAAGTGACTAGAGACAAGTCCATCTTAAGACAGAATGTTGAGTCTATGTTGGGTTAGGTTTTACTGCATGGGATGCACAGGGGAGAGATACTCTTCACAATGGTGGATGGACTGAAGCATAGTTTGATTAACCATTCTCATGATAAGATGTAGCATGCTTGAAGAATTGTGGTTCTGTGTGTGTGCCATCATCAGCTTGTTCATATCATGTTCACTGTGCTGGCGTACAGACCTGTGTAAAGACACCTGTGTTTCTGTCACAAGCTGTAGTACTTCACATTTACACATTCCACGGTGATGGAGAATGCACGTGGTTAGGCTTCACACCTTAATATTCTGGAATTTAGTCTGCAACGTGATTAAGCATTTCAGGAAGATTATGACATGAAAGTTACATAACTTTTGCAATAACAGAACAGTTATTTTGTTCAACCAATGAGGGCACAAGATAAATGTTTGCAGATTGTTGTTAAGATCAGTTTGACTATGAGCTGAGTGTGTCAACTTATCTTCAACCAATATTTTTCCAAAGGGTGATCTCATACTATCATGCTGTACTTAAATAGAGAGCTTATATTTCTATTCATTGTTACACTGATCATTATCCGCCCTGGCCACTGAAGGATGCAGTGCCACATCAGCTAATGGGAGATAACCTGTTATGGGGAGAGCACTCTTAGCCTTGCATATGTTGCAGGATACAGTACTTGGTTGTGAATGTATGTTGTTGTATGCAGCATATTTGTGATAAATCCTGGCCCCAGTCAGTTCATAGTGGCTGTAGTAGCTGACATCTTTGTTTCAACTGTCAGGATATCTTTACCATGTATGATGTGTAAGGTCTGCCCAGCGTGTTTATTACTGCCCCTACATGTTTCTATGTTTGTGTGTGTGTGTGTGTGTGTGTGTGTGTGTGTATAGGAGTGTGGATGGAGACAAGACTTTTCTGGCAATGGAGTTGTGAAACATGAGGGACTATCAGAAAAGCTATGTAGTCAGAAGTTCAGCAGTAGTCCAAATAGGAAGATGATGATGTATTTGGCCAGCTCAGACTTATCAAGGGGTAAGGTGATGACTTTAGAAGTCAGTTTGTGAATGCCATACAACTTATTGGAGGAAGTAAAACCTTTAGACCTTTTTTGCCTTTCCAGACTGAATATTCAGTAAGTTTATGTCATGGCTTGTTTGCTGGTTGTCAGCTGGAAACTACTCCTGACGAGTAATTTGAAACCATGGATCTGCAACATCTGGCTTATATGCTGCAGGTAGCCTTTGTGTCTTCTTTCACTTTTGAAACGTCATCCTGGTACAGCTACAGTGGTCGCTGCAGTGGTCACTAGAGTGAGAAGTATTAGCAGGACTCAGCTGAGCACTAATGCCCTGCTCTCTGAAAGAAATAATACTTAATTAATGGATAGAGTGCTGGACATGTCCAGTGTGAGAAGGCACCTGCATGTGTCTGTCATGTTACAGAGTACTGGAGATGTTCTGTCTGAGAGGGCACCTGCTTGTGACAGTCTTGTCAGAGAGTGCTGGAGATGTTCTGTGTGAAAGGGCACCTGCTTGTGACATTCTTGTCAAGAGTGCTGTAGATGTTCTGTGTGAGAGGGCACCTGCATGTGTCTGTCATGTTACAGAGTACTGTAGATGTTCTGTGTGAGAGGGCACCTGCATGTGTCTGTCATGTTACAGAGTACTGGAGATGTTCTGTGTGAGAGGGCACCTGCATGTGTCTGTCATGTTACAGAGTACTGGAGATGTTCTGTGTGAGAGGGCATATGGTTGTGTCTGTCATGTTATGTTAGAGTGTCTTTTGACTTTTTTCTTCTGCCTTTCATTGTTATCTCCCAACTGTAAATGTTTCATGGCATATGTTGATTGAAGACTGACTGGACTGTAAATTCAGTGACTGCAACTCATTCAAATTGGTGAGGCCCATATCACTTTGTTGCTTTTCTCGACGGATGGCCCGTCCCACACCAGGTTTGCAAATCTACTTTTTTTAGTCCAGCTGTCAACATATTGGAAGCATTGTTCATACTGTAAATGCAGATAAACAAAAGCTTCACCTTAGTAGACAGCAATTGATAACGGCAACTTGTTTATGTTCAAATCTGGATCAGGCTAGTCACTGGATGATGCGCCTCATCTTTAGGTACTACATTCATGACACATCATCAGTCATATCCCACCTTAACTAGTCTCTCCTATTTTGTAAAGGGTGTTGCTCTGGCCTTTCCAAGTACAGACCAAAATGCTTGTGTTCAATCTTCTCCAAGTATAGAACCACATGCTGGTGTTTTTCTGGCCTTGCCAAGTATAGACCCACATGCTGGTGTTCTGGCCCTGCTAAGTATAGACCCACATGCTGGTTGTGTTCCGGTCTTGCCAAGTATTGACCCACATGCTGGTAGTGTTCTGACCTTGCCAAGTATGGACCCACATGCTGGTGTTCTGGCCCTGCTAAGTATAGACCCACATGCTGGTTTTCTGGCCTTGCTACGTATAGATCCACATGCTGGTAGTGTTCTGGCCCATCTACGTATAGATCCACATGCTGGTTGTGTTCCGGTCTTGCCAAGTATGGACCCACATGCAGGTCTTCTGGCCTTTCCAAGTATAGACCCACATGCTGTTGTTCTGGCCTTACCAAGTACATGTATAGACCCACATGCTGTTGTTCTGGCCTTACCAAGTATAGACCCACATGCTGGTGGTGTTCTGGCCTATCCAAGTATAGACGCACATACTGGTGTTCTGGCCTTGGTCAGTACCAGTAGTGCAGAACATGGGTGCAGATACATGGACATACAGGACCAAAAGCCTGGAGTGACCACCCTTGCAGGTGCCTGTTGTCAGTAGAGATCCTGCAGGCTGATTCCCCACCTTTCAAGGACACTGTGCCTGCTTGCAGTGAACCAGGTGTACTGCTTCTACTCAGGTTTCAAAATAAGTATGAATTATCTCTCTTAGTAACTGCAGACTGAGATGAGGCTGTCCTAGATTGGTAGCAAAGGAGAAACTGGCCTTTCCATATCAGATGAGTACTCAGTTATCCCTCAGTGTTTAGGAGTACTGTATCTTAAGTGTATTGAAGAGTGGTTTTAATGAGCTATCATGGAGATAGTTTTGCCTTTCTATGCTGAGGTAAGGAGACCAACATGTAAAGTAGTAGATTCACTGATCCATCATTGCCAAGTGTACTAAGACCAGTACTTCTGGTGAAGGATCTGATTTTTCAATCAACTTCTAATGCCATTCTCAGTTTTCACAATATTTTCTGTTAATGCATAGTGCCTACCAGGTTTATGGTATATCAGATGGAGCCCAAGGCTGAGATGAAAGCTGAGGGCTGTCTAGGGGAGTTTAGGGATCTAGTGGTTTAGTTCAGTTTTGGTATCCATACTAGTATTGATAACATACACACCACTTGGGCTTCAGAAGAATAGCAAATTGTATTGATAGCAGTCGCCTTTTCAACATTTTAAGAAACTAAAGCATATAAATAGCTTTTGCCATTGGATGTCAGGGGATCTGAATCTTTTCAAGAGCTTATGTCATCTGCACAATAATGGAGCAGTCTTAAAGACAGCTTATGCTATGGAGTTAGAGGAAACTGAAAGTTGTATCAATAGCTTGAGCTATGTGGATATTAAGGAACTGTGAATGTATTGTTGTTTGTTCATGATAAATGTGTTGGAAGAATTTATCTGTTTACTTTGTTTTTGAAAATGAAAACAGTCATGAATAAAGTCATCAAAGCAAAATTGTATTATTATGTTCTATTAATAACCCTCCCTTCGTCACATGAAGCTATCAATAAACGTACTACTATAAATACGTAGAGCATCCTATCTTCTGTTTGTATAAATGATTGTTTAACCTGTTATGTTGTCGGGCGAATTGCAATAATTTGTTTTCAGTAGCAAATATACTGAAGTGCAAAAGAAATGTCACTATGGAGAGACAGATATATATTAGAACCTTTATTTTTCCAAACACTTTATATAAACTTTGAAACATAGATAGAAGATTAAAACTGGCAAGACTGATGATCTAGGTTGGAATGAAAATGTCTGTTGATTTTCATGAGAAACAACGCACTATTTTGAGTGGTGCCCATAAGGATTCAGTATCTTGTGTGTCCCCCATATGCATTGATGTATGGCTGTACAACGTCGGTACATGGAATGGATGAGGCAACTGGTAAGTCCCTAGGCTCTTGACCCCACAAGCTGAGAAATGCCTGCCAGACTTCAGCTGCTGTTGTCGGTCTTGGTTGTATGTCATTCAGTCGTCGTATCTCTTCCCACAGGTGCTCACTGGGGTTAATCTGAGGGAAGGCCACTGTATGGTCCTGATGTCCCTATGCTGGAGGAGGTCTGTTATTGCCCTTGCAGTGTGGGTATGGGCATTATCAAGCTGGAACTCATGGCTGTGGTGACAAATAACATTCCCCACGGCACCGCCATACTCTCAATCTGCTATCTGCTGTTGATGTATAGTAATGGCTCTGGTCCTTAGAACAGGACCCTTCTCCGCTGTTGGTGACGCCAATGCAGGTGCTGTGTTACCCACTGCAGACGACTCTGACAATGATGTGGTGTCAGAATTGGTTGTCAGTCTAGCCTATGACAGTGGAGGGTTCTGCCAATCATTGATGGACAGTGTCCTCACTAATGCTTGTCCCATGGTCCAACTGCTTGTGCAGCAGTAACAAAGCAATGGTGAAGACATCGACTAGTGACCCTCAGTCTTCCACTTCATGGTTGGTGGTCATCTGTTCAGGTGTTGCTGGAGCCTGTATATGGTTCTGACATGGACTTGAAAGGCACTGGCAATCTGCGGGGTGGTTTGCTTAGTTTGGGGTCATCAAATGGGATTTAACACTCTTTAACAACAATTACCAAGACATTTCAATGAGGTACTTTCATGCAATTATGCTTCAGGTGCCGTTTCTTTTGCGGTTCTGTATAGTTATCAGTACCACTGGGTGATGATGCTATCACCATGATACAGGATGTGTTACAAATACCAGCATTCAGCAGTTATTTTCTTTGATGCCATATTTGATACATCAGGTATGATGTCACATGAACATCTGATACCCAATTTCCATCAGCTCTTCTGATGGATTGTAGGTACTGGAGACCAGGGCCATTTCACAAAGCTCTCGTAAGCCAACAATCTCGTAATGTTTCTCATAGTAATTGTACCTCCTGTACTGTAGCATAGCCTTACGTCAGTCATAGCACTATGATAGCTTTGTGGAAAGGGGCCCAGAAGTTGGGCTCCGTTGGTATGGAGGGATGGAGCTCTAATACAAATTTTTTCAGATGTGGAAACAACATTTAGCCTCCTGCGTAGAATCAAGGAGGGTATTTTCCAGCATGTTTGTTTTCTAAACGTCATTCCAATTTCTTGGCTGCCCAAGTATGGTGCTTGGCTTGTAAATGCCATACATATCCTCGTGGTTTTCACAAGAGTAGTTAATATGGACTATCAAACAGCTGCAACCATGCGACAGTTAAATAAAAAACCCACATCATTAGAGAAGAATATCTTTACAGCATAATTAGTGATTGTTCATTCCAAACACAAAGAGCTGCTGTGAAATATAAATGTTAAACAGTGTTACCAATTCGGTGAAAGAGTATTTAAACATTCTGTCAGCAAGCACAACAGATTCTGCATTTTGTAGTGGTAGTAGGTCCTCCATAAGAGGAGAATTTCCAAATATGATGCCTTTTGTAGCTTAACAATGTATGTCTGCAACACCATCAGTTTGAAATGTATGCTTCACTGACAAACATGTCTATCAATGCATACAGTCATAATCTAAGTGACATAGTTCAATGAGATATCCATGCCCATTCAGTAAAATAAACAAAACATAACAATTCAACAAATATATAAAACTGTGAGAAATCCATTAGCCACCAATAAATGATGAAATAGAAACACTGGCTGATGGTACACATGGACACCAATGGTGTTTGTATTGCGTATCTCATGGCAGTGCACTGTATCGGACAGCATAGGATTCATATCATGTACTTCCATGTACAACTCCAGGGCATTACTTATACCACACTTTTCCTTGTTAGCAGTCACAGTGGTCACAGTAAGGACAGACTTCTGATTAAAAAGCTTATCGTATTATAGATGCGGTTTAAAAAAGCTGACTCAACACTGCACCAGACCCATGACTTGTTCTGTATATATGTCACTAAACAACAAATTTCAATTACCATAATTAACAGTATCACAGATTTTCAGCACTGCTATTATCAAATTATTCCCAATGTTTCTGAGGATATCAAAAGAGTTATTCTTAAGCTAAATTGTGATACTTGCAATTGTACAGATCTACATCCCAGACCTACTAAAGGAGATAAATGTCCCCAATTTCTGATCTATTGTTCTTAATGTCCTGTGCTGAACATCGAAAACACCTGAATTTCAAAAGTGATTTTCAGCTGCGTCATAATTATGCACCTTCTTTGTCAACATCTCGACACACATTCCTCGTACAAATTGTAGCCTGTGAATGGTTGCACTGTTTGAGTCCTATCTGTTAATATGCTCGGACCAAGAGATTGAAATGCACTGTAGCTAACTAGTAATTCCATAAACACATCACATAACCTCCAACTTCATGCAGATAATACAAATAATGTGATTATACGCACACTGGCAGTATATTCAGACCAGCTCCCCCCATGATACATGGCTTAACTACAGGAATCAATCTAGCACTCCATGGCGCAGTTTGGACAACTATAGCCCTGTCAACAGCTGAGTCAGGGATATCTCGAAAACAATCCATAGGCTGGTACCACGTCTTCAGAAAAGTCCACAGACTGGGATAAAGCCATTCCTTTTTGTTTCTGTTAAGTTATAAATTGTGGCTTTCTCAAGGTGACTTGATTCTGTGGTACCAGGACCAATATGACACAGAGGTTTCCATACTATATTACGTTCCAGTGAATTCATCAGACTGTTCAACCACCCCTGAATTTAAGAAAATAGTGGCTCTTAATAAATCCAATATCAAAAATACGCCTGCAAGGGGAACACAGTTCGGAATCCTAGATAAACCCCTGTAAGTAGTACATAAGTCATAAACAATTTGTTGCTCCATCGATGTCTCTCAGGTCTGTTGATGTGATGTGCTGGAGGAATGAAAGACTGTCTGGGCTGACCTCAGAGCTGACCACAGTTGGCAATGGTGACTGTCTTTCCCACCTTTCCACTATCTGTTCCAAGTTTTTCCATCTGGCAGACGACAGTATCATACCCTTCCACCACCTTCCCAAATACAACATGCTTGCCGTCCAGCCTGCAACATATACACGTCACTCGACACTGTTCCAGAAACAATCATATTCTATGCAAGTCTTAAATATCAAATAAATCTTGAATATTTACTTCTTTTGTTCAAAACAAAAAGTTGAACCCTTAGAACCATCCATGTTCTCCCCTAAATTTTAACAATTTAGATATTACTATTATGGAGAGAGTGAAAGTCTGGTTACGTGGGATCAGTATGTGTTCAGGATGGTTAAACTTAACCAGGGAAATGTCAACATTAAATCTTAAAACTGGACAAGATTAGTAAGCAGTGGTTTTCAAACCATCCACATAAAAATATATTTACTTCAACAGAAAACACTGGACAATTCTCTAAGTTGGCTTACCAATCTGTCTTGCTCACTGTTATGAAGAACTGAGAGCCATTGGTGTTGGGTCCAGCATTAGCCATGGACAACTGACCTGAAACAGTCATAACATTAGCCAGGGACAACTGACCTCATACAGTCATAGCATTTGCCAGAGACAACTGACCTGATACAGTCATAACATTAGCAGGGACAGCTGACCTGATACAGTTATTACATTAAGCATGGACAACTGACCTGAAACAGTCAGAACATTAGCCAGGGACAACTGACCTGATACAGTCATAACATTAGCCAGGGACAACTGACCTGATACAGTCATAACATTAGCCATGGACAGCTGATCAGGTACAGTCATAACATTAGCCAAGGATAGCTGACCTGACAGCATTTAGTCCTGACTAAAGGTATGACCAGTTGACGTCACAGCAACTCCAGTAATCAGGGTGTCTCCAAAGAGGCAACTAAATATTTCTGGTACCCAATGGTGTCACTTTGTTAAATGTGCATCATCATCCCCTCAATGACAGCATCCATCACTATGAGGTCCTGATGTCAATGTAACAAACATACTATTGTGTTCATCAACAAACCTTTCTCAGTGTGTTTAATTTTGAAGTTCTCATCTGCAAACTTGCCACCATAGATGCTTTTTCCTCCAGTTCCATTGTGTTTTTCAAAGTCCCCACCCTGACACATGAAATTGGGGATGATGCGATGAAACTTGCTCCCTTTGTAGCCGAAGCCTTTCTCGCCAGTACAGAGAGCTCTGAAGTTCTCTGCTGTCTTTGGCACCACATCACTGTACAGCTGGAACACAAAATTTCTATAACAATACGGGGAGAGTCACAACTTGCAGAGTTCACCTGCATACACCCAGGGAGACCATATATAAAGGGAGAAGAAACTCCCCGAAAAGTCCCCAAACATATGTCTCGGGTCGTTACATAACCAATGTAGCCAATATGGCGTCAGTGTAGTATTTATGATTAAGTCCCGTTTATTTTCAGCAGCTGATTAAATTCGCTGAGTGTTGTAACAACTGAAATCCAACATGTAGAAGATAAGTTAACTATTTTGTCATTTCAGTTTAAGTCAAATAATTGGTATTAGTGTCCGTGTTAGGACAGTAGATTTGTAGTAAAGTAGGGTATAGCTCACTGGCTTCTATTCTCGATTCACAGCGAAGACAGACTAAATTGTGCCAATAAAAACTTCTTTCACACATTCGTTTAATAGTTAGAAGGGAAATATACCTTTAACTGAACGGTATTAGCAAGTAATAGTAATAGTTTTATGACTTTAAAAAATTGTTAGGGTGTAATTGAGGTGTGTGAAAAATATGACGCATCACCAATCTGCTCTGATCTGCCATTGAAGTGCCACACTCTGTTGTTTGAGAGTTTCAAGTTATTTCTTCAAAAACATCTTTCACATACACCTTTAATTCTTAGGAGGGAAATACACTATCAGGTGAAATGTGTTTGCAAGTAACAGTGATAGTTTCATAATCTAAAAAGGAATGTAAGGGTGTGTTTGAGGTGTGTGAAAAATATGACATATCGCCGATCTGATTTGATCCGCCATTGATGCTTGTGATGCTTGAGGGTCATAGTTCCAAAACTTCTTTCCTTCTTGTTGATGTTATTATTTGACAAAACTGGAAAGGTGTTTAAGACGCTTTGTGACAGTTATACACTTTCTGTTTTTGAGGGGTGTGTCAAAGTGTCAGTTATCATTTTGTTAATGTCCATTCCATTCCCCATATGCAATAAGATATCTGAATTAATTATTAATGTAAACAAAAATGTCTCAAAGTAGATTTTTTCAAAAAGGACAGCTGCTGTTAACATGTGTTCTTGTGTTCTCTAACATGTTTTGGGAGGGAAGGCCGTGGTGTATCATTTATTCTTTCATTCATTCACTTATGTACTTCTTTCTATAACTGTTTCCTTCTTTCATTCATTCACATAATTCTTGCTCTTAATTCTTACTTTAATTCTTTCATTCATTCATTATAAAATTCTGACTGATACAATAAACTGGCTGAGGTTCTGCTAAACACACCTGAAGTAGCGCTGGGAACGAGTCAAGTCACTGTGTGCATTGGAGCATGACAAGGCACATGTTCATTAGTACAAATGGTAAAGAAAGCAAGCGAGTGACCTATCCCTGTTGTAGATTATCCCTGATATACACTATTTCCTTTAATAAGTACCCAGTTATACTAGGTCCCATGCTTACTGTGCTTACTGGATGTCCTGTAAATCAATGGTAGAGACGTTACGTCAAAGTTTTTAACCTAGGATACATTGTATTGCACGCAACAATTATTCACACTTTAAAATTGTAAGACTTCCTCCGGTTCCATCATCCCATAAAATATTCATTATTAATAAAATACTCAAATTATTAGCAAACTTTACCACAACAATTACTTGAGAACTCACAAGAATGACTATACGTCCAACTTTAAGTTGGGGTCAAGGTTAGGTTTAGGGTTGGAACGGAAGGAACTCTTTCCAAAATTATAACCGACTGACAGACAGACTGTCACTGTCCCAGTACGCACACGGATGAGAAGCTCTCGATCGTTAAATGTCCCGGGATTAACAATCACTTCCTTTCAGCTTTCTCCGCATCTGAGATCACTGCTTGTAACGTCTTCTTGGCCTACCTCAAAAACGATCCTTCCAATGCCGGTACCCTCAACAGCTATGTCAAAGAAAACGCGTGGCCTGGCCATCTTGGTCGCCTACAGCTGCTAAAAGAAATCACTGTCTGATCAGTCAGGGCACGCGAAACGTCGGGCCCTCAGTTACGGCGAGAATGTGCCAGTAAGTTGTACTTCAAAATCTCGTGATACTGTCTACAGGAGTGACTTCAATAACATCATACTAAGTCTTATCTGCAAAATTGTAAACCTAGCTTAATGCAGATCAAGATCTGTTGTTTGTAAAAGGGTCTGGTTTTGTTTGTAAAAGGGTTTGGGGAGTGGGTTGCGGGAGGGTGGTGAACATGTAAAGGCATAACGTAAAGATCTGTACAATGGATAACAGCAGTAGTAACTGCTGTATGCAGTTCATCTGAATGTAATTTTTTCACAAAACTCGATGCTGTTTTAGTACATTAACTAATTTCATTGATGCAAAAATAATACGTAGCCTCCACATAGTGACTGTAGACTGAAGTACATAATTAATCCCTCAAAGTGATTGATTTGTAAACACTGATAGGATAAGTCCTTGCGTATTATGCTCTGGTTGTTCGTTTTAATTTCATGAAAAAGAAACTGATCAGTGCACGCTTGAATTGGAAACATAGTACTACCCAAAGCACGCCACCCCAGTAGATTCGTAGATTCCAGAAGTACTTACTGCTGATCTAACAACAAATAAGTGTTTCATTCATAATGGTGCTCTGACTCTATTAGCTGGTATTTCAGAAAGGCACAGGTCCTCTTCGATCGGGTGATCCTGCTTTTTCATAGAATGAATGGTTATGTCGTCTGTGTAGGTGTCACGTTTCACTAGACGTTGATGAGACAGAGGATGGTGGTTGGATCAAACTCAACAAAAGTACTGCCACCCATTTTCTTCCTGAACCAGTTCACGTCTTCAGAACTGCTGCCTTAACGGTTTCGTAATCAGAACTCCTGAGTTATCAACACCACTATCAACATACAATAACGCCATAACATACTATCAAAACCACCATCAACGTACTATAATGCCAGGACATACTATCAACACCATCATCAACACACTATTACGTCAGAACATACTATCAAAACCATCATCAACGTATTTTAAAGCTAGAACATACTATCAACACTACTATCAACGTATTATAAAGCCAGAACATACTATCAATACCACTGTCAGCATACTATAGCGCCAAAAAATATTCTCAGCACCACTATCATTGTACTATATAACGCCAGAACATACTATTCACACCACTATCAACCTTCGCTGTATTTGCAGTGATTCAAATGGTGACTTGATGCTGACGATCCTTTCCCAGTTCCTCAAATCGTGGTTAGAGACTTTGCGAGAACTGAAAGATGTCAAATGAAGTACGCCCGACAGCTGGTCGTGACCCATGCACTCCGTGAACTCTAACCTAAACGACGGCAACCCTGACTATCATAAGACGCCAAATATGGTCAGTGTACCCCGTGATTTCCTGTAGAAAAAAGAACTGCAAGACAACATGATACTTTCCACAGTCTGTCCGCCTACGGAGTTGGTCTCGGACCCGGAAGTAAATACCCCGTGCCGGTGTTGTGGCTGGCTGGTCACGTGACTGTACTCTTGCGGTATATGTAGAGTGCAACCCCTCCATGCTTGAGAGGACCTCTTTGGCAAAGGGGAATCCCCTTGACTCTCCAGTTCACATATGATTGAATGAAGCTCTACTGCGGATTTCCCTGCTTTGTAGCTGTCTGTACAATTAGTTTTCACAGGCGGATCTCGAGAAGGGGGCAACCTTTTGTCCTGTGTAAAATGACCATTGAAAGTCTGGTGAATATGAAGTCTGCACCCCCTCCAAGTACATTCGATATACCTTTTCTCTTCTTTTCATTAAAGCTATATTACAAATATTTGCTATTCTGTCCTTTCGGATAACGGATAAAATTTATCTCACCATCGCTTCGAATTGGCAGTTCTGTATGAAATGAGCGTTAGATATTTGTGTTCCACTTGGCTTACGAGAAAATGCACACCTTGAACAGGACTTGTACATGTAGCACAATAGTCAGTAACTAACAGAACAGAAACTGCTATGTCATGGCGTCTTATATCGTTTGTACCTTGATGGGATATGGGTTTTAAAAATGAGAACAGACACATTTGTATCTTCCTGGGTCTAGATTTTTCCAGTGTTTCCATAATAAGCAAATTTGGAATCCGCCGTAACAATGCCGAGTTATATTTTTGTAAATCCTCAGAGTGATGTATCCCTTTGGGACACAGTTTACGTGGTTATTGTGTGTGCATGTGTATTTGATTGCACGTGTGGCCGCGTGCATGAGTGTAACTGCTATGGAGACAGTACTGTAAATTAATGGCATATCATCTACACATCTGTCCCTGCATAGCTAACTATTGAATATGTCGAAACTTAAAATAGACACAACCACACAAATTACATGGTGAAGGGATCCCCAGAACGTTTATACCGTTATGATAATATACTTATTGTTAATAAAGTACAATCAGCATTTCCAACGAGTACATCACAACAATTTCAACAAACGTATTCATACTCAAGCAGTTGGACGGCTTTCATTGGTCGGCTAGAAAGGGTCGTGTTTGATTACTCGGCGTCATTATGGTCCAATAAAACTGGTGACAGAACACCCGGTGTTTTGATGACTGGAGTCTAAGTGCGTCTATTGATATTCATGCTCGTCAGCAATATCTTCGCTGTAATGCGATAATCTGAACCTAGTGTCAGTGTCGGAAATAGACTAATGAGTACTCCCTAAATATACACTCCTCAAAAGAAGAAACTTGACATAGGAACACTTTGAATTTTAGGAAAATATTTGCCACAAATCAATCCATGCTGAATCCCAACATGTAGGGGACTGGTTGTTGACGACAAACGTTTGAAAAAAGAAATGTTAAACAAATACGCAACGTTTCACTCACGTCTGTAGTGCTAAAACGCGCCCTCCATGAAATGCACGTGCATCCTGAAATTGTGCATAACCCTGAGCTGAAGCCCATGACTGTGTGTTTTAAAAAAACACATGAATGGTACTCCACAGGTATTGCCTTAAAGAACAACTAAACTCAATTTTTTTGCACTCTTTTTTTTACTGCATATGAAGGACTTCTGGTTAGTCATTAAAAAGAAACTTGTGGTTGATTATTACCAAGCTAGAAAGCCGTCTGCTTCTCTCTCGCCCGCAAACGAAACCGCAGACAGGTTACGTAACTCTGTCGCCAGAGCCCTGCAGTGATGTCATAGAGGGAACGATTTTCAGTTAAATGTATAGACAATGTGTAGGAAGCTCGTCATTTTGCTGATTTCTCGACGTCACCAAAGACATGCTGAATTGTTGTGTTGCCGTCAATCGTTCCTTGGGGTCGGGTGATGGTGTCACTATGCACAGATTTCCACCGGACCCGTAGTTTGTGCTTAAATTGGTTGTTAGTGTGTGCGAAGTGAGCGTTGTGGAAGCCTGTGGTATATACTGAATCGGATGGTTGGCCCCCTATCACGCTTCCAGGATAGAAAATGGAGTTTAAGTTTCATCGAGTTTATAAAATCAAGACTGCTTACTACACATTGCTGACCAAAAGGATTTTGCGTGAATATAACGCTTTCTTCCTCGGAAACGAGGTTGTGATCGATGTGACAATATTATCGTAAGTAATATTATATTGACACCTTATATTAACCGTTTCTAAGAGTGAAATTGTCATGTTATAAGCAATGTCATGCAAAATCCTATTGTCCATCAATAAAATACATATTTTACTACCAGTGAAAAGTAATTTTGAAAGTCGGTGAAAACAAACTTAAATAGCATTCATCCTCAGACAGGTCGCCGCCATTTTTGAAAATCGTGAAGTCACGGGCTCAAGTCCGTTAGAATTATTGAGATTGTAATTTGTTCTCATCAAGTTAGGAAATCAAAACTACTTTTTACTGGTAGTTAAATATGCATTTGAATCATGGCCAAAAGGGTTTTGCATGACATAACTTTTAACATAAGGACTTCTTCCAAAGAAGCAAGTTTGGGATCGAAGTGACATTTATATTGCAAGCAATATTATACAATGTATTGACCTCCATCTCACTTCCAAGAGTGAAATTGTTATGTTATAAGCAATGTCATGCAAAATCCTATTGTCCATCAACAAAATACACATTTTTCTACCAGTAGAAAGCAATTTTGCTTTTGTAAGTCGGTAAAAACAAACTTAAATAGCATTAATCCCAAGACAGGGCGCCGCCATTTTTGAAAATCGTGAAGTCAAATCCATTTGAATTAATGAGATTATGGTTTGTTTTCATCAAGTTAGAAAATCAAACTAAAAAACTACATAAATATGTATTTGAATCATTACCAAAAGGAGTTTGCATGACACAACCTGTAACATAACCTAAGCGAGGTCGGGGTCGAAGTGAAAATACTGCGCGATAAATTTCTTCACTTGCTAAATTTACTTGGTTTGTAACGTTCACTCACCAGTATGTAGACACTTGTCAATATACGTCTTTACACTTGGTCTCATAATCCTAATTACTTTATAATCATACTTGTATGCATTTTGAAACTTAATAAAAAAGAAGCGATCTGCGAATGTATAACAGGAATGTAATATGTAGACATTTCATAATTCGCACGCACGCCCTACTGTATGTCGTCTGCATCATTACACTTCACTACGAAGACAATGATTCTGTTGAAAGCTACGACAACTTAATAAAAGCAAAAATGCAAATATTTAAAATTGTTCGAGGAATGTATCCATCAATATCCACAAAAACGAGTGATATATAATTCATATGCAGATTTCCCAAGTGGTGTGTCTTTTAACAGTTTAATATACGAAAACGTGATGTATCGTTTCAGGTTATTCACATTGCTGTATAGTTTCATTGGTCACCCAAGATAACACACCTGGCAACTAATTGCGTGATGTGCGTCATTCTTTTTAAAAAGTTATTTAGTTAGCCAAAAATGAGCAATCAATCGATGGATTGGCGGTCAATCCTTTGAAAGAAGGGTGTTGTTTTTCCATAGACACAGACACGACAGGGTGTATTCAGTATAGATTAGTAAATGTACATACATAAACACTACCTTTTGACAAATCCCCCATTTAAATCCGCATAAACGTAATTAATCAATCAGTGTGTTATCGGTTAATCCTTTATCGACTCAGACACAAGAAATGCCAAATGGGGGGCCTTTGTTGGATAATCTAAGTGGCGTTACCACTAATTATACCTGTTATAAATTCATTAACTGAGCATCAAGTGAATGATGACAAATAACGTGTAGGTTTATACCGCCTAACACGGATTACAACCTAGCGACACCAAGTGATTTTGACAAGATCGTCTATGAAAACAAGGTTTATAACTCGAAAACTAGGCAAAGCAGGAGACAAAAATAAATCATAGTAGATTTTGAGAACATATTGCTTTCATTTTTCTCAACAGCTGTCGCGATTCCACGTTTGTACAAACCTGTAAACGAAATAGTTTAACCCCTGAAATGTACATGAATACTGCACAGCCCCTCATTTCTATACCTAAATTACGTCACGGAGACGAGCCGCTCTGATTGGTTTAAATTTCGTTTGCGGCTGAGAATTGTGCACTGTTGACAAAAGGGTCGATTTAAGCAGGGATACTCTACAACAGGCATAGGTCACTCGCTTACTTTCTTTACCAATTGTACTAAGTAGCGTGTGCCTCGTCGGAATTTTACAATGAATGAATGAATGAATGAAATAAGAAAAAGTAAAAGAAAGAAGTACATATGTGAATGAATGAAAGAATATATGATACACGGCGGCCTTCCCTCCCAAAACATGTTAAAGAACGCAAAAGTATCGCGAGACATGTTAACATCAGCTGTTAAAATCTACTTTGAAACATTTTGTTCACATTAATAAACATAATTAATTCAGATATCTTATTGCATATGGGGAATGGAATGGACATTAACAAAATGTTAACTGCCACTGCCACACTGCTCTCAAAAATAAAGTGTAAAACTCCCACAAAGCGTTCTACAACACCTTTCCAGTTTTGTCAAATAATAACATCAACAAGAAAGAAAGACGTTATGGAACTATTACCCTCAAGCATCAATGGCGAATCAGATCAGATCGGCGATATGTCATATTTTTCACAGACCTCAAATACACCCTTACATTCCTTTTTAGATTATGAAACTATCACTGTTACTTGCAAACATATATCACCTGATAGTATATTTCCCTCCTAAGAATTAAAGGTGTATGTGAAAGATGTTTTTGAAGCAATAACTTCAAACACTCAATCAAATGTCGTATAGTATTTTAATAGCAGATCAGAGCAGATCGGCGATATGTCACAACTTAACGACAAATCTACTGTCCTAATACGGTCACTAATACCAATTATTTGACTTAAACTGAAATGACAAAATAGTTAGCCTATCTTCTACATGTTGGATTTCAGTTGTTACAACACTGAACGTAATCAGCTGTTGAAAATAAAGCGGACTCAATCTTAAATACTACGCTGCCACCATATTGGCTACACTGGTTACGTTACAGGATTTCCTCCAGCAAAACAATGTTCTAGGGTTACCATAGGCTTCCCGAGCACCCGACTTGTGACCCATTGTACATCTGTGGGATTCTCTTGATCGACGCTTGCGCCAGCGTAATCCGCCATCCAAGACACTACAATACATGCACACAGCACTTTAGCAAGGGTCATGCTCATGTTGATCACAGCACACCATGTGTCTTTGAAGTAAACCCCAAAAGAGCATGTGAAGTTTATTTATTTATTTATTTATTTATTTATTTATTTATTTATTTATTTATTTATTTATTTAATATATAATTTTGATAGTAACAAATAAACCCTTTTAAACTGAAGAGGAACGCCAGTGAGTTGAGAGGTTCAACCTGAGGATATCTAGACTTGCTACATTTAGGGCAGGCAGGGCAAGGCAGTAGGGAAAATAATGTGATTCAGGGACCGGGAGGCAGACTACCAACCTGACCAACCTGATCACAGTTTACAAGACGTGTACATGCTGACTGAGTCCGTGGAGAATGATGTATACATAGCTGTGTTATGACGAGCATCTGGTGTATTCTCATCGACTAGGTGAACCATTAGTTCCAGCTTAGATTGTACAGCGAGTCAGTGATGGCCACAGTGTTAAGAATCGGACATGAGTCATCGGCGTGACCAACGGACAACTACACGACAGCTTCCAGATCAAATGTGACAAAGAGAACTAAAACTATCACAAACTTAGTAGGCATGTTGTTTCGAAATACATGTAAGCAAGAACAAATGTATTGTTGTATCCCATCATTTTATCCGTTTCATGTAAAAGATACATATTTCATTGTAAATAAAAACAATATCCCCCAATATGTCAATAGGCATTGCCCCACCCGCCACATCCAAAACATGGCTGAGCAGTTAAGAGACTGGACCATGTGCACAAGTCAGCATTTAATGGGATCGCTCCCCAGACTCACACATGGTCATTTAACAGACTCACTTAAATCAATAACATACGAAGATCATTTATACATCCTCACAACACTGGCATTATTCAGAGTTCATAAACATGTCCCCTAAACGGTGGAGCCTTTGAGCAACCTGAGTGTAAGTTGCAGCTGGAGGGAGTGTTCACACCGCCACATTAAGATCATATATCCGTATACATAATAGATATTCCTCATCAGTCACAGTAATACTTTTCCAATCAGTGCTTAAATGTCTGGATATCAAATGTATGCTTGAGACAGGTGACACACCTATGTACAGGTATATATGTAACAAATAACAGATTGTTCTTCTTCCACTTGGGCACGTGGTTGGGCATGTGTTTGTGACCCTCTATAGGCGTCTCCAGGATGAACCTGTAGCATGGGTCACGCCCAGAACACAGAGGGTGACCCAGATGTTCTCGCGGTGGATTATAAATATCGCAGACAGAGGTTGATGAATGCTATGCACTTTCTTCTCTCTTCATCACCACACAAGTACACAAATAACCCCATTTGTTTCATTTCATGTTGGGAAGAATCAGGATTCCCTAGAAACAAAGTAAGCACATAAACATTGTGACAGATGACACAGGGAAGCAGCGAGTTGCATTTCCTTTTATATATACAGTTTCTGGGCGAACGCGAGGATACCATGGCTACGTGACGCTCTTTACATGTATCAAGCCTCACTATTTTTCACGTGTGTATTTACAATCTGTAAATAATTGAGCCTGGTCTGGGCAAAAGGTCAAGTGATTGACGCTTACTTTTAAAAATGTTTTGGGAAACTTGCGTTTCTTTTGCTGTTTAGTATGTTACGTCTAGACCGTTAATGGTTGGTGTCATGCTAGTCAGTTACATTCTTAGTAAATATACAATGTGATATTCATACCTCGTCGTCTTGGTAACCTCTGTTGGTAAATGGTAAGTGCTGAAAGGACACTGCTCCAGGAGTCCAACGTTTGGCATGGTAGCACCTGTGAAACATGGTACCTCACTTATTGTCTTACAGAATACATTGCAGGGCTAAAAGAAATAGTACTTATTCTGACATAAACTTCATTGTCGACTCTCACTACTTCACTTTGAGTGGAGATATTAAAGATATCAGTCCGCAATGATTAAGTTACAGCTACGGCAATTTCTGTACGTACCAGAAGAGGTGTGTGACCCAACCGATAGGTGGAGATGAAGATCGGCTAATTGATTGGCCAATCACACGTGTCTACTGACTTGGATCTCCAGACATACGTCCGCTCCTATGGACATGCTCACTCTTGTACTTACCGTCTGTAGTAGAAGATGCCAGCCACTACAGCGAGGACCACGATGATACTGACACAAACTCCAGCAGCCACCTTAGACCCATACCCCTTCCCCGACGTCTGCTTCTCCGGCGGAACTGTGGATGTACCCGACTGTGGTGATGTGAATGTCGGGGATACCAGCTGACTGGTAGGCGTGGCTGGTGTTGGTTCTAATGGCGAGATATTTGACGAAGATGCTGCTGGTTCCACATGCAAGCTATCAGAGGGAGATATGGTTGGTGTTGGTTCTAACAGTAAGCTTTCAAACGAGGATGTTGCTGATGCTGGTTCCAGTTGCGAACTATCAGAGGAAGATGAGGTTGGTGTTGGTTCTAATGGCAGGCTATCAGAGGAAGATGTTGTTGGTGTTGGTTCCAGTTGCGAGCTATCAGAGGAAGATGTTGTTGGTGTTGGTTCCAGTTGCGAGCTATCAGAGGAAGATGTTGTTGGTGTTGGTTCCAGTTGCGAGCTATCAGAGGAAGATGTTGTTGGTGTTGGTTCTAATGGTAAGCTATCAGAGGAAGATGTTGTTGGTGTTGGTTCCAGTTGCGAGCTATCAGAGGAAGATGTTGTTGGTTCCAGTTGCAAACTATCAGAGGAAGATGAGGCTGGTGTTGGTTCCAGTTGCAAACTATCAGAGGAAGATGTTGTTGGTGTTGGTTCCAGTTGCGAGCTATCAGAGGAAGATGTTGTTGGTGTTGGTTCCAGTTGCGAGCTATCAGAGGAAGATGTTGTTGGTGTTGGTTCCAGTTGCGAGCTATCAGAGGAAGATGTTGTTGGTGTTGGTTCTAATGGTAAGCTATCAGAGGAAGATGTTGTTGGTGTTGGTTCCAGTTGCGAGCTATCAGAGGAAGATGTTGTTGGTTCCAGTTGCAAACTATCAGAGAAAGATGTGGTTGGTGTTGGTTCCAGTGGCAAACTATCAGAGGAAGATGAGGCTGGTGCTGGTTCCAGTTGCAAACTATCAGAGGAAGATGAGGCTGGTGTTGGTTCCAGTGGTAAGCTATCAGAAGAAGTGGTCAGTGTGTATTCAAGTGATGACCTGTGAGAGGAAGATGTGGCTAGTATTTGGTCTTGTGGTAATCTATCAGAGGATGATGTTGGTTCTAGTGAAAGCGTATCAGGGATATGTTCTCCTGTTGTTGTTTCCAATGATGACAAAGTATTAAGGTGTGAGGAAGTTATTTCTACAAATCCTCTATCTGTGGAGGTTGCTGCCATCGTGACGTCAAGAACAGATGTCTCCTGTGGTGTATTACCACCGTCAAGTGTAGATTTACCTGTAGATGAAAACGTAGTTCCTGTTGTTTTTAATGATTCACGTGCATGCGAGGATAAACTTTCTGTTGATTTTATTGAAGCACTTGCGGTGTGAGACAAACTCTCTGTTGGTTTTACTGAATCACTTGCAGTGTTATGTAACGTTTCTGATTGTTTCACTGAAGCAATTTCAGTGTTTGGCAAACGTTCTGTTGGTTTTACTGCAGCAACTGCAGTAGTAGGTAACGTTTCTGTTTGTTTTATTGAAGCAATTGCAGTGCTTGATAAACTTTCTGTTGGTTTTACTGAATGACTTGCAGTGTTAGGTAAACTTTCTGCTGTTTTTACTGGTGTGCTTGTGGGCCATGTATAAGATTCTGACTGGGATTGTTTCACGGATTCACTCGAACGGTGACTTATAGTTTTTGTTTGTTTTACTGTAAAATTATCGACGTAAGATTCTCTTGGCATACCCGAGGATCCATGCTGTCTTGTTGTCGCTGCAAATGGTGCGTTTTCATTGGCTATGGGAAAGAAAGACAAGCTCTTAAAGCCAAGGTTATTAATTGAATTGTGAACGAAGGTGGCAAAAGGTTAAAAATATATACTGCTACGAAATTAGGGACTGATTTTTTGGGGGGTGGGGAGGGGATGGTGGTAGGGGCGGTGATGACTATGATGGAGGACAATGTACAATGTGAGTTTATATGCAAGGTAAGTGACATCTTCTACCCCCGTCCCCCTCCGCATGGGGTCCGGGGTCAGTAGTAAACTCGGTAGACTAGTACGTTAGCCAGCAACACCATATATACATCACGTGATTGCATCAGTGTTAGTATGGTGTATCCAGGTGTGAGGACTGCCTGTGTCAATACCTACTCAACTCGACCTCATATGTATACACCAGTATAGCTTGCTCATGTCTTGGCACAAGTGTTGTTTTCCGAGAAAAAAAAGGACCAGTAGGTCAAATCGACAAAGAGCATCGAGAAAGTAGCAGTCGTTAACAGTCACTGGTGTGTGTGTGTACAAACAAGTTTGTTACGCACATTTAACGTCTTACGTCCAAGTTCATAACGTCACGGACTAGTTGTATAACTGATTTAACTGTATTATCCACTGATCCAACTGTATAACTCACTGTTCTAACTGTATTATCCACTGATCAATGTATACCTCACTGGTCTAACTGTATAACTCACTGGTTTAACTGTATAACCCAGTAGTCTAACTGTAAAACTCACAGGTCTAACTATATTATCCACTGTTCTAACTGTAAAACTCGCTGGTCTAACTGTATAACCCACTTGTATAGCCCACTGGTCTAACTCATTTGTATAACCCATTGGTCTAACAGTATAACTCACTGGTGTAGCAGCATAACTGAGTGATCTACCTGCATAACTCATCGATTTAACCGTATACCTTACTGGTTTAACAGTATAACTTACCGGTCTATTTCATATGTACCATGTACCATGTTATATGTACCATGACGACAGGTGTCCGGCCGATACATGTTGCAGTATATGAACTGTGGCATGTCTACGTACCGTGCGGACACATTTATCTCGCTTTACATAATCCCGGTCTAACTGTATAAACTGGTCCCACTAACCTCCCGATCGGAATGGCATAACAACCCGGTCCAACTGTCTTACATCTTACTGTAGAACACACTGATCTAACTGTACGTCATCGTGAACTATATATTACTTTGTGTTCTGATATATCACCCTGGACAGGCTACATACCCTGATTGTGTGTATATCATACCCGACAGCCAGCCGTGTTGTACACAGTACACCACTTGTCATGGTTGTGTAGGTAGATAGGCCATACCCTGCCTGAAGAGAGTAAGCATGCATGACAACATGGCTTATCAGTTCAATTCCTGCGGAAATGTTCATGTACAGTTTAGTGCATACTGAATGACCTAGATTAAACTGAATTACTGACGGACACTCTTATCTTCCCCCGAGAGTCGCAATGTCGCAACTGTTACCGCCTGTTTCACTGCCACCCGTGTACAATCGGTCGACTACCCGCACAATCGGTCGGTCTCAAGTAGTCAGTGATTATCTAGCGCCTTAAAGGTGACACTGTGTTCGTCTACCGCGTCTCTCACCTGTTGTGTGGAGTGTAGACCACCAGAACACCACCAGGGCCAAGACACGGGGCGTGCAGATCACCATGTTGTCATGTCCTCCTGTACGTCGTCTGTGGCACAGTCACATGTCACGAACAGCCCTGGGGACCAGAGCACTGAACACAAGTTAATGGGTTAAGCGCGAGCTGAAACCGACTGACCGCACCTTATTACGGGTGGTTGTTGGTGAAGCATTCTACCCGCTCGTCACGGGACTTTCTGATAACATCTCTTTGGCGAGCAGTTTAACAGGGGAGAGCTAATGCTATATGCGTGTAATTAGGACCAGCCAAACAGTTTTCCTCTCGAGATTTTAGATAGTATTTGTATGACAGTAATGAATTTCAGTGTCATACGTAATTACTTAACCCAGAAAAGATCTCGCAATATCCCGTGATGTGGGTTACGCAAGAGCCGGAGAAGTCGGAACATGTTTGATATGGTAATTCTTTTCTCTTGTTCAACAATATCACAAACAGTGACTTCTAAGCCATTGGTGGTATGCGGATATCGCCGGAGATGTTGATCTTATCGTGCGCCGTGCCCTTTAGCAAAGAAATTAACCTCACATTGTGAGTGACGCCGAGTAATGTCTGTTGACTAAACCAAAAATCACCTGGTGTCGATATATGATGTCGTTACATGAACAGCAAGGGCGTCACTGGTTCACTAAAGGCTGTTTTGATAGCCTACTGATCGCCGGCATGTGGAATACTGCTGCATGGCTTTTAGTGTATATCATTTGTGTTTCCTTGTGTTGACTAGTGCCTGCATGTAAAGTATATATCGCAAAGATATTTCAGTAATAGCGACAATGTACGATCATAAATGGTAACGGTACATAAATGGGATGTTTAGACAGTGCAATTACGTCGCATGCAGTTGTTTTGCATAAATATAGTAATTAAATCAAAGGGAGTTTGAATTAGTTGATTTGAACACGGGCATTGCTTACCTAAAGGTACATGTATACACTTACAAATACTTGAACTGTAACCCACAATAAACTGTGCGTTTGTCTTCTACGACCCTGAGTGTTTGTGACTGTATCGTGGGATCCAGATATCTGTACAGAGGGAGTTTAGGTTCCTGCGCTTTTGCATGGAATCATACAGTTCTCTGTCCGAGTTCTCTGTCATGTCTGGCATCGGGGAATATACACAGAAAATGAAAAAACAGACCATCATAAGTAGTGACAAATTAATAGAAAAAATCGGAGATGAGCTCGCTGTGTTACAGGTGTGACCATATATGTCTGTGTTATGAGTGTTGCCATTTGTCTTTGTTACAGGTGTTACATATATGTCTGTGGTATGGGTGTTACTATATATGTCTGTGTTATGGGTGTTACTATATATGTCTGTTACGCGTGTTACCACATATGCCTGTGTTACCGTACATGTCTGCGTTACGGGTGTTACCGTATATGTCTGTGTTACATGTGTTACCACATATGCCTGTGTTACCGTACATGTCTGCGTTACGGGTGTTACCGTATATGTCTGTGTTACATGTGTTACCATATATGTCTGTGTTATGGGTGTTGCCATTTGTCTTTGTTACAGGTGTTACATATATGTCTGTGGTATGTGTGTTACTGTATATGTCTGTGTTATGAGTGTTATCACATACGCCTGTGTTACCGTACATGTCTGCGTTACGGGTGTTACCGTATATGTCTGTGTTATGAGTGTTATCACATATGCCTGTGTTACCGTACATGTCTGCGTTACGGGTGTTACCATATATGCCTGCTGTAAACACGTCTTACCACATACACCTGTGTTACTCGTGTTACCATGCATGTCTGTGTTATTGGTGTTACCACATACGCCTGTGTTACGGATGTTACCATGCATGTCTGTGTTATTGGTGTTAACATATACGCCTGTGTTACGGATGTTACCATACATGCCTGTGTAATGGGTGTTACCATATATGTCTGTGGTATGGGTGTTACCACAAATACCTGTTACCAGTGTTACCACATATGCTTGTGTCACGGGTGTCACCATATATGTGTGTGTTATGGTTGGTACCACATATGCCTGTGTTAGGGGTGTTACCATACATGTCTGTTATGGGTGTCACCATATATGCCTGTGTTACGGGTGTTACCATTGATGTCTGTTATGGGTGTCACATATATGTCTGTGTTACGGATGTTACCATATGTGACTGTTACTCGTGTTACAACATGTGCCTGTGTTATGGTTGTTACCATTTATGCCTGTGTTGCGGGTGTTACCATATATGTCTGTGTTATGGGTGTTACGACATACGCCTGTGTTACGGATGTTACCATACATGCCTGTTATGGGTGTTACCACATATGCTTATGTTACGGGAGTTACCATACATGTCTGTTACACGTGTTACCACCTATGTCTGTGACACTCGTGTTACCATACATGTCTGTGTTATGGGTGTTACCATATATGTCTGTGTTATGGGTGTTACCACATATGCCTGTGTTACGGGTGTTACCATATATGTCTGTGTTGTGGTTGTTACCACATATGCCTGTCTTACAGATGTTACCATACATGCCTTGTAATAGGTGTTACCATATGTGTCCGTGTTATGGGTGTTACCATATATCTGTTACCTGTGTTACCACATATGCTTGTGTTACGGGGGTTACCATATATGTCTGTGTTATGGTTGTTACCATATATGTCTGTGTTACCATATACGTCTGTTACGCGTGTTACCACATATGATTGTGTTACAGGTGTTACCTAGTATGTCCCTGTTACGGGTGTTACCATATATGTCCATGTTACGGGTGTTACCATATATCTCTGGGTTAACGGTGTTGTGATATAGGTCTGTATAACATGTATGACTGAAGTAGCATATCGCTGGGGTGAGTGAGTTACGTTTTACATCGCTCTTAGCAATATTCCAGCAATATGACGCCGGTGCATCTAACGGGTTAACAAAGAGAACCGCCGTATTGTCCTGTACAGAAGGCAGCTTGCACCAGGATCTGCTCGTCTACCGCGTCTCTCACCTGTTGTGTGGAGTGTAGACCAACAGAACACCACCAGGGCCAAGACACGGGGCGTGAGAGGTCATCTGCTTCCATGTTCAGTAGCTTTCAACTCGTGTGTGTATAGTTGTTCTGTAGGACCTGACATAGCTGATTATGGGTTTTGGTCACAACAAACACGACAAAGAAGATGCACTCTCTGCAACAATAACCGCAGCATCAACTCCTCACTCCCCTAAAGCGGCAGTAAAAGGATGAATGTAGCCACGCTGTGCTGACATCTGCACGCTCAGCCATGGAATAAGTCAGAATGAAGACATGGGGTGATAGGTATCACACCTTCTTTACTTGAGAGATACAAACACGGTTTGACTATGTCCATCTTACTGACAATCTGAACATTACTTATATTACTGACAATAGTCATATAGCTACCACGACGATCAGACATGACTCCCGGTGATAATAGTCATACACCTACCACGATGATCAGACATGACTCCCGGTGAGAATACTCATACGCCTACCACGATGATCAGACATGACTCCCGGTGATAATAGTCATACACCTACCGTGATGATCAGACATGACTCCCGGTGATAATAGTCATACACCTACCACGATGATCAGACATGACTCCCGGTGATAATACTCATACACCTACCGTGATGGTCAGACATGACTCCCGGTGATAATAGTCATACACCTACCGTGATGGTCAGACATGACTCCCGATGATAATAGTCATACACCTACCGTGATGGTCAGACATGACTCCCGGTGATAATAGTCATACACCTACCACGACGATCAGACACGGCTCCCGGTGATAATAGTCATACACCTACCGTGATGGTCAGACATGACTCCCGGTGATAATAGTCATACACCTACCGTGATGGTCAGACATGACTCCCGGTGATAATAGTCATACACCTACAACGATGATCAGACATGACTCCCGGTGATAATAGTCATACACCTACCGTGATGATCAGACATGACTCCCGGTGATAATAGTCATACACCTACCGTGATGATCAGACATGACTCCCGGTGATAATAGTCATACACCTACCGTGATGATCAGACATGACTCCCGGTGATAATAGTCATACACCTACCGTGATGATCAGACATGACTCCCGGTGATAATAGTCATACACCTACCGTGATGGTCAGACATGACTCCCGGTGATAATAGTCATACACCTACCGTGATGATCAGACATGACTCCCGGTGATAATAGTCATACACCTACAACGATGATCAGACATGACTCCCGGTGATAATAGTCATACACCTACAACGATGATCAGACATGACTCCCGGTGATAATAGTCATACACCTACAACGATGATCAGACATGACTCCCGGTGATAATAGTCATACACCTACCACGATGATCAGACACGACTCCGGGTGATAATAGTCATAGACCTACCGTGATGGTCAGACATGACTCCCGGTGATAATAGTCATACACCTACCGTGATGGTCAGACATGACTCCCGGTGATAATAGTCATACACCTACCACGATGATCAGACATGACTCCCGGTGATAATAGTCATACACCTACCACGATGATCAGACATGACTCCCGGTGATAATAGTCATACACCTACCACGATGATCAGACACGACTCCGGGTGATAATAGTCATACACCTACCGTGATGGTCAGACATGACTCCCGGTGAGAATACTCATACGCCTACCACGATGATCAGACATGACTCCCGGTGATAATAGTCATACACCTACCACGATGATCAGACACGACTCCCGGTGATAATAGTCATACACCTACCACGATGATCAGACATGACTCCCGGTGAGAATACTCATACGCCTACCACGATGATCAGACATGACTCCCGGTGATAATAGTCATACACCTACCGTGATGATCAGACATGACTCCCGGTGATAATAGTCATACACCTACCACGATGATCAGACATGACTCCCGGTGATAATACTCATACACCTACCGTGATGGTCAGACATGACTCCCGGTGATAATAGTCATACACCTACAACGATGATCAGACATGACTCCCGGTGATAATAGTCATACACCTACAACGATGATCAGACATGACTCCCGGTGATAATAGTCATACACCTACCACGATGATCAGACACGACTCCGGGTGATAATAGTCATAGACCTACCGTGATGGTCAGACATGACTCCCGGTGATAATAGTCATACACCTACCGTGATGGTCAGACATGACTCCCGGTGATAATAGTCATACACCTACCGTGATGGTCAGACATGACTCCCGGTGATAATAGTCATACACCTACCACGACGATCAGACACGGCTCCCGGTGATAATAGTCATACACCTACCGTGATGGTCAGACATGACTCCCGGTGATAATAGTCATACACCTACCGTGATGGTCAGACATGACTCCCGGTGATAATAGTCATACACCTACAACGATGATCAGACATGACTCCCGGTGATAATAGTCATACACCTACCGTGATGATCAGACATGACTCCCGGTGATAATAGTCATACACCTACCGTGATGATCAGACATGACTCCCGGTGATAATAGTCATACACCTACCGTGATGATCAGACATGACTCCCGGTGATAATAGTCATACACCTACCGTGATGATCAGACATGACTCCCGGTGATAATAGTCATACACCTACCGTGATGGTCAGACATGACTCCCGGTGATAATAGTCATACACCTACCGTGATGATCAGACATGACTCCCGGTGATAATAGTCATACACCTACAACGATGATCAGACATGACTCCCGGTGATAATAGTCATACACCTACAACGATGATCAGACATGACTCCCGGTGATAATAGTCATACACCTACAACGATGATCAGACATGACTCCCGGTGATAATAGTCATACACCTACCACGATGATCAGACACGACTCCGGGTGATAATAGTCATAGACCTACCGTGATGGTCAGACATGACTCCCGGTGATAATAGTCATACACCTACCGTGATGGTCAGACATGACTCCCGGTGATAATAGTCATACACCTACCACGATGATCAGACATGACTCCCGGTGATAATAGTCATACACCTACCACGATGATCAGACATGACTCCCGGTGATAATAGTCATACACCTACCACGATGATCAGACACGACTCCGGGTGATAATAGTCATACACCTACCGTGATGGTCAGACATGACTCCCTGTGATAATAGTCATACACCTACCGTGATGGTCAGACATGACTCCCGGTGATAATAGTCATACACCTACCGTGATGGTCAGACATGACTCCCGGTGATAATAGTCATACACCTACCGTGATGGTCAGACATGACTCCCGGTGATAATAGTCATACACCTACCACGATGATCAGACATGACTCCCGGTGATAATAGTCATACACCTACCACGATGATCAGACATGACTCCCGATGATAATAGTCATACACCTACCACGATGATCAGACATGACTCCCGGTAATAATAGTCATACAACTACAACGATGATCAGACATGACTCCCGGTGATAATAGTCATACACCTACCGTGATGGTCAGACATGACTCCCGGTGATAATAGTCATACACCTACAACGATGATCAGACATGACTCCCGGTGATAATAGTCATACACCTACCACGATGATCAGACATGACTCCCGGTGATAATAGTCATACACCTACCACGATGATCAGACATGACTCCCGGTGATAATAGTCATACACCTACCACGATGATCAGACATGACTCCCGGTGATAATAGCCATACACCTACCACGATGATCAGACATGACTCCCGGTGATAATAGTCATACACCTACCGTGATGATCAGACATGACTCCCGATGATAATATGAGAAGATGGACAAAGCGGAAACATCACACACTTCCTACACTTTCCATTACAAAATTGAACAAAATCATGGCTGACCTTTCATCCGCATTTAAGTTCCTTTCTATATTTACTTGCAGTCATGTATAGAGGGCTGTATATTGTATATCAAGGCTGTGTTCGAGCCCCACACCAGTTAACGAACCTGTCACAAACATCGTTAAGACAAAACATATTGCTTGTGTATTGAATGTTTGGTGAGTAAAGAAAGCCACCATTTCCATTATCTCCTGTGAGTTTCTGTTTTGCAGAGTATATTTTTATACGGTGTTGTAATTGAACCTTTGTGAAAGTTAGATCGCTGACTTTATATGCTGGTGACTAGATATCTGAGAGTGTTGTTTCAAATCCTGGATAGGACTCTACCTAAACGAAATCCTAGAATTTGTACTTTACTGAGAAAGTGTAATCCCATATATGTAACCCTACATACCATATGTTACCTTTTTTTTAAATAGAAAAGTGTATTCATAGTTTTCGACCGTGGTAGCCGTGTCAGTTTACACTTGTCTGACGAGAACACAACGTACATGGTCTAGACTACCGGTTGTCCGTCTTCCATTACTGCAGAAGCCGCGGTGGCTGAGAGGGTTAAATCGCTGACCTTATGTGCTGCCTATTAAGTACCTTGTTCGGAAATTGTGTTTTGAATCCCAGCGTGCATTCAACCTACATGTATATGAGAATCTGTACTTTTTTGGGAAAGTGTAATTCCCATGTGTTTTTTTTTTTTGGACTAGCTGGGAGGACGTCTATCATCTGGCCTCATGTTTCCACCCTGTATGTCTAGTCAAGGTCAAGGTTGACCGCAGTGATAGTTGTTATCATCACCGACTTTAATTATGCCATCACCATTGATATTGTGTTATAATCTCCTGACATATGTAATTGTTTGGTCACTGGAAAACTCTCTTCCTTACATTTAACTGTTACATACAAGTACACAGTATCAATTCTACACGTGACTGAGCGTTCATCTACAGTACTCCTACATCAGCATCACGTCCGTTAGCGTGGCCGCGATAGCCTTGGGGCGTGACAGATCACGTGACACTGATATTGCATGCTTTCAATGAAAACATCGCCTGCGTGAAGTCAGTATACCACAACAATACACTACAGTAATATATGCACCAGCAATGGTTCACTTCACACAGCAGCTGAGTTCATTAACGCGCCTTTCACAACATGTTCGACAACCAGCCTTCACTGACACGGACGTTCCGACTGGGACGCGAGTATGTGTAGCATGGTACTATGTAATCTGTAGTTTCTTCCTGCATGACGATAGCTATATGCCACGTCACATGACATGTCACGAGATGAAATCATGGATGACAGAAACATTTTTAGAAAATCGTTTCTATTTCCCGATGGATATGATTAAGCAGTGTTACTAGCATCTCTGACTGTCCAGAGATCGACTGAAACAGGGTGTCACTTTGACCTGTATCTTCCCCCGCAGGTGGATATAGATCCTCGTCACAGGTTAGCACACAGGTAAGCTGAAACATTTACTCTGCATCTGTAATGGAGGAACCAGTACCATTGTGTCTCTTGTGTCTTTGTGTCTGTAATGGGAGAACTGATGACACTGCCAGCCTTACATGTGTCTGTAATGAAAGAACCGATATAACTGACAGCCCCACATATGTCTGTAATGTAAGAACAGACACCAGTGACAGCCCCATATATGTCTGTAATGTAAGAACCGATGTTACTGACAGCCCCACATGTGTCTGTAATGTAAGAACTGATGTAACTGACAGCCCCACATATGTCTGTAATGTAAGAACCGATGTTACTGACAGCCCCACATGTGTCTGTAATGTAAGAACTGATGTAACTGACAGCCCCACATGTCTCTGTAATGTAAGAACCGATGTTACTGACAGCCCCACATGTGTCTGTAATGTAAGAACTGATGTAACTGACAGCCCCACATGTGACTGTAATGTAAGAACCGATGTTACTGACAGCCCCACATGTGTCCGTCATGTAAGAACAGACACCAGTGACAGCCCCACCTTGCTATAAGGTCTCCGCCTGCACCACTTGCTACATATATTTAATGCTAATGTCAGTTACAGGATAATTTGATAATTATACTTCCTCATGTTGTACTTCGTAGTGGAATCTGCATAGCAGAGACTTTTTGTTCTCTTGTGTTACTTGACGCAGCAGAGGGACGCGTCACCGCACTATTTACACAGCAGTGTTCCACTACATGCTGGAGCAGCGTCAGATCCTGTACTTTCGAGGGAGTGAGTTTAGTTTTACGCCGCTTTTAGCAATATTCCAGTAAATATCGTGTACTGCAGAAATTGAATTCACACATTAAACCCAAGTGGGGAATTGAACCCGGGCCTTCAGCGTGAGGAGCGAACACTTGTCCCACTGCCCCTATAGTTAGGTGATGTATTTTACAACGTGTGGATCCTCATCATTGTCCATATATACTAGGCGTGATCAATAGAGGGCCAAATGATGCATAGCACACGTAAAGAAACTTTTGCCAGAAATAACAGAACTAGGAATGTCATCATACTGTGTAATATGTTCACAAATCGACCATAAAAGCCATGCATAGTTTCCAGGAATGTACTGCCACGGGAGCCAGAATCAAGTACCAATAACGATGAGCGCTAAGATCACCGTCGATCTGCACGAGGAGTACTTCCATGCCCAAACCATGACCGACATTGCAGTGTTATGTCTAAAGATCTGGTGTTTTAAGGAAACACAAAGTTTTAAGAAATAGTGTTACCAGTAGTTTGACCCTTCATTAATGACGCCAAGTATAATATTCATGACACTCTAGACTTCGATATCTTTACAGATGAGATCACTGACGTGTATTTCGATCCCGTGCAGGGAACGTGATGACACATGTGATAACACTAGCTACCGTTCTGTGTAAATTAGATACGGCCATAAGCCTGGCGAGAAATTTACCCGTTGTCACTTGTAGTCAGCTTAGTCATGATTTATAATTACCCCTTTGTAGAAGTGAGAGAGAGAGAGAGAGAGAGAAAGAGAGAGAGAGAGAGAGAGAGAGAGAGTGTGTGTGTGTGTGTGTGTGTGTGTGTGTGTGTGTAGTGCCATGCTGAGGTTAACTCGACCAAGCGGGTTGCGCCGAGCTTGTAATAGAATCAAAAACACGCACGCCAATGGAGATTATTACATTCCATTACATCTGTTGCCGTAATTGTATACGAGCAGGTATTCACATTGATCACAAGTTGGCTGGTAGTCAAATTCGACTGTGCACTCGGTGTACAGCAGGGATGTCCTCTACTATTCCTTTATTTCTGTAATAACTGGCATATCAGGCCGGAGTTGAGGTTAAAGGTGAAGATCAATATCGTGCTTTGCAAATATCTATGCACATGTGCCTATGTGAAACCTGATCCAACCGATATTTAGGTTTTCTAGCAAGACACAAACTAAATCTTCTCAAGTCAGCTAAAAACTGAAACCGTAATGAAGCAAGGCTGAACCTGTGGTGTCAAGGATGAACCAGCGGTGCCGAGGCTGGAGCTGTGGTGTCAACGCTGAATCAGTGGTGTCAAGGCTGAAGCTGTGGTGTCAAGGATGAACCAGCGGTGCCAAGGCTGGAGCTGTGGTGCAAATGCTGAAGCTGTGGTGTTAAGGCTTGAAATATGTAAATGAATCACTTTAAGTTCCCGATTTGAGACACACTAACAGAGATACTACGTTCGTAAGATATAGATACCGTTCCAATACGTAATAGAGGTCAAGCGCGGATGTGGACAACAGGATTATGGATACTTGGGAAATATTAAACATTCTTTGAGCTGAAACGCCTATTGGTTGATCAAATTTGAAAAAAAATAGCTTTGAAGTGCAACTCAGGCCCTCGGGGTCCAAAAGTGAACTATGTGATTAAATTTTGCATATGGCTCATCACGAAAAGAGCGATATCATAACTGTCAACATCTGACTATCGAGAATGCTAATGAACAGACTACAACAAGTGTACATTAGCTGTCATGAATACCTTTCTTGGGTTATGCATGCGACGTGTTCAAGTTCCAACTGTCAACTTGATATCAAAGCAGCAAAACAGCCCGACAAGGTTTTTGATTCACAATTTGAAAACTGAATGGAAGAACATCCTCTAATGTCCAACAGGTAGGACAGATTGTTGAGAGTTGGTGGAAGTTCTTCGGTCGGGTTATTTTCCACGTAACTCCCTCAAATGTTTAATACATTAATGCAGAGATGAATGATGACGTTGGCGGAATCCATCGCAAACGCCGTAACAGTCGCTCGACATGACCCCTGTTGTATGATCAAAACATAATTCTAGTGTCACCTACCCGAACTGGTAGCGGTACTCGGATTGGTTGGATGAAAGGTCTTTTTGATGAGACCTGTGACCGGATGTCCTAAGATATTTGTTTAGCAGAGGGTTTGAGCCGAGATCTGTTGATCTGTCGTGAAGCCGGTGCACACGTCGATCAGACACACAACACACCCACTGACTACCACTGAGCGAGGTATACATGCTATCCTTTTGTAATAAATGAACGGATTCTGAAAAATAATTCACTGCAGCGACCACTCCATCACTTCTGTACTACTCCATTAACGTTCACGTCATCAACGTGATTGTTTCCCCCCGGGGCGGAGCGCGAAACACCGGGGACATGGAGCCCTCGTTCCTGGCTCTTCCATCACGAGTCGAGAACGAACATGAGAGATCTACTATCGACCAGATACTGTCCAGAGATCCTTCAAGGTATCACAGATATACGGGAAAGGGTTTTGTAAAAACTGAAAGAAGGAGAGGAGGTCAAACACTTGGTGTAAATGTCAAACATGTTTGTTTAAGGATGCATATATCAATCTTCCCACATGTGACCACGGCTTTTAAATAATAATCCAGTATTCGACATCACGAGCATCGATCTGCCCAAACTCGGATACAATGACATCCGACAATCTGATTCCGCTAGTTGTTTCGTACGAGAAGCATGTTTGTGGTATCCAGTTTCACGTAAGACCAGTTTTAACCCGCACTTTAACAGGTCATATAAAGCATGGAAGAATTAAAACTGTTATCAACATGACTCCATTTTCATGGACATTAAAATATTCTATATCAAATTCATACGAAAGTTTTCGGGTTTTTTTGTTGAGTAATTCCTTTCAGTGTAGGGGTTGTACAGATTTCGTCTATTTCGTGCGGTGATACTATGAAAGTTGCCAATCTCCATCTTTTTCGTTTCCGTGATGTCCATTAGTGCTGTTGTTAAATGTGGTACTGTACTGCTGTAGACAATGACATTAAGGTAATTATGGCCTTACAACTGACGAACGTATTATGGTTGAACATGGCAATTATTTAGTTGAAATGGCATTAGATTTCTTATTCACCCTGATATGAGGTGTCTTCTTTCTTGTTGAGTCTCGACCAGGCAATCTCGTGATTATCATCGTTAGCATTGATCTGCTAAACTGCAATACGATGACATACTTCAGTCAAATCAGAAGACCTTGGCCATCCCAATCCGTTAATCGCTTCTTATGACAAGCATGGAAAGCTGAAGACCAATTCTAACCCAGATTAACATGGCTTTGCTTATACTGGCAGTGGGTGTAGGGTTTCGTATTAACAAGAAGTCAGGTGACGGGTCTCGTATTGAACAAGGAGTTAGGTTACGGGTTCGTATTGAACAAAAAATTAGGTGACTGGTTCGTATTGAACAAGAAGTTAGATGATGGGTCTCGTATTGAACAAGCAGTTAGGTGACGGGTCTCGTATTGAACAAAAAAGTAGGTGACGGGTCTCGTATTGAACAAGAAATTCGGTGACGGGTCTCGTATTGAACAAGAAATTAAGTGACGGGTCTTGTACTGAACAGGATATTCGGTGATGGTTTTGTTGTTGTTGTTGAATATGAGAGATTATGTCGGGAGGCTCCAGTCTGAAATGACATACGGTGATATTTGGAATTTTGTTTGAATTTCAGGGATTTGCTGATGGGAATGTACTGGGATTAAAGGGCATGTGCGCCACAAAGGAGTGATTTGTTGATATTTGCCTGCTGTGTTTTGTTCAAAGACCCTAAACTACCACTATGCAGGCTCTGATTCCTTCCTGTCGATGCCGGGTGTTTCCACACGGTGTATTAGGTGATGGGTATTTTGGAAGGGTTTCAGTTTGGAACTGTCTACATGCAGATCCATCCGGACTTTAGTGACGTGACCATTGAAGTACCGTGAAAACACCCAGTGGAGTCCTCTCGGGTTTGGTTCAGTTGTAAGTATATATGTACAGTAGATACACACTGACTGAAACCCCTTCCCCTCATGTTGGCTGATAAGTGTGTTTACTATGTAGGTCCACATATCTCCGTTGATATGCCTCGATCGGACAACACCAGCCATGAGGCTGACGGGGAAACACAACGGCTCCTTCCAGACGGCAAGATGGCGGCCAAGAAGACGTATGAGAAGTCAATGGATGAGTTTTCCGGTTCGGAGAAGTCACAAGGCAAAACCAAAGTGACGTTTGGCGCCACCAAAGTGTTTGTGGTGATGTCCATCCTGATCTGCGAGTTGTGTGAGCGGCTGACGTACTACAGCATCGTCGCCAACCTGATCCTTTTCTGCACCAGCACCCTCAAGTACAGCAGTCCCGATGCGGCTACCATCAGCCTAGTCTTCTCAGGTCAGGGGCATCGCATGCACTGTCACATTCTCCATACAAATAGTCTGATTTCACAAATGTATATCCATATTTCATTGATATATTGAAAAATACAATAGTAACCAAAGGTTTGGATTACTGAATGCACCATGCCATTCAGAAGATGTTCAAAGGTAACATTTTAAGATTACACCTCAGTACACAGTATTCATGTTCGATCTCCTGAATGAGACTCAATTGTAAAGGTACTAGAATAGATTCTTCACCGAGAAGTATAATACTAAATACTGTATGTTGGATGTAAACTGTTATAGCAGTCCGTGATTTAGATCCTTGTTGTTTGGATATGTGCGAGTGCTGGACAGCTTGCCAGTAACTGTAGTGCTTCACTGTAGTGACGGTCTGACTGGAACTCACCTCTTTCCTCCAGATTGCAAATATGTGACAATGATTAAAGGTCTTGTTACGTATACTAGTTTATGTGTTCTCATGTGAACACCGAGACCGATCGTTACCTGACCTTCAGTGGTGTGACCCCGCGCCTGCAGCAGATGATGTACTTCAGAGGGTTCACCAAGTGTCTGTAGCTAGGTACTACACAGCACGAGAGCTATAGAATCTGTGAGTTAGTGAACGAATACGGCATGATTCTCTGTACAAACAACTGGCACACAATCGTGGACTACAAAACACGCGGGGTCAGACCCAGGTGGTATCTCTCCAAAATAACAACATTCAACGTCCACCGCGCTAACCCAAACTCAGCCTTGGACTGGTTTTACACTTCGTCACTTATTCACTGGTGTTGTTTACTCTCGAAAAGTATCCAGTATGCTGTTATGTATAAATTTTGAAGATTTCCCCCATTTACTTTTATCATGCATAGTTAAATGTATTGCAATACAGTTGTATTTTGAGTCACTAATGTCTGCAAACTCCATCTGCACAGGCGTGGTGTACTTCATCCCTGTGGCTGGGGGTTACGTCGCAGACGCCATGGCAGGTCGATACAACACCATCCTAGGAGCAGGCCTGATCTACCTCATAGGTGAGTTACCCAGCTGGCTCAGTATTTCCTGGTCTGTCCCCGACCGGGCCCAGTGTCCTGTGTACACAGGTATCACCCCGATAGCGTGACAGTACTGATATAGTAGGTCGGGGTGCTGTAAAGCTGTATGTTGATATTGATATGGAACTAACCTTTTATTTACACTACACTGGAGCTCGAATGTTTCCATATTGAAGGGAATAAGCCACCCCCGGCTATACCACATTGCTGGACTTGAAGTTATGGTTGAGTGATGGACCTGTAGTTTACTGCTGGACCCGAAACTATGGTTGAGTGATGGACCTGTAGCTTAGTGCTGGACCATCAGTGAGGTGATAGACCTGCAGTGTCGTCCTGGACGTGAGTCTAAGCCACCTGGCAAAAGAAAGTCATCACTGTTTAAGTAATTGTATGAAAAAAACCCAAAGCTTTGGTGCAGCTGGGGTGCAGCTTTGAACCCCCAAAGAAACCACTGACCAAAACGCATCATGTATAACAACACAGCTGTCAATACCAATGTTGGACAGGGCAAGCATGCAGTAACGAAACACTTGTGATGTAGACTTGATAGAGTAATCGGGGATCACTACACTGGTAAAGTTCAACTTCACATATATGTTGGACCGGAACTCACATCTATAATCTCAAATGTAATGTTAAACACAGGTTAACCCAATATCAAGTGTTCTACTGCAGGTCTTGTGATGATCCCTGCCTCCGCTATAGATTATAAAAGCATGTTCGGCAGATCGGAAGATGGGTCGGCCTATGACATGACACAGGTAAGTTGGAACACCTGGGGCGCGTATATCGGGGGATATCAACAGTGATGGGGGCTTTGTTCTAGGTGTTCGTGTACCAGGTCGATGATACATGCTTACCTTGTTAGGTTCGACGACATCCCGGGAGTGTGTTAGGTGACATATTTGTCTTCAGAGGTACATATGTGCGATTGTGCAGGAGTTAACAGCTACTGCTTGTACACAGGTCAAGGAGGACACGTATAAGACTATTCATCATAGTTGTCATCGGCGGCTAATTCGCTGCATAATCTAAAAAGATGCTTCAACTGTAATATTAAACAAGCAAACAAGTTTCTCACTGTTCAAGTGGTGATACTTCATCACAGTGGTTTTCCCGGCCATTAATTCAGCTTATTTTACCTATTTGATACAGGACAGTGCACATAAATATGTGGTTAAAAGTGGGAAAAATACATGTTTACCTAAATGTGGAATTGATGAGAAAATGTATTTTGTGTAGCCTGAAATAGTGCACGTTTCGTATGTCGAAATCGCCAGATTAATTAGAATGACCATTGACTCATGCTTTTTTGTAGGAGGCGAGACGAGGATTCTTCTTGGGAGGTCTGGCGTTTGTAGCTATAGGAACTGGGGGTATCAAGGCCAACGTCGGGCCCTTCGGAGCCCAGCAGGTCGAGGGTCTTGGTGAAGCTGCTGTTCAGTCCTTCTTCAACTGGTAATCGATGATTGTATAATACTTACAATCTAAGTATACAACATTTTGTAATGACAGTCGTTAGTGGTAGGGTTGAATAATGGTTCAGGCGTTTGCCCGCCACGACTTCCTGGAAGCGCACACGTCCTCCGCGTTGACATTGCCCCAAACCACTACTGGCTGCTGCCAGTGCCCCAAATGTCTCCATGTACACGCACCGAAATGGTCGATTGATCCTGACGGCTACAGCAGAATACAACTTCATGCTGTGGACGACAGTGATGTTGATGCTGATGACGTCTCTGTGAGCTTCCAAACTGCGCAGATGCTGAATGCGCAGGTGATGATCATCTTGCAGGGATGTCACTCTCGATGCCCGATGCCGTCAAGTGTTTAACCAGTCTGGCTAATGCCTCTCTCTCGTCTTATGATGTTCTTCCCGTGATAATCTTGGCGTTTTGACAGACATACCACTAACAGCCTCAGTCAACTGGTTTATATACCAGGATATTGTATGACGATAACATAACTATCTGTGGTCTGTTTGAAACAAGATCAAATGTATGTAACATGTATGTCACAATCAAACACTTTATAAAATATCAATGTTGTACATTTTTTAAAAATCCCCAAACGTCAGTTGTGAAGCTTTCGTGGGGCAGTGGTGAGTTTCGAAATTTCAACTGTAGTTGAAAGTGGCACGGTGTGTGAATACCCCAGGCGGGCGGGTATATGAAATGTTAAGCCGCCGATTTGTGTTACAGGTTCTACTGGTTCATCAACGCCGGAGCTCTGGTCGCATACTCCGGGGTGGCTTACCTGCAACAGAACTACAGCTGGGCCTGGGGATTCTCCGTTCCTCTGTTCAGCATGGTCTTGGCTCTCATTGTATTTGTCCTGGCCAGAAGTAAATACGAGCACCTGCCTCCAGGAGGTCAGTAGATACTAAGGATCTCAACATCAAGTAATAATACATCAAGTCACTGCTAAGTGGTCAGCGTGTATTGCTCCCCGACGGCACCGGTGATGAACACTTGGTCTTTCGTACACTTGGGGTTGACCAAAGCATTACCAACGTTATAAAAACGTCACAATACTGAAAACAGTTCAGGCCTGTGATACCCGACTGAAATACGTCCCCATTTCCTGTTTGTTACTGTCAGCACACAAGAGTTCAAAAGATCCTGCAGTAGTGTTGTAGTGTCACGTCCTGCATTCACTGATTGCAGATGTCTAGTCGGGACGTTTGAGCGTTCATATGAACCATGATTTATCGGAATAGTTTTTCACCGCGTTCAGTAATGTCCCGGCACAGTTGGGTACACCAGAAATTGGTTTTGCAAATATTTAGGTAATCGAACCTTGACCTTGACTTCAGCCTCAAAGCTACCCCGACGGTCATGGTGCGTCACCCATTGTAGATGAATCGGGTGTATGTCTTGTCACATTTTGCATTTCCACATGACGCACAGTTACATTGAAGTGACTTCCGGATTCGTCCTGTTGTAAGAAGTGGGAACTGTTTCAGAGAGCGTGCTGGCCACGGTGTTCAATGTGTGGCGTAAAGGCTGTGGCGACTTTGAGCGGGTGAAGAAGAAAAACGGCGGGACGATTAATGACGCGACGGTGGATGGCGCTGTCAGTGTGTTGAGAGTCATGCCTGTGTATTTACTCATGATCTTCTACTGGGCCATGTACTCCCAGGTACACACACTATATACAATACTACCTGACATTAAGAATTGATATTAATCAAAGAATAACACCGGACCCTGGCGTGAATGCTAAAATAGGACATGACATTGAAATAACAACTCATATCACACCCAGAATAGACCTAACATGATAAACTGTAGAATATAACTTGCTCTGTCCACCTGACACGAATTGGCATAAACCCTAGAAACAGAGGTAACCTTGACGATGTACCGAGGTAACGATGCAGGTTGAGTCCGGTGGAATGAGTCAAACAACAGCATAAACTGATGTACAAAAGAAAGTAAACATTTGCTGGCTTTTGATCATTTGGAAATAAAGACATCGTAATTTGTAAAGTGTTCCGGTTGTGACGTACGAGTTCCACACATTTGAGCAGTGTGTAGATGTTGTCAAAACATGTCTGACTTGTACCTCAGAAACAAACCATTTACAAAATATGTATTTTAAAACAAAGTATTTGCAAAACAGCAGGTGCTTACTGTACTGTACCTGACGGCTACAGCATGCGTACGTCAGCGTTTTTAAGCTTTGGGAACACCGTCCGTACCACATTTCAAGCACAAAGGAAGCATATTGCCGGAACTAGGCCCATTATAGTTAGATGTAAAAGAAAATGTCAAACCCATGATTAGATCATCAAAAGGTACCATTCTTTGAATACAATTTTCCCAAGCCCTGTGTCGTAATCTCATATGATAGCGCATGTATGTTTTGTTGAAAAGATGCAGTCAACGTTCTTCTTGCAAGCTGAGAGGATGAACGTCAAAGTGGGTGACATCAAGATCCCCGCCGCCATGCTGAACATCTTCAACACCATCATCATCCTGTTGCTAATTCCCCTTGTGGACCGTGTCTTATATCCTTGCTTCGAAAGGATGGGGCGTCCTCTCACACATCTACAGCGAATGGGTAAGGCGTTCTTAATTACTAACACATGTGTCACTGATTAACGCCTGGGGGTGAAATAGACCACAATTACTTCAACATGTCTATATGGGAGATCGGGAGACGTGTTGGTCGTGGGGCCACGGGTGACTCAAGAAACTACTGACGATGTTACCGGAATCTAAGCAGAATGAACATGACATGGGTAGAGATACATAGTATTTCACCGGTGTGCAGGTATCGGTCTCTTGCTTGCTGGGGGATCCGTGGTAGTGGCGGGGATAGTGGAGATCTACAGGAAAAAGGATATCGCTGCCAACGGCGCCGTCGTCCAGGTGCTGGGGCATGAGAGGTTCAATGCATCCTCAATGTCGGTGTTCGTACAGATCCCCGAGTATGCCTTTGTGGGAGCAAGCGAAGTATTTGCCAGCATCACAGGTGAGAGAACATATCAGTTAAATACAAGTTTGCACAGCTAGCTACACTGACCTTGACACCGACCATGTGACCATAACACTTCTATTGTCCAGCATGGCCCCTTGACGTCAGGAGTAACGCTGCTAAATCGAAGTTAGCTGTATCCTGAAGACGGGAATATTTGAGCTATATCGCTGCGTCCTGTGGACGGGAATAGTACAGTTACAAACAGGTACCCTGTAGTCGTGGATAGAACTGCAGACTGAACAATAGCTGTGTATTTTTCTGCAGGTCTCGAGTTCGCTTTCACACAAGCGCCCCAGTCCATGCAGGGACTCCTAACAGGGCTGTTCCTCATGACTTCTGGAATAGGCAGCTTCGTATCGTCAGCCATTCTCAAAATTGTTGAAGCTGCCACAATAGCTGGTAAGTTTCAATGGCGCGCATCAGATTTTCGTGGAGTCACATTACCACGCACATTCAGACAGGAAACCCACATAACTCCAGCTTGACAAGTTCATCGTGCAGCTCATGAATCATCGAATTTATCAATGTCGTAACTTGTACTCATCTTATTAGCGATTCATTGTGTCTTTGTAGGAATTACCCTTGTAAACCCTGAATATGAACTACGGGTATGTCAGTCTATCTATAAGTATGCACTATGAATCTTTGTATTATATCCATGAATGTTACTCCCTTTAACGACCTTTCACCTTGGGACATACGTACGTATGTTACTGACTTTTAACGCACCCTTTCACCATGGTACGTACGTATGTTACTAACTATTAACGCACACTTTCACCATAGCACGTACGTATATTACTACTAACGAACCCGTTCACCACGGTACCAACGTGTGTACGTTACTGACCACTAACGCTCTTTCACCTATTCATTTTAACTTGCACGTGCGTTTGTGTCTGCTACCTTGTGTACCTTTCTTGCTCTGTGTACCTTTCATCTTGGTAAGTACATGAGTGTACATTACATAACATTGATGTTCACGTTCACTATAAAATGTACATACATCTGCCAATGCAAAACATTATCACCGCCTTTCATCTTGATACGCACGCACTTACGTATGTACGTACGCACGTACGGATGTGTGTATGCTACATAACATTAACCTTTCAACTTCAGATCCCTGGTTCCCTAACGATATTAACAACGGAAAGGCGGAATATTTATTTTTCCTGTTGGGCGGCCTGATGCTCCTCAACTTCTTCGGCTTTGTGCTGGTAGCGCGCTGGTACAAGTACCTGCCTCCCCCCTCTGAGGAGAAGGACGACACAGGTCCCGAACAGCTGAAAGGCGTGGATAACGACGGTTACACCATTCGCTACGACGAGAAGGACGTCGTAAATACGAAATTTTGATATATCTTCAAAGCATGTCATCCCAGTGTCCTCTAGGTTGGAAGCTTCGGACACGGACCTTACGCTGTGATCGTTACTTCCTGTACTCGCTAAAGACCAGATGATTCATTTCACATGCAATCAGAATCTGACAGACAGCAAGCACACCCTTGGTCACTCATGGACTGCGTTTCCGCGCCTTGAACAACTCTTGTCATTCCTGCACTTTGGCCGACGGCGGATTCAGTACTGGTACGAAGATCATGTACACATACGGACTTATCTTGCCGCGTCTTCTCAGGCGTCGTCGTGCGAGCTGCAATGACAATCAACAACACTGAGATACTGTACAATTATGTTTATCTTGAATAACCATAAATATACACTGTTCCCAAATGTATCACAAATCTAGCAAGAGTAACTTCTTCTTCAGCTCTGAGGGTACATCCAGTGACTGTAGCTTACAGTTCCTACCCGAGGTGTACCCAACAAGCTGAGACACAGCTCTGAGGCACAGGCTGCCTAGCGAGTGTGGGGTCTGGCAATTCGTCAACAGCCACGTCCACACATCCGGGCTCTGTACTTCAAGTCGCTGTCGGAGGTCAGGGTCGAGGCTAAACCGGAACAGATCGGCTTCTGAACATGGCCTGGTTGCCCACAACATACGCACCATGTCAATGCGTCCAGAATACAGGGCCGCGTACATGGGCGTCATGCTCACCCACCGGCGACTATGGAGAGTCACGGATTCCTGGCATGGGTTGGCGCCATGTTGTAATAAAACTTTCACGCAACCTTGATGCCATTTCCTCACAGCCACCATCAAAGGACTCTGACCATGAACGTCGGTCATCTCGGGGGACGCACCTGCTCGTAACAAAGCCTCTGTACAATCCATGAAGCCTCCGTTACACGCTTCTAACAACGCCGTCTGACCGCCTCTGTTGGCGTGGTTTACACAGTCGATACGAGTCAGGAGAAAGTTGACAATGTCAATGTGGTCGTTCCTTACTGCATACATCAGTGGTGTTAAGCCCCAAATATTCCGCTCTTCGTGTGGATCGAACTCACTCCCCGCGTCAAGTAGCCTTTGAAACGCTTGAAGATGTCCTGCCTTGACTGCTATCAACAGGGCGGTATCACCGTGTATGTTTCGAGCGGACACGTCACATCCATTATCAAGCAGGAGATTGATCAGCTCCATGTTTCCAGTATTGGCCGCTATATGCAAAGCCTTATTACCGTAGTCATCCACTGAACAAGACACATCACACCCAGCCTTGAGTAGGATCTTGACCAACTCAACGTCCCCCCTCTCCACACACTCCATCAACATGGTGGCCATGCTGGTCCATGACGTCAACATGGTGACCCTCACGACCTATCTATCCCTTCACGGCCAGATCACACAAACACAACACATCTCAAGCGTGCACTTCTTTGAGTATTCACTTCAGTGGAAATGAATGAATCCCCAAGACCCATATGCAAGGGTTCATCTCTTATAAATCTTTGTAGTGAGGTATACCCGGTGGTCAGACAAGGACGCTGCAGTACAGCTGCTCCAGTCACCCCTTTGATCTGGTCGTCCCGCCTCCACACCATGCATCTGCAAACTGAAAACATCAAAACCTTAACAGGGTGAGTGAGGGTTTGTTGTTTAACGCCGCACCCAGCAAAATCACAGGTACAAGAAAACAACACGTAAATTAAGATAAATTAAGATAACTGAGCATGGAGTAGACCAGACGACGACGTGTTACATAACAGCAGTAGAATGGATTGAGCGAACATGGTTTTACATAACAGCAGTAGAATGGATTGAGCGAACATGGTTTTACGCAGCTTTCAGCAAGGCTTCAGAAATGGAACATCAGAAATGTGTTTCACACATTGTACCCCAGTGGGAAATCGAACCTGGGTCTTCAGCGTGACGAGAGGACGCTTTAATCATGAGGCTACACAACCGCCCCAGTAGAACAGAACTTGGCATAGGCCGTCCTAGTTACTTGACGAGATGGCTTATTTCAGTTACACTTGTACTTGGACTGCCAAGCTTCCTCTGAACAGATGAACGCCTGCCTTATGATACATCATCACAAAAGCAAAATCATAAATATCTCTCTAATTTCCGTGTTACAGTTTTGACATAAAACAATCAACATTGGTTATTTATTTGTTTGCAACATATTCAGCTCTCCTACCATGAACTCCAACACAATCCGAGTTGACATGCCGAAACTCATGCTGGGCAAGAGCGTGTAAAGGTCTTTAGATGTGACCCAGCTGCACCAGTGACCTTCGCTCTCCGGGAAGACTCTCTACCTGCATACCACACTATCTCTGTGGGCTAAGGAAGGAAGTGGGTAGCTTGTTCAGGGATATTTAACACACGTGACAATAGGATACATTTTACTATCGACCAGACTCAAGCGTTAAGTCGAATATGACCGGTATCATTAGCACAGTTCATAAATCCTGGTTCCCGTCATATAGCTGGAATACTGTGGAGTAAAACTGCAAATCCTAAACTGCGTATTAAAAAGATCAAAGCAAAATATATAACAAAATTCACACAAACACCTTGAGTCGTTCAAGTCACATATTGTATGGCAGCCTGTCAGCATGGAAAATAATGGCGAAAGGGCCAGGCAAACAAGTGATCGATATTACAGCCACCGTTACGATTGTTCATAGTCAGTCACAACTCAGAAGCCGTTTCGCCAATTCCTTCGCTGGTAATTCATTAATTAGGCCGTCCGTGTGGCATAATTATCTTTTTTGAATTCACCAGCTACAGCATCAGTAGTTTTATCATGACTTGACCTCAAACTTTACGCAGAGCTGAGTATATCAACTTTACAGCTAATTTAAAACTAATGTCGTTCGTGGAAATATGTTACCTTCTCAAACGACCGCAACTCGGTAGAGATACCACCCTGTTGACACACGTGCGAGTGTGATATGCTAACTTCTCAAATACTTCCAATTTCCACGAAATTCATTCTTCCCACTTGCGGTGTTATAAGTATGTCGAGTGCGCATGCTCAGGGTCAAAGAGCATGACCTACATTTGGCTGAATGTCTCCCGTCCCAGTGAGTAGAAGTGGTCTTCTACTGGGTTCACACCGGCATGTATCATCAGCCAGATGGCGACATGATTTGTGGCCCTCACACTAACATGCTCCCGATATAACCACACGATACGTTAGGTCATAAAGATCAATTTTAAACTTACCACATTAAAGAGCATGCACTCAAAAGTGTGTGTTGTTCTAGACAGTCGTCAGTGTCCCTTCTCACATCGACTGGAGACGCCGGAGCATGTCATTTCTATTTTTAGAACAATTGCTTGTGTGTGTGGGCGGCGATTTTATCGGTAAACATTACGTAATGGAAATCATGACTCTCCCATTGCCACTCCTTCAAATTTTGTTTATCAATATGTGTGAAGAAATGAGTCTGCTCCCTGGTTGAGTCCACAGTGGTGGGATCAGGTGGGATATCACGGAGGGGCTTAGATCAAAGGGAGGTAACTTGCATTTACACGTTCTCGCGTACACTGTTGTTTTGGTATTATATGGGTCTACTGTACTTTTTGAAGGTTGAAAGGTGTAAACAAGGAAGTTTGTGCAAACGTTGTTTCAAAATTCAAGTATACAAATATGCGTATAAAGAGAAATAAATTATATGCACAAACAAAGGAACGATGCATAGCATCAGCTAGGGTACTGCCCAGAGGACATTACTCAGCAATGTCGTTTGTGCAGGGATAATCAACAGCAGCGAGAGGTCACTCGCTTGCTTTCTTTACCATTAGTACACATTAACGTGAGCCTCGTCATGCTCCAACGCACACAGCGACTTTACTCGTTCCCAGCGCTACTTCAGCTGTGTTTAACAGAACTTCAGCCAGTTTATTGTATCAGTCGGAATTTTACAATGAATGAATGAAAGAATTATAGTAAGAATTAAGAGTAAGAATAATGTGAATGAATGAAAGAAAGAAAGAAACAATAAAAGAAGTACATATGTGAATGAATAAATGATACACCGCGGCCTTCCCTCCCAAAACATGTTAAAGAACGCAAAAGTATCGCGAGAACACATGTGTTAACTACAGCTGTCCTTAAAAACAATAAACTTTGAGACATTTTTGTTTACATTGATAATTAATTCAGATATCTTATTGCATATGGGGAATGGAATGGACATTAACAAAATGTTAACTGACACTGTGACACACCCCTCAAAAACAGAAAGTGTAAAACTGTCACAAAGCGTCCTAAACACCTTTCCAGTTTTGTCAAATAATAAGATCAACAGAAAAAGAAAGAAATTATGGAACTATGACCCCCAAGCATGACAACCATCAATGGCGGATCAGATCAGATCGGCGATATGACCTATTTTCACACACCTCAAACACACCCTAACATTTTGTTTTAGATTACGAAACTATCACTGTTACTTGCAAACACATTTCAGCTGAAAGTATATTCCCCTGATAAGAATTAAAGGTGTATGTGAAAGATGTTTTTGAAGAAATAACGATGAATACTCGGCGTACAACATTTCAATGGCGGATCAGATCAGATCAGCGATATGTCATATTTTTCACGCACCTCAAATATACCATAACTTTCTTTTTTTGATTATGAAACTATAGCTATTACTTACAAACACATTTCACCTGATAGTATATTCCCCTCATGAGAATTAAAGGTGTATGTGAAAGATGTTTTTGAAGAAATAACGATGAATACTCGGCGTACAACATTTCAATGGCGGATCAGATCAGATCAGCGATATGTCATATTTTTCACGCACCTCAAATATACCATAACTTTCTTTTTTTGATTATGAAACTATAGCTATTACTTACAAACACATTTCACCTGATAGTATATTCCCCTCATGAGAATTAAAGGTGTATGTGAAAGATGTTTTTGAAGAAATAACGATGAATACTCGGCGTACAACATTTCAATGGCGGATCAGATCAGATCAGCGATATGTCATATTTTTCACGCACCTCAAATATACCATAACTTTCTTTTTTTGATTATGAAACTATAGCTATTACTTACAAACACATTTCACCTGATAGTATATTCCCCTCATGAGAATTAAAGGTGTATGTGAAAGATGTTTTTGAAGAAATAACGATGAATACTCGGCGTACAACATTTCAATGGCGGATCAGATCAGATCAGCGATATGTCATATTTTTCACGCACCTCAAATATACCATAACTTTCTTTTTTTGATTATGAAACTATAGCTATTACTTACAAACACATTTCACCTGATAGTATATTCCCCTCATGAGAATTAAAGGTGTATGTGAAAGATGTTTTTGAAGAAATAACGATGAATACTCGGCGTACAACATTTCAATGGCGGATCAGATCAGATCAGCGATATGTCATATTTTTCACGCACCTCAAATATACCATAACTTTCTTTTTTTGATTATGAAACTATAGCTATTACTTACAAACACATTTCACCTGATAGTATATTCCCCTCATGAGAATTAAAGGTGTATGTGAAAGATGTTTTTGAAGAAATAACGATGAATACTCGGCGTACAACATTTCAATGGCGGATCAGATCAGATCAGCGATATGTCATATTTTTCACGCACCTCAAATATACCATAACTTTCTTTTTTTGATTATGAAACTATAGCTATTACTTACAAACACATTTCACCTGATAGTATATTCCCCTCATGAGAATTAAAGGTGTATGTGAAAGATGTTTTTAAAGAAATAACTTGAAATATTCAAACAGCGGCGTATGGCATTTCAATGACGGATCAGAACAAATCGGCGATATGTCATATTTTTCACACACCTCAGTTTCAAACTAACAATTTTTTAAGACATAAAACTATTAGTATTACTTGCAAATACCTTTCAGTTAAAGGTATATTTCCTCTCTAAAAATTAAACGAATGCGTGAAAGACGTTTTTATTGGCACAATTTAGTCTATTTCGCGGTGAATCGAGAAAAGAAGCCAGTGAGCTATAATATAGACACTTGAAACTTTACTACAAATCTACTGTCCTAACACGGACACTAGTACCACTTATTTCACTTAAACTGGAGTGACAAAATAGTTAACTTATCTTCTACATGTTGGATTTCAGTTGTTACAACACTCAGCGAATTTAATCAGCTGCTGAAAATAAACCGGGCTCAATCTTAAAGGACCACTAAACTCAATGTTTTGGTACTCTTTTTATCACTGCATATGAAAGACTGTTGGTTAGTCATAAACGAAACACCATTTTTTTTTTTAAAAAAAACCAAACAAACTTGTGGTTAATTAATACCAAGCGCTTAAAAGTTGCTAAAAAGCCGTCCGCTTCTCTCTCGCCCGCAAAAGAAACCGCAGACAGGTTATGTAACTCTGTCGCCAGAGCCGTACAGTGACGTCCAGTTAAATGTATAGAAAATGTGTAGGAAGCTCGTCATTTTGCTGATTTCTCGACGTCACCAAAGACATGCCGAATTGTTGTGTTGCCGTCAATTGTTCCTTGGGGTCGGGTGATGGTGTCACTATGCACAGATTTCCACCAGACTCCGTAGTTTGTGCTTAAATTGGTTGTTAATGTGTGCGAAGTGAGCTTTGTGGAAGGCTGTGGTGTATACTGAAACGGATGGTTGGCCCCCTATCACGCTTCCAGGATAGAAAATGGAGTTTAAGTTTCATCGACTTTATAAAATCAAGACTGCTTACTACACATTGCTGACCAAAAGGATTTTGCATGGATATATCGCTTTCTTCTTCGGAAACGAGGTTGCGGTCGAAGTGACAATATTATCGTAAGTAATCTTATATTGACCGATTCCAAGAGTGAAATTGTTATACTATAAGCAATGTCATGTAAAATCCTAATGTCCATCAATAAAATACATATTTTACTAACAGTAGAAAGTAATTTTGATTTTGTAAGTTGATGAAAACAAACTTAAATAGCATTCATCCTCAGGCAGGGCGCCGCCATTTTTGAAAATCCTGAAGTCACAGGCGAAAGTCCGTTAGAATTATTGAAAGTTATGATTTGTTCTCATCAAGTTAAAAAATCAAAACTACTTTTTACTAGTAGTTAAATATGCATTTGAATCATGGCCAAAAGGATTTTGCATGACACAACTTTTAACATAAGGACTTCCAAGGAAGCAAGGTGGGGGTCGTGGTGACATTAATATTGCAAGCAATGTTATATTGACCTCCACCTCACTTCCAAGAGTGAAATTGTTTTGTTGTAAGCAGTGTCATGCAAAATCCTATTGTCCATCAATAAAATACATATTTTTCTACCAGTAGAAAGTAATTGTCCTTTTGTAAGTCGGTGAAAACAAACTTAAATAGCATTCATCCCAAGACAGGGTGCCGCCATTTTTGAAAATCGTGAAGTCAAATCCATTTGAATTAATGAGATTGTGTACGGTTTGTTTTCATCAAGTTAGAAAATCAAAACTACATAAATATTTATTTGAATCATTACCAAAAGGAGTTTGCATGACACAACCTGTAACATAACCTAAGCGAGGTCGGGGCCGATAAATTTGTTCACTTGCTAAATTTACTTGGTTTGTAACGTTCACTCACAAGTATGTAGACACATGTCAATATACATCTTTACACTTGGTCTCATAATCCTACTTACTTTATAATCATACTTGTATGCATTTTGAAACTTAATAAAAAAGAAGCGATCTGCGAATGTATAACAGGAATGTAATATGTAGACATTTAATAGTTTTCCTATATGAATCATAATTCGCACGCACGCCCTACTGTATGTCGTCTGTATCATTACACTTAACGACGAAAACAATGATTCTGTTGAAAGCTACGACAACCTATTAAAAACAAAAATGCAAATATTAAAATTAAAGTTATAGGAGCAATGTCATGCTATTACCTTCTTCGAGGAATGTATCCATCAATATCCACAAAAACAAGTGATATATAATTCATCTGCAGATTTCCCAAGTGTCTTTTAACAGTCTAACATACGAAAACGTGATGTATCGTTTCAGGTTTTTCACATGGCTGTATAGTCTCATTGGTCACCCAAGATAGCACACCAGACAACTAACTGCATAATGTCCGTCATTCTTTTTGAAACGTTATTTAGTTAGCCAATAGTGAGCAATCAATCAATGTATTGGCGGTCAATCCTTTGAAATAAGGGTGTTGTTTTACGTAGACACAGACACGACAGAGTGTAATCAGTATAGATTAGTAAATGTACATACATAAACACTACCTTTTGACAAATCCCCCATTTAAATCCACATAAACGTAATTAATCAATCAGTGTGTTATAGGTTAATCCTTTGATCGATCCAGACAAAAGAAATTCCAAATGGGGGCCTTTGTCGGGTAATCTCAGTGGCGTTACCACTAATTATACCAGTTATAAATTCATTAACTGAGCATCAAGTGAATGATAATAAATAACGTGTAGGTTTATACCACCTAACACGGATTAGAACGATTTGACATAATCGTCTATGAAAACAAGGTCTGTAACTCGAAAACTAGGCATAGCAGGAGACAAAAATAAATGATAGTAGATTTTGAGAACATATAGCTTTCATTTTTCTCAACAGCTTTCGCGATTTCAGGTTTGTACAAACCTGTAAACGAAAAAGTTTAACCCCTGAAATGTAGATGAATACTGCACAGACCCTCATTTCTATACCCACTAAATTACGCCACGGAGACGCGCCGCTCTGATTGGTTGAAATTTCGTTTGCGGCTGAGAATTGTGCACTGTTGACAAAAAGGTCGATTTAAGGTAATTAAAGATAGAAATGAGCAGTTTTAATGACGAGGTTTCATTTATAACGATGTCAGCAAGTGATTTTGCATTTGTACCCTTTTAGAGTATATGCGACCTTTAAATACTACGCTGCCGCCATATTGGCTACACTGGTTACGTAACGGCCCTAGACATACGTTCAGGGGCTTTTCGGGGAGTTTCTTCTCCCTCTATATAACAGTCTGCCTGGTTTGTGTGATGGAAAAGCGTCAGTTAGGGATCAGTTACATTTATAAGTGAATAAATATAGTATACCAATTTTGTTACCGTTTCAATTTATTAATACAATGCCAATACTGCACCCTCCTCCGACATCGAACCTGTTTGACGAGCGAACGTTATAAGACAAAGGTTACTCCACCGTTCCTTCATACGGGTAAGAGTTCCACCCGTAACCTCCGCTTGAAATTTATTCTATTTATTATGATTATATCTGTGAGTTAGGGTTTAGGGTTAGGATTTAGATTTAACGTTATGTTAAGAAGAGGTACGTAGTATCTATTATTAGAAGACGGGGGTTACGGGCGGGAATCTTTCCCTTTTGTCATCTGGAAACGTTGTCTATGGGTTTTCACTTTGAATTCTATATTCCCATCCATTGACATTGTATTCAGGACTCAGGGAGAGAAAATGACGAGGCAGTGATAATTATATGCGTGTGGTATTCGGGATTCACATGATATTTGGGATTCAGAGAGCGTACAATTTTCATTGTATTGAGATTGTGTGGGCATGTTATCCTAATGGACAAATAGCGTAAAGGGCTTTGTGTTTTCAGTTGGTGGAGTCTTGATAGGCCTTTCGGACCAACTGGTCACATCTTGCAAATGGGCGAGTCTGGAGTTAGCGTTATATCAGGGCAAGAGAGCTTGGTGTGGGAGGATACTTAAGCCAAGAAATATTATAATAAAGAAGGATCTAGGATTCGAACCCATCATATGTATTCTGGCATGTCCATGCACATCGAGACAGCGCCTGTGATGGGAGTGTAGTTATGCATGAAATGTTCATTTATACAAACCAATTTAAGTTCCACGAGAAAGTGACTAACGTATATAGGACAACTTCACCAGGGGCTTCCGTTCAACACTGGAATATGAAGGCGATAGTTTGACAATGATAACTCCATGCAATGTCTGGGGTTTATGTTTAATATGTTCCTATGAGCATTGATCATGCAACAACCATTTATGCTGAGTTGAGTTGGGCTTTACGTCACATCGGCAATATTCCAGCTATATATAATTAATGTCGAAATGACTTTATGCAATCTATGATACAGGTCAACTCTTTCCATATGAAAACTCCACAGAGTCCTGCCAAATATGCTTGATGGTGAACATTTCATAGCAAGAGACACATACAGGAGGTCCACACCCATCCGTTTTCAGCAGACAGCCGTAAGTAAACCGTCTGTGGTCAATACGACATCGTCGTAATATTACCTCATCACGTTTTGACTGACAACCTATGTTGGTATAACCAGTTGTTGGTTTCAACTGTATCAGGGATACTCTACAACTATATATAGGCTCCCTGATTGTATGTAATTACGAGAATGCTACACGTTCTTCAATGTGTTTTAAATACCAAATTTGCAGAAGAATGTCACCGTACCTTTCTGCTTCCGAAACACTCCCAAAGATTTCCGAAGGAGTTCATATCGTGCCGCCTTTCGGGCCATGGTAATGGTAAGGTGACATTGTTCTGCAAATGGGCCAGAACTGCTGGTGTAGGATGACCGGCAAAGGGACTGAAGCTGTGGCACGACAGCGGTACCCAGCGGATTAGATTGACCACTGCTGTGAGTGGCTTAACAGAATTCATTTCCCGGGCCATAACTAACTATTACAATGAGATCTAACTTGTGGTCATACGAAAGACTTCCTCACACCACCACTGAGTCACCACCATTAAGGGATTCAGCAGTTCTGATCATCTCCTGATGGTATGCCTCGTTGCAACGTCTCAATACCCGGACATTTCTGGTCATTACCCAAAAGTGATAAAGAGGAGTTCTTCAAATGACTTTATTGGTTAGATTTTATAAATCTATATTTGTCCAGATACATACACATACACATTTGTTGAATATTTACATAAATACATAATACATAAATACATATATACACATAGCCACACAGCCTAGCTGCATACACACACCAGTTCACAGGAGTATAACCAGTTTTGTTCTTGGATGTGCTTAGAAGAACTGCACAAATGAAGCCAATAATTCCCTTGACCAAGGTCTCTTTGTACTGACCTAACTTGATCTGTATCAGCACATCGGTGCATTTACACTTTAGACTTATAGCACTATCCACACCACTCATTACAGGCTGCTGATCTAATGAAGAAAGGATGACAATCAATAAATGTCCAACTCATTCATATACTGGTTCATCTGAACGTTTTTTCTCCCATCCTATTACATTTCAATAACAATGAAAGCAAATTTTTATGCAGGTGTTACATATGTACATCTTATACACCTAGCCCTGACAGTGGACAGTATCACTACTAAAGCTACCTTATCTGATGATTTTATGAGCCTCATGAGATTAAGAAACTAACAGAGAATTGACTTGTAAAGGGGCTTAATATTATGTCCATATTCACAGTGAACCTGTCAGACTAGGTTAAGGACACCACTCACACTGGACCTGCATGCGTATAGCATGAGTATCCTCTGACACTTCCAGTGTCTTACCTATGAAATGTCATTGACTCTTCTTACAATTGTTGGCAATTTATATCCACTAGACAAAGTTTGCTATATCAGACGTGTAACATCAGAGGGTGTAACTGAATGTCTGATCATATGAAGAGAGTTCTGGAGAACTGACCCTGTGTTGGTTGAATCAGACAACCCCATCGGAAAGGTCATGACGTGGATCTCCTAACCCCCATGCTCTATTCCAATGAGAACAAAAGGTGGTTCCGTTTGACATTCTAAAACCAATTCAGTTTCTAGCACACACTTTCTAGTCAAGTTATATGATGATGATAAATATAATCAAGGTTCAGACTACATCTACAGAGCAACTTATCCAACAACAACCTTTGGCTACTCTGTCGATAATGGCAAAATGGAGAAGTGATGTCACAGTACAAGCAGCGATTTTGCAATATTCCATAAGTCTCCCCTTGGTGAGATCTGAAATAGGCTTTGCACACTGTGTTCATGAGGGGCATCTAGTTAGAGTGTTTCTACTGATGGTGCTTTAATATACAGTCAAACCATACAAAGTGACTGTCCATGAAACAATGTAGAGAAAGAAAAACATTGGCAATTTGGCAGCAGTAGTCCAGACAGGCCATCACATGATGTGCAGTTATTGGTGGAGTGTTGAGGTCTGTTTATTGTCTGTGTATGGCAATCACAGGTATTGTAAACGTCATAAGTATGCGTCAAAGTATGGGATTTACAGGAGCCATAGCTACAATCAGAGTGGGAACTGCCAGAATAGATTACTGGAAAGGGAACATTTCATCACTCTGTACATCAACAGATGAATTTGTCAGACCAAGGATACTTTACATCATTCTGTATGTCACATAATGAATGCATCACCAGCCACTAATTACATGCTATTTATACTAGTCCACCCACACAATTTAGGTAACTCTGAAAACTACACTTGAAAATATATCATCTTACCTTATATGACTTACTGGATCTGTCAGTGTAAGAAAACATCACTGACGGGAAATCAAATGTATTACAATGAATAAAGCAGACATCCATGGTTCAGCAATATTAACCATTTGCACTATTAAGACAACACCATCCTTAAACAATAAGAATACTGGATTACCATTTGACTGGTCTCAGCTCATCTTTCACAAACATTTGTTGACTATAAACAATTTTGGACAAACTGCTGGGTTGTAATGGAGACAGGCTTCTAAGAGATGATCATGATCTGGTGATGTATGAGTGCCCACTCAGTCTGTGGTGTGTGACTGACAATCCATCACCAACCCCACATGGAGCACCTGCTGAACCAAAGCTTTAAAGCCAACAATGTTTGGCAAGCTTGGGAAACACAGGAAAGCTACTTTGCTTTAAAGTGTTTCTACAAGCTACTGAGCCATATGAAACATAACCAAGGCACCCTGGTTAGACTAGGATATGAATTGTGGAGTCTGGCAATGGCTGGTGAAACAGTGACAACACACTGACTGAAGCAGTGAGGGGTATGCCCAGAGTCAGTTCTGTACAGTTTTATCAAAATTGAGATGCACTTAAGTTTGGATTATCAAAGCAAAATGCCTTCACACAAACATTCATCTTACTTTACAAAACCTTTTCCCATATCAAATTCAAGTTAAAGGGGCACTGATGCGGAGCAATTTCCGTGGACTGGTTGTGCCTTTTGTTATTGTTTTTCTCCCATGAGTACCCGGATGATATCCCAGAACATCATGACTGGTTCATGACCTCTGCTGCGCAGCCCGTATGCGCAATTCAGAGTTTAATTATAGACAGATCAACTAAGGTGAAGTCATTTTTACTTCATTACAAATGTATTATGAAAACAAATGGAACACTTTGAAGGTTAATCATCTGCCAGTGGTGGAAATGTTAAAAAACTATTAGGACGATAAAATAGCGAAGCCAATGCACATCTTTATATTTTTTCTCATAACCCTACTTAGTTTACTGTCATATTTGTATGATTTTGAAAACTAATAAATGAACACAAGGTCTGCTTATACTTATAGTAAATTTCTAACATGACTGTAACATTTAGACATTGCATAGATTGCCAATGTGGATCCTATTTCACACACGCCCTATGCACGATCTAGTGTGTGTTTTCTGTCATATAGATTCTGCTGAATGCTACAAGAAATAAATTAAAACAAAATGCAAATAATGAATTTAAAACAGACTAATGTTATAGCAACAATGTCTGGCTACTACCTTGTTCAGGAACGTATCCATCAATGTCCACATAAAAGAACGATATTCCATTCATCTGCAGCTGGTAAATAATCCTGCTCTATGTCGTGTGTCTTACAACAGTCTAAAGTGAGAAAAAGTGACACATTGTTTCAGGTCTAACATTGGTTGAGATGTAATATCTCTGTCGCATGCAGCCTGAAAACACTTATGGCATGAAGCTGTTTTGAGGATACCAACGGAACTTCATTGTTAAATAAGAAATACATACAGGAATTTGCTGTGTACTTGGTGTAAATAGGTGTAATCAGGTTTTTTTTATGTAAGAACATTTTCAGATATCTCTACCAATGGGAATGTTGTTGTTTTCAGTTTACGAATTCAAATAAATCAAGTGTGTGTTTTTATGATCATAGATAATAAACCAGGGTAGATATCAAAATTTACAAAAACTTATATGAAACAAATGGCTTGCTACGTGCCTGTAGACATCATATTTTCACTTGACATGATTAAATATTGAGGTAAAAAACACGGAAATAGGATCAAAGTGGATCAGTCACTATACCATCCAGGCATCAGAAAAAAACTACACTGTTGGGATAATTTGTTACAATCAGACAAGTAATACCATAGATATTTTTAAATAATGGCATATGATGGGCATCCTGACTGTTTATAGTGAAGAAATTCTGCTAATGTGGACAGGAGCCCAGTCCCCTTGTCCATCACGGTTGAGGGAGCGGGTGCTGACCAATTTGCAGCTTGGTTTCGTAATTAGACCATTGACGAGAAACATTATTCACTCTGCATCAGTGACCCTTCAAGTCCAGTGTCCCTATGCAGTCTACAACAGTATTTCTACACTGACTACATAATGTAGATGATTTGTTTTTCTCAACTGTGAGGCCATAGGCAAAGCTAAATGTCACTACATGTTAAACAAATGAATCATTCACATAAACATCTTGACATAAATGTTTCTTTACGCAAGTGCAACCTGCCTGCCTGTGGTCAAGCTCCTAAAAAGTACACAGTAATACATATCACAGTTCTTGTCACAAGAGGAAGAAGGGGTTCATATTGCACCAATAGTCTGTAATCTCAGTGTGCCCAGAAACACCCTCTGTCCCTGACTTTGCTCAGTCAATGTCCATAAGCTAGCACATTGATGTGAAGACATTTGTTTGAGACTGGGCAATGCATCAGAGCTTCCCACTGTTCCGTTGTGTTTCCAATTTGTATGCTGATGTGAAGACATTGAGATAGACTGGGCAATGTTTCAGAGCTTCTGCTTGTTCCACTGTGTTTCCATCTGTATGCTGATGTGAAGACATTGAGACTGGGCTATGTGGCAGAGTACCTCTGCAGGAGGAGTGCCTGGCAGCTGTCACAAACTCTCACAGGCTTTGATGATGATGGAAGAGGCATTTTATTGTCGGAACATTCATTACAAAAAATATCTCCGCAGTTTCGACAGTGGTGCTGAAAACAGAGGATATTCATATTACAGGTGCTGTTGAAATCAGTTTAAAAGGATGATATACAAAATCAGGCCTGTCATATCAAAACCTCAACAACTGATCAACCTCAACAATTTCAACTACTGAAAAGTATTTTTCCAAACCTATCAGTTTCCTGGCAAATGACATGTGACCCATCCCTTGCCTGACAAATGACATGTGACCTATCCCTTTCCTGACAAATGACATGTGACCTATCCCTTTCCTGACAAATGACATGTGACCCATCCCTTGCCTGACAAATGACATGTGACCTATCCATTCCCTGACAAATAACTCGTGATGTATCTTTTCCTGACAAATGACACGCAACCCTTCCCTTCACTGACAAATGATACACGACCCGTCCCATCCCTAACAAATGACATGTGACCCGTCCCTTCAATGAGACAAGTGATCTTCCCCCTGACACATGGCACAAGATCCATTGGAGCCATGGTAGATGTAGAAGTCACCTTTCTCCTGGATATTGAGAAGTCCTTGCTGCACTGTTTACAGGAAGTGGCTGCATTGTCTCCCACCCACTGAGCCTCCTTCAGCACCAGGTTTGCTTCCCGCATGTCCTCTACTTTCAACTTGGATCTGCAATACCATACAGCACATCAGCCTTTTGTTTCATAGATGCAAGCATTATTTGTTTGTTTGGTTAGCACAATTCAAGGATTAATATTATCATCAATAATCCAGATAGTTGGAGGATAATGACCACTACCTTCTGATCAGGCATCCCTACCCATTCGCGGAGGGCCTGGGATCCTACTGGAAGTGGGAAAAGGTGAGTACAAGAACCTTTAATATACAACCATGCATGACCTACTGGAGGGCGGAAATGGCGTCACTTGGGTGTTTCCACAGACAATCTCAAATGCTCTCACAAAGCATGGTTTCCTTGATAGTCACTCTGTCCAGTCACTTGCTCACACTGTCCAATGCTTAGTGTATTACTGTTTGGCCAGTCTATTCAGAACATTGGATACTATGTGGTCTTTCAGATAAGTATATGTGTATACACAGTTTTGGAGTTTTCAAAAGTAAGTTTGCAGTGAAATCATGCTGATGAAATGAAAGTAAACCAAATAACGAGAAATGAAGATTGTGAATCCTCATAATATTACCTTGCCAATTGATACTTTAAGTCTCAGACTTGCATTCAACTTAAATGTTTAAGAAATGATTATAGGTTCAAATTGTTCTTATTGGTTTGTATTACAAGGGTGAAAGCACAGTAGTTGGAACAGTGGAACAAATGCACATGCAGTGCAGTATGACCGTTAACTTAGACCAAGCCAGCTTGTTCTCTGTGCTTTATTTCGTGAAATTCATCAGTACGCTTTCAATGCAAACATACATGTACTACGTACTCGCTGAGATGAGATCCGAGCTCAGACAAGGCCTTCTCCTGCTCCTCACAAGTCTGAGTGAGTTGCTCATGTTTGTGCCGCAGACTGTCGTACTCCTGGTACAAGAAACAATAGTCAATATAAGAGTCATTTTATATAATAAGAGGACAACATCAGCCTCTTTTAAAAGTTGTCTGCTATTGAGGACAACATCAGCCTCTCTAAAAGTTGTCTGGTATTGAGGACAACATCATCCTCTCTACAAGGGGTCTGATATTGAGGACAGAATCAGCCTCTCTACAAGGAGTCTGGTATTGAGGACAACATCAGCCTCTCTACAAGGGGTCTGGTATTGAGGACAACATCAGCCTCTCTACAAGGGGTCTGGTATTGAGGACAACATCAGCCTCTCTACAAGGGGCCTGATATTGAGGACAGAATCAGCCTCTCTACAAGGAGTCTGATATTGAGGACAACATCAGCCTCTCTAAAAGTTGTCTGGTATTGAGGACAACATCATCCTCTCTACAAGGGGTCTGATATTGAGGACAGAATCAGCCTCTCTACAAGGAGTCTGGTATTGAGGACAACATCAGCCTCTCTACAAGGGGTCTGATATTCAGGACAGCATCAGCCTCTCTACAAGGGGTCTGATATTGAGGACAACATCAGCCTCTCTACAAGGGGTCTGATATTGAGGACAGAATCAGCCTCTCTACAAGGAGTCTGATATTGAGGACAACATCAGCCTCTCTACAAGGAGTCTGGTATTCAGGACAACATCAGCCTCTCTACAAGGAGTCTGGTATTGAGGACAACATCAGCCTCTCTACAAGGAGTCTGGTATTGAGGACAGCGTCAGCCTCTCTAAAAGGAGTCTGATATTGAGGAGAGCATCAGCCCCTCTACAAGGAGTCTGTCTTGTACCTGTTTGAGGTCCTTCATGTGCTGCAGCTCCATCAGCAGCTGGCTGCCATGAGTCTTCTCCTCCTCAAGATTGTGCTGCAACGTGCTGCGCCACTCCCGCTCAATCCGCAAGTCTGTCTCCAGGGCCGTACTGCAACCACAATACATACAATCTCAACTACAGTTAGTGGCAAGGGCAACCTGTTTACTACAGTTAGTGGCAAGGGCAACCTGTTTACTACAGGTAGTAGCAAGGGCAACCTGTTTACTACAGTTAATGGCAAGGGCAACCTGTTTACTACAGTTAGTGGCAAGGGCAACCTGTTTACTACAGCTAGTGGCAAAGGTAACCTGTTTACTACAGGTAGTAGCAAGGGCAACCTGTTTACTACAGTTAATGGTAAGGGCAACCTGTTTACTACAGTTAGTGGCAAAGGCAACCTGTTTACTACAGTTAGTTGCAAAGGCAACCTGTTTACTACAGTTAGCAGCAAGGGCAACCTGTTTACTATAGTTAATGATAAGGGCAACCTGTTTACTACAATTAGTGGCAGAGGCAACTTGTTTACTACAGTCAGTGACAGGGGTATTCTGTTAATACAATCTATGACAAGAGTGGCCTGTTTGTTAAAAATCTGCAACATGAGTGGTCTGTTTACTATTGTCCAACATAGTAAGTGAGCCAGTGAGTGAGTGAGTTTAGTTTATTGAGTGAGTTTTGCTTTAAACTTCAATTATTCTCTATGAAACCACACCAAGTACTGCAGGTCAGTGTTATCTATTTCCATGTAATGCATATGGATGATGCTTCATTCCTTCTGTTCTGACATTTTTTTCAGTTGATCCGACAGCAGGCAATTCTCTATCAAAACCATGACAACCACATTTTAGATGAATTATATTGTGTATTCATTTTGTATTGCATCACACGTTTCATCAACAACCAGTATGTTCAGGAGTGTTCTACTGATTACCTTCATATTACTGGATTACGACTGTATACTTGTTCTCAGCATACTATGTCATTACTTCACAAGACCTTGGTCACAACAGCTTACCAAGCATGACAATATCTGACATCATACAGAGATAGTACTAAATGATGTCCCATGAAATACCATATATCATACGATGGATAGTTTTCACGGCAGGATAAAGCCAATGGATACTGGATGCAAGTGAGAGACATCATATGCAATTTTTAGGGACTACCTTCACAATGTAAACAAACATGGCATCAAGGATTGGCGGTTGTGTCCGGATTGATGGCTGTGACTACGGTACTGTCTGTGCTTTGATCTCAGAAAAGTCATGCTCGGTTATGACAGATGAAGTGGATTACAAAGCGAAGAAAGAAAACCATAGTCTTACGAAGATACCAACATCAGTTCCCCGACCGAATGTCAGTGTTAGCAAAAGAACAACACAGGAATCCAAGTGGACAATCTCAAACAAACAACAAAGTGTATTTGTTGTTTAAAGGGTTAATTGAAGGTGTCTGAAGTTCTTCACAAGTATGTTTAACATAAAAAGTTATTGGGAACTAGGTGACCTAATTCATTCAGCTGAGTGATCAAGAGAAAATTACGTCGTTGAGCTGAGATGTTATGTATTACCACACACATATTTGTGACGTAATAGATATGTGAGCACATTCGACGAAGTTTAGTTTCATGATCTGTGGGAAATGAAAATGTATTTAAATTAAAAGTAAGAATGACTGTATGATAAATAATCACATTTGTGTGTTTTGGGGTGGTTAAAATCCTGCATTGGGAAGAAAGATTATGTATTTAGCTTGCTAAGTCTTGGTAAATACAAGGTTTATTCCTAATGTAGGATATAAACTATTCCATAACACATTCGCATGATAACCTATATATCCATGACCATCTACTTGTGTCATTGATATGGTATGAAACTTGTGAATGGTTCTTATGAAACTTGTAAATAACATTGGTATCTAACTAACTTTCACTTGTTGGATAACAAACATTCACTCATTTCGGGAACATGGCTTTACATTGTTCAGTATTTTGTTTATAACCAAAACAACATTAGCCAAAAAATATCCCAGAATTAACTTTACAGAATGAGTACATAATGCTGTGATAACAGCCGTCATGTGGATGAATATATTTTATTTATGATTGTTAAAATTTGTCCATTTAATGTGATTATTAAAAAACATACAAAGGGGTATGAAAAAGGGACCAAATGACTTCAACAAACATATTTTGGTCTATTTTATATAAATGCTATTACATGCAATTGTGTAGAGAACAGCTGAATGGTGTGACTTTAAGATGTGTTGTGGATGACAGATGACATGTTTTGATCATGTTACTTTGTTGGTGTGACTGAATGCAAATAGTACTACGAAAATGAACTGTAATACAGTGTGTAATAATACTGCAGATTTATTAAACTGTGATATCTTCAATGGGTGTGTAATAAGATAGTAAGACCCTCTCCATTGCAAAACAGGTGAGTGTCACATGTTGTGCAGGCAAGGCTTGTCTTCATCTAATCAAGGGTAGTTTTCTGTAAAGTATTATTATATGACACTTTTATATTGTCAATATCCAAATCAGCTCAGCTGCTCAACGTTGCTTTAATCACAGGATATCAATCTCAATGGAGCATCCTATTTTTCAATCTTAACTCCCTATGAAACTCTTGCAGCTATTAAGGCGCACCAATTTTATGTGGCTTGTCCATCCTTACAAGGTATCGATTCACAGATGAGTAGACTGGGACACACAATCACAATACATTCCCCATGTTTTACTGAATGTTGCTGTACCTGCAACAAAGTGTTCGCATGTATTCATGTGGCTATTATCTGGTCATATTGCTAATTTGCTAACTTTTTAATGCTAATTTTTGTGCCTAGAATCCAACCCGAAGCTGTTCTCTGGTGTTACATTATAACCCTGATGGAATCGTATCATCAAGGCTTCCCAATTATTTAGAGCAATGCAAGTGTACCTCCAAGTCTTGAAATTACCACATCCCTTGTTAAAAAGAGAAATATTCACACTATTGTACATGAACAAATCAATACTATGGCAAATCATAAGCACCTACGCAATATCCATAAGTGTTACAGGAGCAATTAAGAAAAGGACATGCATTTGATGTTCACAAAACATGTCTCTTCTTCCTTTGTGGAAAGCTTGAATTGATGTGCAAGTACATTCAGTGAAAGAAGGGGCAAGGTGAAGTCATCACAGAGACCTGCTGGCTTGTTCACCCACAAAAACAATGTCCGCAAATAGGTTCCAATTCTGGCAAAAACCTAACACTTGTGTGGCAGATTATCAACCAAGCGGGGAAAGGAATCCTGCTGTTGAACAACACGGATATTCGCTGCAAACTATTGAAATAATGACCATATGCTAGAAACATGGAAGAGTCACTGCCACTTTTCTCTCTGCAAACACAGGACTAGATGTTCTACTTGGATGATTAAACCAACAACATGTGACATTTATCAAATTGCTATTTTATACAAAAAGACAACGCAAAAACAATGGTTCACATTCTATTTCATGGGCTTATTACAATATTATACACCAAGTTTCTTGTCTACTTCAAGCAATCAAAGCCAGCATCAAAGAATCTTAAAAGATAGATAAACAACTTTCCTCTGATTGAAACCTATTACTGCCAGATGGGAATTGTTTCAGTTGTTAGGGAAATATAACAATTGTTCCACTACTATGGCATCAACGGACAGAGGAAACCAATTTGTAACACTTAGTAAACTGCGCTGTCATACTTACAAAAGCCTTTGATTATTTCAGGCAGACATGACCCTGAAGGAATCCTGCTCTAAGGTATGTGTTACATGAAACAATAACTATTTTAGTAAGTCATGTCACAAATATCAGACACGAGAAAATTCATTTTTAGAGAAAACTATTATCCTTTCCTTGACAGATTGTTCAGACGGAGATGCACAGAAGGGATGCAGTATAATGGCTGACAGTAATGACTATTGTCTTGAAACAATTACAATTGCCTGTTTCACCATTTGAGTGATGATGTAGATGATGTAGCAGTGTTGTCGGAGAGATGCTGGGGGCGTTGGGGACGCTGGGGACATCCACCTGCCCTGTTTTCATGTTAGATACCACCTGATTATATCTATAACAGCTCAGTGACAGAGGAAGCAAGATGTGCCTCATCTTCTCGTAAGGCCGGTGTTAACTCCTTACAAATCACTCTACTTAACACCTACACACAAAAAACTACCATGAAGATTGATAATTTGATTTACAACATGCTTAAAGATAGAAATCTACAAACAATAAAAAAGTATGTATGAGGTACATCCAAATAATGACTCTGGAAATAAGTCATTAAACTATGTATCACAAAACAGTCAACCTCTACTTAAGGGAGACAATGGGTTGGACATCAAAACAATAATTATAATCACTTTTTAACAGACATGATCCATCTAATGTGTATTTAAGGATGATCTTTACACATATTAAAAATGTATTATTATGCACACAGATCAATTGCCATCTACAAGGAGACATGGCAATCAACATTTACTTATAAAAAGTCAGTCAGACAGGAGTACACATACTGCTACAGTACTTGAGTGCCAATAAGCAAACTTTGGTTATGTAATCTACCACAATGTCTTTCATTCATACAGTGTTCCTGTCAGGACAACCACCTTAGTCATATGATACATGACATCCCAAATGTTAAGAAATTTGGTAGTTTTAGTATTAAGATCAATCTGCGAAAAAGGTCTGAGTCCCTCTAGTATTGAACAAGTGAGGATTAGAAATTATCAGAAAATATAAAGTTTCACTTGCCCAACAAAATGATGTGCAACAGAGTTGCTGTCTGCCAAATGATATAACTAGAAGTCCACAAGAATGTGTCACTTGATGTTCCAGAAATTAACCCAACACTAGTGCACTAGTTAATTTCAAACATTAGAAGTGAAAAAGATGAATACATATGAAGAAAGAACATTGCACAAAGATTGGAAGCAGTGAGACTTTCATGAGTAAGGTTCACACGTGATCATGATTCTTATGTGAGAGAGAGAATGAATTTAGTTTTAGGTCGCAATCAGCAATATTCCAGCTATATGGCAGCGGTCTGTAAATAATCAATTCCGGACCACACATTCCAGTGATCAACAGCATAAGCATCAATCTGCGCAACTGGGACATGTGTCAAACAAATCAGAGTGCCTGACCACCTGATCATGCGAGTCCCCTCTTACGACATCATCTCCATGTGACTTTGCTCACTTGGGAAGCAGTGAGACTTTCATGTGTCATGATTCCCAGGCGATCGTCACTGTAGTCACTCATCATCTCCATGTGACTTTGCTCACTTGGGAAGCAGTGAGACTTTCATGTGTCATGATTCCCAGGCGATCGTCACTGTAGTCACTCATCATCTCCATGTGACTTTGCTCACTTGGGAAGCAGTGAGACTTTTATGTGTCATGATTCCCAGGCGATCGTCACTGTAGTCACTCATCATCTCCATGTGACTTTGCTCACTTGGGAAGCAGTGAGACTTTCATGTGTCATGATTCCCAGGTGATCGTCACTATAATCACTCATCATCTCCATGTGACTTTGCTCACTTGGGAAGCAGTTAAACTTTCATGTGTCATGATTCCCAGGCGATCGTCACTGTAGTCACTCATCATCTCCATGTGACTTTGCTCACTTGGGAAGCAGTGAGACTTTCATGTGTCATGATTCCCAGGCGATCGTCACTGTAGTCACTCATCATCTCCATGTGACTTTGCTCACTTGGGAAGCAGTGAGACTTTCATGTGTCATGATTCCCAGGTGATCGTCACTATAATCACTCATCATCTCCATGTGACTTTGCTCACTTGGGAAGCAGTGAGACTTTCATGTGTCATGATTCCCAGGCGATCGTCACTGTAGTCACTCATCATCTCCATGTGACTTTGCTCACTTGGGAAGCAGTGAGACTTTTATGTGTCATGATTCCCAGGCGATCGTCACTGTAGTCACTCATCATCTCCATGTGACTTTGCTCACTTGGGAAGCAGTGAGACTTTCATGTGTCATGATTCCCAGGCGATCGTCACTATAATCACTCATCATCTCCATGTGACTTTGCTCACTTGGGAAGCAGTTAAACTTTCATGTGTCATGATTCCCAAGCGATCGTCACTGTAGTCACTCATCATCTCCATGTGACTTTGCTCACTTGGGAAGCAGTGAGACTTTCATGTGTCATGATTCCCAGGCGATCGTCACTGTAGTCACTCATCATCTCCATGTGACTTTGCTCACTTGGGAAGCAGTTAGACTTTCATGTGTCATGATTCCCAGGCGATCGTCACTATAATCACTCATCATCTCCATGTCATTTTCCCCACTTGGATTCAGGCATCCAATATTAGCTAAGGATGAAAAATAACTATAAAGACAACACAGAAACACATACATAGGATCTGATATTGGAAAATAACAAACATGGCATCATTGTGCCCCTTGGGCTACACATCACGCAGTGCATGCCACTTACCGCTTGGCGTCCTTCTCAGCTATGATCTGCCCAAGTTTGCGTGCTGTTTCTTCGGCTGCCATTTTGTCGGATTCAGCTTTTTTATGTCTACAATACGTGCAGGCGGGGCAGCAACCAAACAACATGCAAAAGAAACAAAAAAAAAAAATCAACAACACAACGACTAAAGCTGGTGAAAGCAAAAACAACATGTAGAGAGTGTCTTACGACAATGACAGCTGGTAACTATGGCAACAGTTTTGGAAATGAAGGTTTGTGGGTCCCTACTCCTCAGGTACTTAAATCTGGAGCCGCAAGTCACTGATCTTTACCATAAGGGTACTTAGATGGTCCCCTTGATTCAACCCTTCACTCCACGACACTGCAAGACATACCATTCTGCAAGATAAAATTCCCAGACCTTTTCTGAACAATTAAAAAAAAATAAAAAAATAAAGATGCAGTTTAGAATGATGTTTAATGGTTTAATTTCTGCTTTACTCCACACAATAGAATATACTCAGGAGTCACATTTGTCTTCCAAGTCACGAGTGAAATTGCCACAGGTTTGCTACTTTCAAGAACATGAAGCCATCAGCTAATAACAGTTATCACAGAACTTATCCAGTCAAGAACCGTAATGCATCACAGCTCTGGACTGGCAGATTTAATATTTCAAATTGTTCCCAAACATAGTTTGTTCTGAGAAAACAAACACGCAGGAGGTCAACTTCAAGACTCAATGTGCAAAAAGGGAATTCAACGTATTTTGGAATTGAAAGGCAGTGTGTTCTGAACATGACAATTATGGTAATGACTGTAAAAAGTGTTCAACTACCGGCCAGACCACTGTAACATGGTGACTGTTATACACATTAGCCTTATTTCATGAAATTACAGTGGCTTATTTCAACATTTTTGTTGAATTTCCAGAACTTCTTCTCATAAATTTACACCACATTTACTGAGGTACTCTCTCCCTGAAATTGTTTGACTTGGTTTTACATTGTAGAAATACAACAGAATGTCTGTCTGCCCACATACCTATTTGAACATTTAAATCCATAAAGGTAGCTTCATGTTTTTGCGATGTATATCATTAATTTACAGTCTCATGAATACCATGCCATACATAAAGGAGATAAACAACATATTACGCCAAACACCAAGCTTCATTTAATGCTGCAACTCATGAAACAGTTGATATTCATAGACATATTTGTTCAGAATGCTTTAAAAGTTAATCTTCTCTCAGTATTTCATCTTCATTTGTTGATGCCAAGATGATCACATCTTTATTGTATTTAAGTTGTCAAATATCAGATAACGGAGAAATGCTGATGGTCACATAAACCATTAAGGGAATCAAGAGAGTAGCCATGTGATACTGTGTAGCAAGGCTATAGAATGTCTTCTCGACTTCAGGAACATTGACTTTCTGTATAATGGGGTAAATGATACAGTATAGGTCAGTACAGAATGAAAATACACTGTGAACTTGGAGATGTTATAAAAAATGCCATCACCATTTTTAACTCGTTAACACAATTCTGAAAGTGTGATTTTAACTACACATTTCTAACTTGGCATCACACTCTGGGTAAATTAATCTTGGCTCTTTACTGCATTACAGAAGTAGCACCCATCCAAGGCTGAGTGCAAGTTTCACTGAATGTTCTTAGATTGAAACTTTCATATTTAGTCGTTTAGATTCACCAGTTATACTGGACATTGCAGTATCAAGGGAAACTGATTAATGTCACATTGCCATTCAAGTTAATTAAAACAGTTAGATGGTACCATCAACAAACTCTCTAGACGCATCACACATTGTACAAAATAGTGTATCTCTGAGAGTCACTGACTTGATCATGTCTGAAGTTTGCAGAAATATTGATGCAGTTCTGCTAAAAGTGTCAAATAAGTCAACTCTCTGTCTTATTCAAGTGTGGAGTGCAGTGTGTGAAACAGCCATATGGCCCACTAGCCTGTGGCTAGTAAAAATCAAGTCAGGGCAGTGAAACTCCACGCTCTCTGGCCTGACTGATTAGTGAAATTTCCTGGGGCCATTTTGTAAACATCACTCTGCCTTGTTAAGTAATAATACACTATTAAATCATGCCAGATTATGTCCTGAAAAAAATGTTCACATTGGCAGCTTCACTGTGACTTATTCGAGCTACTTGAGCATACAACTTTTATCAGATGTTCACACATATATTTGTTTTGATGGTATTTTACCTTCTTGCAATCTTTCGCTTCATTTCTACATTCAAATTCTGGGCTAGTGTATTATTCTGTGGGGTAGGCTAGTGTATTATTCTGTGGGCTAGTGTGGGCTAGTGTATTATTCTGTGGGGTGGGCTAGTGTATTATTCTGTGGGGTGGGCTAGTGTATTATTCTGTGGGCTAGTGTGGGCTAGTGTATTATTCTGTGGGCTAGTGTGGGCTAGTGTATTATTCTGTGGGCTAGTGTGGGCTAGTGTTTTATTCTGTGGGCTAGTAGCTTTCTGGCATTGCTGGAAAGCAACACTTGTAAACTATTTCATACAGTAGTGGAGTGCGAACAATTTCTGTGTTTCTTAAGCTGTTAAAAATATACAAGACTTTGTTTAACACTGATGGGAACACTGGACAAAATGAGGAATATATTGTTTGCAAGTACACAGGTACTAGGACTTGACAATATCTGGTGCATGTCTCCATTCTCCTCTTGGATGTTCGGGCAACAGTACCTCATACTAGATTGTGCCTCATCACAGGGCAGGTTTATATGTATTACTTAGATCATATCAACCAGTGAAGGTCCGTGTTAGAATATTGGCCTTCAGTTACCCATGCTTGTCATAAGAGGTGTCTAACAGGACTGGGAGGTGAGGTTAATCGAATTGCTTGACACATCATCAGTTTACAGTTGCCCAGATCTATGCTTATTGATCACAGGATTATCTGGCCCAGATTTGATTATGTACAGGCCACCGCCATGTAGCTGGAATATTGCTGAGTGTGGCATAAAACTGAATTCACTCACTTAAGATATCATTCACATAGTATCAGTTTTCTTTGAACCCTTTCTTGACAATACACAGAGATTTATGTTAGACTGAGAACTAACATTATAAAGATCAACCTAACAACTAATAATCTTCAGCAGAATCTAGAAGTTGGATGAACATGAACACATGAAACTTATGGATGTCAACTTTCCTATTGTCTGCAACAAAATTCTCTCATACTACCTATAGTTAACTGGAGACTTATAGCATACATACACACTGATATAGTGTTTATGAAAGGGATACTACTGCTGCAACTAAAGTAACATCACTCTACACGTCACTTCTCAAAACTGACTCTTTCAGCTGAATAGTTGAATAGCTCATCCCTCACTTCTCCCAGTTACTGAATGGATGAGTTGGTAGATCACCTCACTCACCTCTCCCCAGTAAGATACTCATTGGTTGAATAGCTAGATGTGCAAATCCCTCACCTTTCCCAGTTACTGATTGGTTGAACAGCTAGATGTCCACATCACTCACCTTTCCCAGTTAATGATTGGTTGAATAGCTAGACGTGCACATCCCTCACCTTTCCCAGTTAATGATTGGTTGAATAGCTTGATGTGTACATCCCTCACCTTTCCCAGTTACTGATTGGTTGAACAGCTAGATGTCCACGTCCCTCACCTTTCCCAGTTACTGATTGGTTGAATAGCTAGATGTGCACATCCCTCACCTTTCCCAGTTAATGATCGGTTGAATAGCTAGATGAGCACATCACTCACCTCTCCCCAGTAAGATACTCATTGGTTGAATAGCTAGATGAGTACATCCCTCACCTTTCCCAGTTACTGATTGGTTGAATAGCTAGATGTGCACATCCCTCACCTTTCCCAGTTAATGATCGGTTGAATAGCTAGATGAGCACATCACTCACCTCTCCCCAGTAAGATACTCATTGGTTGAATAGCTAGATGTGTACATCCCTCACCTTTCCCAGTTACTGATTGGTTGAACAGCTCGATGTGCACATCCCTCAACTCTCCCATACTGGGTTTGATGAAACACAAGGAAAACAGACATCTCAAATCACTGTTCTATTAAAGAGTTTGTTATGCAAATCACTGAATCAGCAGATGCACAGGGTTGGAAGGTTTCAAATGATTTTTACCGCTATCAGATCTATTGTTAACATACTCCCATAGTGAAAACACTAGCTCTAGGTGGTAACCAATGGCTGGTTTACATGGTCCAGTGAAACATGCCATATCTCCCTTAGTCGCAGGATATATTAATTAATTATGGTCTGGTTAGTCAATACTAGGGTCTCTGCCTAATTACTTGTTTCTGTAAATGGCCAATAGAGACTGGACATGCAGATTATAAGTCTTAAGGGGTGAAAAAATGGCCACTTTCATCTGACAGCTATAGCCTTGAGATTGACAAATGCAGTTAGTCTCTAAATATGACACGGCTTTATCCTCTTCAGTGGCAGGGGAGGTAACCATAGGCCACATGGGTATACAACCTGGTACTTCCACCCTCACTAATGCTAACACAATTATATACCTCCCCTCCCTGCATCCACACCAATACACATGTCAAGGCCATCAGCAGGACTATACACACTCAAGTCATTACTACCACCATGTTGAGTACATGATCACACTGGTTAGTCAAGTCATGACCATGGTGAGTACAATCAAGTCATGACCATGTTGACAACAGGATTTTACTGGTTAGTCAAGTTATGGCCATGGTAAGTGCAGGATTTCACTGGTTAGTCAAGTCATGACCATGGTAAGTGCAGGATTTCACTGGTTAGTCAAGTTATGACCATGGTAAGTGCAGGATTTCACTGGTTAGTCAAGTCATGACCATGGTAAGTGCAGGATTTCACTGGTTAGTCAAGTCATGACCATGGTAAGTGCAGGATTTCACTGGTTAGTCAAGTCATGACCATGGTAAGTGCAGGATTTTACTGGTTAGTCAAGTCATGACCATGGTAAGTGCAGGATTTCACTGGTTAGTCAAGTCATGACCATGGTAAGTGCAGGATTTCACTGGTTAGTCAAGTCATGACCATGGTAAGTGCAGGATTTCACTGGTTAGTCAAGTTATGACCATGGTAAGTGCAGGATTTCACTGGTTAGTCAAGTCATGACCATGGTAAGTGCAGGATTTCACTGGTTAGTCAAGTCATGACCATGGTAAGTGCAGGATTTCACTGGTTAGTCAAGTTATGACCATGGTAAGTGCAGGATTTTACTGGTTAGTCAAGTTATGACCATGGTAAGTGCAGGATTTCACTTGTTAGTCAAGTCATGACCATGGTAAGTGCAGGATTTCACTGGTTAGTCAAGTCATGACCATGGTAAGTGCAGGATTTCACTGGTTAGTCAAGTTATGACCATGGTAAGTGCAGGATTTCACTGGTTAGTCAAGTTATGACCATGGTAAGTGCAGGATTTCAGTCAAGTTATGACCATGGTAAGTGCAGGATTTCACTGGTTAGTCAAGTCATGACCATGGTAAGTGCAGGATTTCACTGGTTAGTCAAGTTATGACCATGGTAAGTGCAGGATTTCACTGGTTAGTCAAGTTATGACCATGGTAAGTGCAGGATTTCACTGGTTAGTCAAGTTATGACCATGGTAAGTGCAGGATTTCACTGGTTAGTCAAGTCATGACCATGGTAAGTGCAGGATTTCACTGGTTCGTCAAGTCAGTTTAAAGCAGTTAGTTTAAAGTAACAACTTAGTTTCATCTGATATGAAATCTCATGAAAGGTAATATGTACGTATAAAGGTTTAACAGAGTATGAAGCTGACACTGCCATTTTTTGGTTCAAAAACACATAAATCTGAAAAAATTCTGTTTGAGATCTGAAGAATGTTTGACAGTGACAAAACATGGAACAACATTCTGGTTACAAAAACCCTAAGCTAGGTGATGGAGTCAAATCTGTTAAAACCCCTGAATTGCAGAAACTGCATCTCCATCTGCCGGCTTGAACTCATTGTCTGTGACTGTCACTACGTATGAATGGAAACATGTTTCTTTTTCATATTTGTCCTGACACCACACTCAGCAATATTTCAACTTCAAAAAAACTGCATGTGAATCAGACAATCCAGTGACTCTTATTGTTACCACTGACCCATGTTGTGGAGATACCTTGGCAACCTGATTCTCAGCTGTCTCTTCTGACCAACCTTTGTGGTCTAGTCCATTCTAGGATCCCAAACTGGTCGGATATATGCCGTAAGTATCATAACTATCAATGAATAGTGTATCACCTTGTCGGTGGAACTATATATTCACATCTACACAAGATATATATTTTTGTCAGTTTTTCACATACCTACATCTACAGCTAAGTTAAGCAGAATGTGTAGCAAGACTGAAATCAAGGATGACATGAAGTATGCTTGTCATGAGGTTTATCTCAACAGTAGATATTTTTACGCTCCCCAGATCATTAGAGTATTATAGTGCTACAATCAACCATTCTGGGACAACTCGTAAAGTATACACTTAATTAAGATCCTGTCAAGTTAAATTCTCTACCTGAGTTAGGATAACATAAATAACATAAATAATTTAATACTTAATGTGAGTGTAGAATGACTAGATATGTTTAACTTTCAAAACCGACAGTAACCACAAAATGAAATATATGATCCTGTCAAAGTATTTGCCCTTTCACTTTATCTAGTCTTACTGTTAAAGAGAATAATTGATGTTTTTGTGTTTTCCTAGAGTGTGATTAGTTTAAAATAAACAACTTAGTTTCATCTGATATAAAATCTCATGAAAGGTTAAAGAGGTATGGAATATTTCAAACTACCCATTGATCAGTTCTAATCTGTCCTTGTAGATGTTATAAATAAGTTATATAAAGAGATGAAAGTTTCTTTCCAATAAGGAAATGTTATCAGGTATCATCTGAATTGAGATCTATTGAATTCCTATTCTCTATACAACAATGTATTGACATATATGTGTGACTTGGTCCTCACTGTCCAACAGTGAGTGGGTCAGTGGTGAGTGAGTGAGTGGTGAGTGAGTGAGTGACTGGTGTAGGTTTTATGTCTCTTTGACTATTTTTTTCAGCAACAGCAGAGCAAGAGTCTGCTGTGAGAGGAAATACCCAAAAGAATCAATATTGACATTCACTTCCCTGGTTCAGCCATCAAGCTTAGCATGGTGCTAAAAACTGTAAACTAGACAAAAATCAAGTCAGGTTTCAAAACCTTACTTAAACTATGAATGCCTAAACATAGCAATGTTACACCTAATTCTGTTAAAATTGGATTTTTTTCATGGAATCTGCACTTTACCTTGAATCATTACACCACTGAGGACCCAGACTACTGAGTGAGTTTGTTTGCTTTTATGGCACCTTTAGCAATATGTCTGCAATATCACTGCTGGGGACCTTAGAAATGGACTTCACACATTGTACCCAAGTGGGGAATTGAACATGGCTTTTTGGCATGATGAGCAAACACTTTAACCATTTTTACCCTCCACAGACTACTGAAAGTAGGTCACAGTTTTGTTAAAACAAATAATTACCAATGTCATTGTCAACATCGCCTGATAATCTGAGTTTTGTGCAGAGCCACGTTTCAAGTAAAATTACAATACCCACTCGTTGACTTGCATACCAACTGTAAAAGTATTATGATCTACTTCAGTGACGATGACATTCAAAGTTCTACAATCCAGGTTTGGTCACATCAAGGTAACTGATTACTGACCAGGTCTTCGCTATACAAAAAAACCCCTCAGTGCTATGACTACAGCCAGTCTATGATAAGGTACCGGTATAGGAGTCACAGTCACTACAGCCCTGGGACTACTCTGTCCAAAAGCACCCTGGGCATAGATTTTCTAAGCTCTCTTAGCGCTAAGAGAGTTGTAAGTGCCATACATTAACATTAACTCACGACTATCTTAGCTCTAAGAGAGCTTAGAAAATCTAGGCCCCGATCTAACAGTAATTCAAGAAGTCATAGCTAAGTGTGTTGTGTACTGCTAAGACTTTGCAGTCCACAAAAGTATTCCAACATGGTGACACATGGTGATACACATTTCATGACATTTAATCAAAACTGCTGGAATACAAGTGTATCAGTGTAAAGATGACGAGTCAGGTTGGCCACATTGGACAAAAACATAGAAAAATAGTCTTTTATTCTTTGCACCTCAGATGTTTGAAATTTCTCATCTGCACTTCACAGTACTCTCTACAACAGAATCAGCTGAGGAATGGACACTCAACCTTGTGAATCAAACATTTACATTGCTGATTCATGTTGGTTAGCTGTGGTACATGTGTCGTTTTGAGGTGAGCACCATGGTGGATAGAACATACCTGTTGTAACAAAATGCAGATCATAACTCCTGCTCTCGACCTAGAGCATATACAACCTCAAGTCTCCCTTCTAAAGGAATATCTAGTACTGTTTGTATGACAAGTCTTCCTTCTAAAGGAATATCTAGTACTGTTTGTATGACAAGTCTTCCTTCTAAAGGAATATCTTGTACTGTTTGTATGACAAGTCTTCCTTCTAAAGGAATATCTAGTACTGTTTGTATGACAAGTCTTCCTTCTAAAGGAATATCTAGTACTGTTTGTATGACATCTTCCTTCTAAAGGAATATCTAGTACTGTTTGTATGACAAGTCTTCCTTCTAAAGGAACATCTAGTACTGTTTGTATGACAAGTCTTCCTTCTAAAGGAATATCTTGTACTGTTTGTATGACAAGTCTCAGTTTTAAAGGAACATCTAGTACTGTTTGTATGACAAGTCTTCCTTCTAAAGGAATATCTTGTCCTGTTTGTATGACAAGTCTCAGTTTTAAAGGAACATCTAGTACTGTTTGAATGACGAGTCAGTTCTACAGGAATATCTTGTAATACTTGTATGACAGCAAATCCCTGTTCTAAAGGAACATCTACTATTGCTTGTATGACAACAATTCTCTGTTCAAAGGACATCTAATACTGTTTGTATTACAACATCTTTCAGTGGCCTTCAGTCGATTCCTGAATACAGCCTAAGCTGTACTGAATGTGGAAAAGTGTTGAAATGTGTCGTGACTAACATGGTATTACATGTACACAAGCAGCCTGTGGCTCAAACATTCAACATTATATACTGTGATACAAACTTGGTTTGCCTAACAAGTACATATCGTGTGAAATCATTGCAATTATCATTGGATTTATCACTTTTGATCAATTAAACGAAAATGTCATTCTTTTTCTTGGCTATGGTTTAGTATGGCTATTCATGCTGATCAAGCCTCTCTGCTATAAAATCATTCCCATCTACACAACAAACGCTGAGACATGGCTGTATTTAGTTCTTTGGAAGTGGCGAGGCAGAAAACATGACCCTGTGTCAGTGATAGCATTTTAATAATGTGTGTAAAACCCATTAAAAATATAACATAATTATTGGCTCATTTTTGATACAGAACAAGTTATAACATACTACAGTCCTTAGCTGGTGTGGTGTACAGTCAAGTCCCTGACTAGATACTCTAGTGGTATAGTCGCTCACCTCTTCTCCAAGTCCCTGACTAGTTATTCTAGTGGTTCAGACTCCCACCTCTCCCACTGGCCAGATATTCCAGTGGAACAGTCGCTTACCTCTTCTCCAAGTCCCTGGCTAAATATTCTAGTGGTACAGTCACTCACCTCTTCTCCAAGTCGCTGGCTAAATATTCTAGTGGTACAGTCACTCACCTCTTCTCCAAGTCCCTGGATAGATATTCTAGTGGTACAGTTGCTCACCTCTTCTCCAAGTCCCTGGCTAAATATTCTAGTGGTACAGTTGCTCACCTCTTCTCCAAGTCCTGGCTAAATATTCTAGTGGTACAGTTGCTCACCTCTTCTCCAAGTCCCTGGCTAGATATTCTAGTGGTACAGTTGCTCACCTCTTGTCCAAGTCCTTCCTAAATATTCTAGTGGTACAGTTGCTCACCTCTTCTCCAAGTCCCTGGCTAGATATTCTAGTGGTACAGTTGCTCACCTCTTCTCCAAGTCCCGCAGTGTGGTTACCAACTGGGTTGTCTTTTCCTCCAACTTGCTCACCATGTCTGCCTTGTGCTTCATGGAACCCTCACAACTCTGCAAGAATCAAAAACGTCATGAGAAAATCCTTCATTCTCTCTACTCCACCTACCATTGTAAATATATTGAAGGTATTTGACATACTTATCTGCAAGCCATAGAACAAAATGAAACCATTGTTCATTCTCTCTACTCTAACTACCACTGGAAACATATTGAAGGTATTTGATATACATATCTGCCAGCCACAAAACATGAAACCATTCTTTATTCCTCCTTGAGCTGCCATCTTTAACACATTACAGGTACGTGTTCAACTTTGAAAGCAACACAAAACAGCATGAACCACACATTATTCCTACTAAAACTACCTTCATCAAAGTAATTGCCATACAAAATATATAAAACCTGTCAAAGGTCAGCTTATATCAGACAAAAAAAACAACATTTACTGGTCTTCTCACTAACCATGTGTATACTAAGGAACTATGTTCAGTTGATGGACTGAGTGGCCAGTGCGCATGTTGGATCACAAAGGTCCAACTCTAATTACAGGGTAATTTAGATGATTGATGCGGGAGAGCACGGCACCAAGTCTGGCAACAACATTGTCACCATCTGCCTCCTGTGCCGCGGGCAACATGCACCAAGTCTGCATCAACACAATCACACGGGATGCACAGTAATTGAGTTGCAGGTGAAGATGCCAGTACCCCACTGGGGAGCCATAGAGATGGAAAGCCATGGAGGAGGGACTACACCCCCGCTTGCCGCAGACTCTCCCTGAAGCAGCGCCTCCTTTCTGGACTATATATAGTGGGAGCAGGCAGAAGGGAGTGTGCTGAGACACGCCAAGCAAGTAGTACCAAGGATCTGTACACGTGGCCACGACTGTTGCACACCACAAGCACCAAGCTACAGGTAGGCCATCTAGCAACTCCATCATTTATGTATATAGTGCACTTGTAATCAGTATTGTTCTTCTTATGCCTTGTGTATCATCAGCATGTAGGTAAAGCAAAGTGTATTTCAGTAAACAGTCTCATGGCCCAAGTACAGTGTAGATACATGCCTTATATGCAAAATGATACTACAATAAAACAATTAACATACCAGACTGATCATGATGAAGAATGAAAGGAAATAGCATCCTTAACATGCTCAGCACAAAATGACAGACTTCAGTGTTAGAAGTTCTGAGAGATTTTTTATTTTAAAAAAATTGTCTTTTTAAAATATCCTAAACAGAGAAAACTGACATTACTTGTGTCTTTCTTCATAGTACATAATAGAAAGGACAAAATCTAATGTTTCTAGCAACATCCTCCTACCTGCCTGTAACATTTATATTTTGTAATTCTCCAATTCTTAATAATCTTAAGAATCTTTTTTGATCTTTTGGGTGTAAGTGAAGCAAACATGATTCAATCACAAGAGCTGACTTTACACTTGGGTAAAAATCTAAATTTGAAATATTTAGAACTATTAGAAATAGTGACTAAACACAACAGTCTTTAACAGTGTGTTTAAAATTAATATTAACATCAGAATTAATATTTCTGACACATTTTCCACACAAACTAAAACCAAACAGAGAACGTTCTTTTGTAACATTTGTGCCAATATAATTCTGCAATGTTTGTCCAATATTCTCAGCTGTTGCAGTAGAAGATCTATCTACCAATACCTAGGATATATTTACAAGATGTGACATGAAACTGCTCTACAGATACTAGTATCTCACATTGATGATAGTCTTATACCTAGGATATATTTACAAGATGTGACATGAAACTGCTCTACAGATACTAGTATCTCCCATTGATGATAGTCTTATACCAAGGAATATCAAAAAGTGAATGAACAAGTACTTACAGTCTGCACTGCTGTACATTGCCAACAATATCCCTTTGTATTTTCCTGAACATAAATACTACGCATCAAAACTTTAGACTTCCCAGTGTAAATGTGGCTACTTACTTCAGTCAACTGTACTTAATTCGATTTTGCAAAATATTCCATTCTTTTCAAAGGTACTGTTTGCACATGAACTGTTACATTTCAAAACAATTATGTCGAAAAGATTGTTTTTATGAGTTTAGTATGATAAAAAACAGAAAATACTGGCAAATTCTTATTAAAACTTTACACCAAAATGCTGCTGTTCACATGGTCGATATATCTGCACATGCTTTCTAGTAATTTGATCCCTGAGCTTTGTGCAATTCATTTGCATATAGTTTGCAGTTGGTTTCCCCAGGTTAGTGAAGAAAGGTATCTTTGATGCTAGCATATATAGGTTACGGTTACTTTGTGAAATGACGAAAAGGGTCAGGCATTTCGAGTCATTTTATATAACAACAGTCAATATACTTCAGTCCTTTCATTGTGCACCATGGGCTGACAGACCTCTGGCACTATGGATGTGTGACATATTCAAAACAATAAGTACCTTCGGCACTTTGACAAAGGGGGCCAGTTTTTGTGGCCATAAACAAGTTAATTTTGCAGGAGTATAGAAACTTCCAGTTCAAATGACAATGAAAGTATGTTTTTGATAAATTATAACAAATTATTTACACAAGAAAATACAGATTGTCAAGTAATGCAGTAGTGGGTGGTCATGGGGATTATTTTTACTTTTAGATTAGGCAAGAAGTTTTTGAAAAGGGTAAAAGTCATGAAACTTATTGCTGCCAGTAGAAGAAATTATGCCTAAAAACCTCTTTTGTTACAAAATAATTCCATGCTGTCTTAGTGCAGCTTGAGTGTGTGCTGAGTCTTAAGTGTCTGTTTGCTGGCGGACACACTGATAGCCTTACACAGATGATAGGCTTTATCTGGACTGATTACACACAGTGTTGGATATGATAAATACTGTTTCTTACTTCATGAAACTTGTTTTGCTGACTCTCTGGCAAAACAAATTGTGAGAAAAAATTGGTTGCAAGTCACTTCTACTTTCTGAAAGAATCTTGTTCCAGCAATCTGATCAATTTAGGTATACTGCTCAACTGAAGTTAGAGAAAACCTGATTCTTTACACTATGCCACACAGACTAACTACAGTACTGTGAAGAGGTTCCTACAGGTCCTATTAAGGAGTGCCTGTACATTGACCATATTCCTAGAGGTCCTATTAAGGAGTGCCCGTACATTGACCATGTTCCTAGAGGTCCTATTAAGGAGTGCCAATTCCTAGAGGTCCTATTAAGGAGTGCCTGTACATTGACCATGTTCCTAGAGGTCCTATTAAGGAGTGCCCGTACATTGACCATGTTCCTAGAGGTCCTATTAAGGAGTGCCAATTCCTAGAGGTCCTATTAAGGAGTGCCCGTACATTGACCATGTTCCTAGAGGTCCTATTAAGGAGTGCCCGTACATTGACCATGTTCCTAGAGGTCCTATTAAGGAGTGCCTGTACATAGACCATATTCCTAGAGGTCCTATTAAGGAGTGCCTGTACATTGACCATATGCCTAGAGGTCCTATTAAGGAGTGCCCGTACATTGACCATATTCCTAGAGGTCCTATTAAGGAGTGCCTGTACATTGACCATATTCCTAGAGGTCCTATTAAGGAGTGCCTGTACATTGACCATATGCCTAGAGGTCCTATTAAGGAGTGCCCGTACATTGACCATATGCCTAGAGGTCCTATTAAGGAGTGCCCGTACATTGACCATGTTCCTAGAGGTCCTATTAAGGAGTGCCCGTACATTGACCATATTCCTAGAGGTCCTATTAAGGAGTGCCTGTACATTGACCATATTCCTAGAGGTCCTATTAAGGAGTGCCTGTACATTGACCATATTCCTAGAGGTCCTATTAAGGAGTGCCTGTACATTGACCATATGCCTAGAGGTCCTATTAAGGAGTGCCCGTACATTGACCATATGCCTAGAGGTCCTATTAAGGAGTGCCCGTACATTGACCATATTCCTAGAGGTCCTATTAAGGAGTGCCTGTACATTGACCATATTCCTAGAGGTCCTATTAAGGAGTGCCTGTACATTGACCATATTCCTAGAGGTCCTATTAAGGAGTGCCTGTACATTGACCATATGCCTAGAGGTCCTATTAAGGAGTGCCCGTACATTGACCATATTCCTAGAGGTCCTATTAAGGAGTGCCTGTACATTGACCATATTCCTAGAGCCACCAGCATCACCTGCCTTGTAGAAATAACATCTTCTACACCAACAATGACACCACCTCACATTACATTTACTGTCATGTCATTATTGTGTGAATATTTTTGGATTAAGTCATGTATACAACAACCTGCATCAGCCCATCCAAAAAGAGGACACTGCATATATTTAAATAACTGAAACATCATATGAAATTACATTGCTGATGATACAATCCGCCAAAGAAGTGAATGTTTTGTGGTTAGTGCAGTCTACAGACATCAACATGTGTTCATCTATATTTTCAGTAAATTCAGTGGAACAGTTTTCATTGTTAGCTGCACTTGCAGACTACAGAATGCTACTCCAGGACACCTCCCACTAACCACTGATCTAAGCAAGATCTCTAAGTGATCTGTTCATAGACCCTACATAACTTCCTTCCTGTCCATGACCTGCATGTGATCCCTTCATGAAGACATGAGACCCTGTGGTAGGAAGAAGAAGGTCCAACTCTGACCTGTGAGTCACTGAAACATGTCTCCTCATGACTCATGAGTCACAAATAAACGCCATTTCTGTCTTTACAGACAGTCTGACATTTATGATGTCAACACACAGACAAAAAGACACACATATACCTACATATATGTATGCTTGAGAACACTCCAGTAGGCAGCATTATGATTGTGTACACATGAGTAAACTTCTTCATACTTCAATACACTTCAAATTAGACACCAGCAGACTATCAGCTTGTTAACTATCAGTGTATGATATTCAGTATCACAAGTGTTTCTTTCACACCTATTGCTGTGTTTACTGGGGTATACAACTATTGAGGAGCATAGCTCAGTGTATGTTGATCAACTTTGGTGTGCTCAGTAATCAATTCTGATGTTATTATTTCTAAACTTGTGGAAGAATTTTCAGGATTTTTTCCCTCAACCTTATTGGTTTTTCATCCAGAGCCATCACAATCGATATTTGAAGATATCAGTTCCTCTAATTCATTCTAAAAATAATGAGTCTGTTCATCTAATTTGTTGCCTTCACCTCAACAGATCTAGACTTGAGCTTTTTCAAAGTGGAATCATTTCTTCACGTTTCAAACTATAATGCACAGGATTACCTCACTGAATATATCCAAAGACAAAGACACACAAACTGAATATAACAACATTCTATGTTTTGTGCAACAGCTGCACACTATCAACCTGTCACACTTCAAAAGACTATTTTGCCAAATTTGTTACTAACTATAGCTTCTTACATGCTCTCCACTTCTAAAAAAAAAAATACAATATCTTGCAAGGCATTATATGACTAAAACTGTTTCTGTGGGATCAGGTGCCCCCTTGTGAACAGGTCTCCCAATTAATCTCACATAGCCCTCTCTTCTAAATAAGCCTATTGGTAAGTGCCACTAAACACTAAAGTGCTGCACATTCAATAAACTGTGAGTGTCAATACAAAGTACAGACAGGGAGCACTGAACACAAACTGTCAGTGAGTTGTGGAGATACTGAGTTAACAGTTTCAGACCATGGTGTGAAATAGATGTGCTAACCCGTCAGTAATCTGGCTGGTCCATACTGAAGTAACACACAGCCAGTCAACAGATCCACAGTGGCCAACCACCTCCATTTGGGCTGTTCCGTAGAACCATCCAGGGCCTAGATTTTTTAAACTCTCTTAGCACTAAGATAATCATAAGTGTCATACATTAACATTGACTTAAAGGTCACATGCAACCAAAAAATCAAACATAATTAAAACACATTTATCACTTATTCATGACATATAATATACATTGCTGCTTTTAAAAAAACAAATAAACAAAATTATAAGCGTACAATCGCGATTCAAAAGTGCAATATTTTGTACTTGGGCTTACTTCCCCCGAAACGAAGCCTTCGGGAGACCGAACCCAGTCATAGCGGGTGGATATGCACTCAAGTGTAACGACGGCTTCCGATTGGCTGTTTCATTTGCTGATATGCTGAGGGTTCACTGTGTGTACAGAAAGATGATCTGTTTGATGGGCATTTTAGAAGTATAGCCAGTTACAAGAAAGTAAGATTCTTTATGGATAACAACTTCTTTTTGTGTACTTGATGCGTCGTTTCAGTATGGATTCATATAGTGTTGTCAAACAAAATCGCATACACTGAAAGAAGTCGTTATCCATGAAGAATGTACATAGAGATGTTGGGTTTGGAAAATACATGTTCTCTGAATTTGACTTCGATCCAATCAAATATCATGTCAGCAGAGATGGTAAACTAGTGCGTGGCTGGAATCTGTCCAAGTACAAAGCAGGACTTGAGTTTGCACAAGTTTCCGTCAGATCCAGTCATCCGAAAAAAATGAATGTAGTTTGTTTGCAACCCACAGTCATAAAAACATGTCATGTGTATCACACGTACCTAATTACATAATGTGACAGACACGGGACTCGGGTGCACGAGTCATAAATCAACTTGTTTTCTTTATGTCGTATAGTCTGATAGGTGCTAAGTTTAAATTGCACGTGGTCAGTGATTGAAGCTGTGTATTGCATGTTGTCTTTAGCAGACAGGCAGGCAGTCATATAGGTGTGAATATACCAGACAATGAGCTTTCTCTGTGACAGAGACTGCTTACCACAATCAACAAGTTTTTTTACATAACGAGTAGATTATTTACTTGTTTGTGTACACAACCAAGATTAGACTACTGCTCACGACCTAATCCACTGGACATGCATACTGTTTCAAGCTCCACGAACCTATTCACTGCGCATGCGTTATGGACGCAGCACAGCACAGCAGTTGAAACCAGTTTTTCCCCCAGCTCTGGGGGGAATTTAGTGAAACGTTTGAACTCCGATTTCGCGGGCTTTTCTTTCATTGCGTTTTTTTCAACTTTATAGGCTGAATTGGCATTTTTTATGATTTGTTTCGGTAAGTGCATACCGAAAGGTACCAGAATCTGCAAAGTTGTGTTTTACGTTGCATGTGACCTTTAAGACTATCTTAGCACTAAGAGAGTTTTGAAAATCTAGGCCTAGGCCTTTAATGAATGTTATAATAGAAAACGATTCTCTGTACAGTCCTGCTCTTCCCTTGTGAATACTTATATTACAAACACCACCTGACAAAATATGATTTAATTGAATTGTTCAATGAAAAAGTAACTATTCAATTTGTTTCTTTTATTAAATTTTTCTCTCTTTATTTTAACTCAGCTGGTCAATGGTCTGTTTATCTCCTGAAACCTTCTTTTTGTTTATTGGAAGAACAATTATTGAATCCTTGGAATCAATGCTCTGAGTGGGATGACCATTTTCTCTTGGTTCTTTCTAAGGCTTTTTCACCTTACGAACATCTCCCTGAAGTAGGTTGGAAACATAATTGTCTCAATAACTCTCCTACCTCAGTTTAAGGGAGGGCAGGATGAAGCCTTAATCTGCCAAGGAAGACCTCTTTGTTCTCTCCACAATCGCTAAATGAAGAAATATTCACAAGATTGTAAAACACAAACTACGGCTGTCCGTAGGCCTCAGTCGTACCAGCTACATTACGTGAAATATTACTTTATAAGATCTTTGATCAGGGAAAAGTTCTAGAAATGGTTCACAAAAAAGAAAGAAAAACATGATCCTTATAATTCTCTAAATATTCTACAGTTCCCACATAAAAGATAGTCAAATATTCACGAGCCAATTTTAAACTGAAATTGAGCAAGATGGGTTTGTGCAGAAAAGTGGTTACACAAAATTGGACAATCAAAGGAAAAAAATTAATCACCTTAAGAAAAAAAGAAAACATAAAGGTAGATGAAACGCTCCAGGATAATACTGTCTGATGAAGGAAGAGCAGCAATAGTGTCTAGCATTCAGACAGTGGCAACAAGTGTTGTACAGTTCCAACTGTGAGGGACTTGTGAAAGGCAACAATTGTGTTGTGATGACCCTCCATCAAATCATGACACACATCATGAAACACCCTGGCAACTCAAGCATCTGTACATGCACAATGTTAGTATGTTGTCATAGTTTCTGAACAAGGCTTCAATCATAAAGCATATTAAATAACTTGTGTTACTTTTCATTTCAAAATTATTGTAACTGAAACAAAAGGTCAAGTGGGTTTGACAAAAGCCTGGCATTGATTTAGGCAAAAGCTGGGTTTGATTCCAGCCATATCAGAACCTGTCAAGATAAAAGCTATGAGAAAGCTAAAAGTTCTGCATATTTCATTGTTTTACAAGAATGTTGAAAGCCAAGCCAAAGACAAAACAGCACTTGAAATCTAAAGATACATGTGGGACCTTGCAGGACTTAACACTGTGCAGTGGCATTACCAGATGCCTTGGGCACCTGTGTCCCCTCCCTCCATGTATCGTTCTATGGAACATAGTTCTTGATCCTTTCATGTGTGAGCACAAATGCCTTACCTAAGTCAGAAACTGACCATCACAATGTTTAAATGTGAACCTGATGGTGTGAGGATCATTATGTTTGGACAGCGGGCATCTCCAGGTTGTGGGTCATGTGTTTCAGAATGTCAGTACTATTCAGTCAAGGGGTGACAGTGTCAGTGCTGCTGCTGCTGCTCACAGTACATGCTGTTGCTGGACAGAACTACCACTTCAGCAATGGTTGGCATGCAGGCAGGAAACGTGGCAGTGACACAAATAACTGTGTGTTCCGGAAAGACATCCTCATGCTTGTCAACAAGCTGATCATGGTATGTATACCTATATGGAAACCATTCTGTCAGTTACTTGTTACACCTTCATTTAGGAAAATGTTAGTCAAAGCAATGCTTAGAAGCTGACCATGACAACATCCTATTGAAGGACAGAGGCTAAGATTGTCAAGCAGCTGAGGGACCTGAACAGAATCTAACATATGCATCTGATGGGAGATGACTACATGGCCCTTCATCAGTTCAGTAGCTTACAGTGATGACAAAGGGCCTCCTCTGGAACACTGAAAATATACACATGTAGAGTAATCCTTATCCCTGACAAGTGAACAAGGTCCAAGCATTTATATCTACAAGTCAAATGAATATAAATACCTGCATGAGTGCACTGTGCATTGTATGTGTGGGAGGCATGTGTATTCAGAGTAGACTTCACTTTGAAAGGGTCCTCTTTATCAACTTGTTAGGCTTGAATCATAGTGCAGGTTTCTTGAGGACAAAAACATATTTTAGAATTTGTCATATAGATATATAAGTGATTACTTTTTCCACATGTACTCCAGGAGGAATCATCTCGTGTGGCCCATCGCTGCCAGAATGGAGTGCCCCACATGGACTTTTCTGAGGTGAGATGTAACGTGTAGCCAGAATACACTACTTACACTCATGGTGAGTGAGTGGGACTTAGTGTCACTTGCAACATTATTTGGGCTACATCTTGCCATGCAAGATTAATCTTGGAGGAGAGCACAACATCATACAGGGATTAACCATTGAAAGTTTCAACCAGTATCAAAATTCATTTTACACTGTAGTCTTTAATAAACAAAATAAGCCATAAAAGGACTGGCTTAAACACATGCTCAAACATTTATGCTGACTTGTGCTCTGTATGCACAATGTGGCACAGATGTCCTACAATTACTTGCACACAAGAAGCAGTGAACTAGGTTTTTACAGAGACCTGTATTATTCATTGCAGCCTGATACAGTGGATGCTGAGTCTGATGGCCAGCTGACCGACAAGCGATGGAAGTGAAGCCCATGGACCAACTGCCCCTCCAGCTACCCCCCTACCCCTCTCAGTGTCCCCCTGCCATCTTCAGTGACCCTCCCCTCCACTCCCTTCAGTGTCCGCCTGCCCCCTTCAGTACAGAAGAGCAAGAACACAACAGAAAAATAATCAGCACACCATTACCAACAACAACATAGGAATGAACTCTCAATGTTTATTACGTGACATCATTAGCTCAATGCTCCAATGGCCCCCAGACTGTGCTGATTGTATGGGACCTGTCAGGACCGGAGAGTCACCTGACCTGTAGCACAAAACCCCTCACCACAGCCTCTGCCAGGTGTGCCCAGTGTCCAGTTGTGTACAGCTGATTATCCAGTGGCATAACAAGGTATGAAGCTAACTGGTCAGACATGTTCAGTCAACTGTGTGACTTCGACCCATGCATGATTTGATGCGGACAGTCATGTAAATACTTGCAATGAAATAAATCTGTTTTCTATGGAATTTTCCGTCTTTACATATTAAGAAGAGTGAGTGAGAGTATTGGGTTTTTATTACTGCTCTGAACAATATTCCAGTTATATCACTGTCTTTCACCTTGGTGTAGAAGGAAAGCCTGAAGTAAGGCTGATGTTTGTTTACCTCTGACATATTATGGGTTCTGAACTTTAGTAGAATAATATTATAGGATATATCCGTGCAACTGTTGCCTGCTCAAGGTGCTGGTATTTGTTTCCCTTGACCATTGGATGTCTATCTCAGTGTCACATTGTATTATCAATCTCCCTGGGAAGTATACAACTCTTGCTGCCACTAGGCGCACCAAGTTTATTGTGAATCTCTCATCCTAATCCTAACTAGGTACCCAATTCACAGCTGGGTGGACTGGGACACATAGTCACAGTATGGACAGAAGGAAACCCAAAACATTCGCACGAACGCACCACTTGAACACAGTGGCTAGCGATTCGTGAAAAACGTGCAACACGCACAGACGCCTGCATCGGTGTACACGAACACTGAGCAGCGACAGTTTTAGATATGTTTTCGTTGGGGCAGCCACGCTATCGGTGACTGTCTCACAGTCAGTGCCAAATCAGGGCACAATCGCCAAGAAGTCAAATTCGGACTTCAATTTAAACCACATGAGGGCCGTTGTCTGTATCGTGTCGTATGTTGTGTCAAATCAGGATATGTTGGGGGATATAGTCACTTTGGACTATTTCGTCGATTCAAAGGTATGCAAGTAAAACTACATGAGCTTTGAAAAATTGTTGAGTTATTTTTAAGTCTTCCACTGCTGCTCAACAAATGGTAGCAGAACGTGGTTATTGCTATACCATTCTTTGCTTTATCGCACACTATTTTGATTTCAATTGACATTGTATTTTCATTGATTATGTTGCATCATGGGTGTGTGATAAAACACAAGTGTGCATTGTGTTTATCTAAACACCGATGCTTTGATAGATGTACGTAGAGTTGTACTACGGACGGGTTGTATGTTGAATTTTGAATTAACGTTGTTGAAAGTGTGATTTCACAAGTATTGCATTTTCATCGATTATCATGCAAGATAAAGCACAAGTGTGTATTGTCTTTATCTAAATACGATTGCCTTGATAGGTGTACGCTGAGTTGTACCACGGACGGGTTGTATGTTGAATTTTGATGAACGTTGCTGAAAGTGTGATTTCACACGTGTTGCATTTTCATTGATTATCAAGCAAGATAAAGCACAAGTGTGGATTGTGTTTATCTAACACCAATGCTTTGATAGGTACGTAGAGTGTAAATAGATTTGGGGTGTATGTTGAAATGTGATAAACGTTGTTGAAAATCTGTTGAATTACAACCATGTCTCGCGCTGGTGTGACATCTCAAATGAATGGGGAGATGGATGAAGCTGAGCATACACTTGAGACAGTTGCAGACATGTCTCTACCTGGGTCTGATGGTATTTCAGACAATGATAAAAATGATAATGAAACTAAAATAAACAGTCTTAAGAGGCAAAAAATGATAGCAAAGTCAGCTTTCACCAAGTCAAAAAATGCTCTGGAGAAATTAATGGAGCAAGAAGAGATGCCATCAAGAATAGAAATAAGGGAAGCCATAGATAAATTAAGCAGTTGTCAGCTTAAGGCTTTGGAAGTTATCGTGAACCTGTCAGAAATGTTTGAAACTGTTGGTGATAAACAAAAAATGGCCAAGGTCACTGATGAAGGAGAATTGTTAGAACAAATAGGTACTAAGGCTCAACATGATGCACAGGACTATCTCAGGAATAGGCCAGACTCTGTAACACAGAGCTCACAAACATCTAATTTTAAAAGGAAGGTAGACGTGAAAGCTGTTCCTGTAAACACTGCTACTTGTAAAAATGTTGTCACAGGTGAGTCAGGAATTCAAGAACAAAACAATGAACCATTTCACATGGTTAGGGACCACTCAGACAGATATGATCATAGGGCACCTACACTTTCACATAGTTATGACATTGGCAAAGACATGTGGAAGCAGCTGAAACGCGTGTCTATACCTGTCTTTAATGGGGATGCCAAGTCATATGAAGCCTGGAAGGCTGCTTTTATAGCATGTATAGACAAAGCACCTGCCACACCAGAATATAAACTACTTCAGTTGCGACAATATGTTAGTGGTGATGCAATGAAGGTCATCCAAGACTTAGGTCACAGTGCAACGGCATATGGGGTAGCACTTGAGAGATTAGAACGTAAATTTGGTGGTATGAGACGTCACATAGCTCTCCAAATGGAAGAAATATCATCTTTTAGGCCAGTGCGACCCGGCAATGCAAAGGACTTTGAACAGTTTGCTGATATGTTGGATGTAGTTGTTGTAAACATGAGGGATTCTGATAGGTTTGAAGAGTTAGGTAATGGGTCCCTCTATGTTCAACTCCTGAAGAAAATGACAGCATCCATGATTAGTCAGTACCAAAGATGGATTTTTGAAACTCAACGACAGGAGTCAGTTGAAGCATTACGTGAGTGGGTCTTAATGGAGGCAGAATTTCAGGTCATTGCTTCGGAAACAATCCATGGGGTAGCTGCTAAAGGAAAGACAACAATCCATAAAGGTTCTAACAAATTAGGGTCTTTCTTTGGTAACAAGCAGGTTGATAGAGGCCACAGATGTCCGTTGTGTCATATGGACAACCATGACATTGTAACATGTAGAAAATTCAAATCAATGACTGTCCCAAAGAGATGGGAAACTGTCAAACAGTTAAAGCTTTGCTTCAGGTGTTATGGTTTCAATCACTTTGGAAAAACATGCAGACGCAACATCAAATGTGGTATTGACAACTGTCCTGCTTCACATAATCAGTTACTACATTCAAAGAGAAATAGCATTCACCATTTTGTACCAAATAACAACAATGACAATACACAACAGCCACAGCAACATTTGACTAGTAACAACGATGCAGTCCAAGTTACAAAGATCACAACAATGTCGTCCACAAAACCTGATAAGTCTACTCTACTTTCACTCCGGACAATACCTGTTGTTCTTAAAAGCGGCCCAAACAGAATTGTGGTAAATGCATTGTTAGACGATGCGAGTACACAAACGTACATTAATGAAGATGTATCCTCACAGTTGGGCTTAGTGGGTCAAGTACGAAATATCTCTGTCAATGTTCTTAATGGACAAAGTGAGAAATTTCAGACAACGACAGTTCAGTTTGGTCTTGAAAGCATGGATGGCTCAGTTGATCTAATGATGTCTGCTTTAACTACCACTCGGGTCACCGGCCAAATGCAAGTTGTTGACTGGCAAAAGCATTCTAAACGATGGTCACATTTGCGAGACATTCAGTTCCCTAAGGTAAAAGCCCCTCTCATCGTTGATTTACTTATTGGGATGGATTATTTGGAATTACATCGCTCTTATGAGGACGTTTCTGGCTCTGATGGAGAACCAATGGCCAGGCTTACTCCTCTTGGGTGGACATGTGTGGGATGTGTTCCTGAACAGTCAGGACATTACAGACATTCTCGCACGTACTTCTCAAATGACAAGGAAATTGAACTTAACTCTATGCTTCATAAGTTTTGGGAGGTAGAAGAGTTTCGGTCATCAGAACCAATCTTGACAAAGCAAGATGAAGCGGTAGTTGACTTTGTGCAGAAATCGGTCACATATGAAAATGACCAATACGTGGTTGGCATACCTTGGAAAGCAGATGCTAAAAGACTTCCTGACAATTACAACATGGCCTATAAACGTCTCTGTAATACAGAGAAAAAACTGTTAAAAAACCCATCCGTAGCTGAAGTTTATAATAAAACTATTTCAGACTACCATGCAAAGGGATACATCCAGATTGTCTCTGCAAATGAAGACACTTCTGACAGTCAGTGGTTCTTACCACATTTTCCTGTGATACGCCCAGACAGAAGTACAACCAAAGTCAGAGTTGTTTTTGATGCTTCAGCGAAATGTCAGGGTACTTCACTGAATGATATCATACACCAGGGTCCGAAACTTCAGGGTGACTTGTTTGAGATACTACTTAGATTCCGCAAGCACCAAATAGCTTTGGTTTGTGACATTGCTGAAATGTATTTGCAAATAGGAATTCCAGCCAAAGACTGTTCATACTTTAGGTTCTTATGGAGATCATTAAACCAATCAGAAATACCACAGATATATGAATTTCAGAGAGTAGTGTTTGGTATGAATGCCTCCCCTTTCCTGGCTCAATATATTTCCAGGGTAAATGCAAGGCAATTTGAGCATCTATTCCCAAAAGCTGCTAAGACTGTTTGTAAGTCCACGTACATGGATGATAGTATGGACTCAGTTCCAGAAGTGGATGATGCTATCGAATTGTACAAACAACTCAGAGCATTGTGGGGAAGAGCGGGCATGCGATCTAGAAAATGGTTATCAAATTCTCCAGAAGTCCTGAAAAACATTCCTATTGAGGACAGAGTATCTGAAGTCAACTTGGCTAAGGATGAATTACCATCAGCAAAAACATTAGGTCTTGTCTGGGTAGCTCAGAATGATGAATTCAGCTTCCGTTGTCCAATCATAGAAGAGGACTTGCCACTTACCAAGAGAGGATTTCTCAGAGAGCTTGCTAAACTGTTTGATCCCCTTGGTTTTGTTGCTCCATTTCACATAAGAGCAAAGATCATCATGCAAAAATTGTGGTTGTCAGGCATGGACTGGGATGATGTGCTTGATCATGATCTGAAAGATGAAGCCTCACAATGGATCAAAGAGAGAAATCAGTTAGATAGATTAAGATTTCCCAGATGTTTACAAATGAAATCTGATGTCTCAACAGCAAAACTGCATGTATTTGTGGATGCCTCTGAGGACGCGTATGGCGCAGTCTTGTATTATGTTAGCACTTACCAAAACGGTGACAGCTCAAGTCACCTAGTGGCCGCTAAAAGTCGGGTGGCTCCTTTGAAGAGTTTCTCCATTCCCCGGCTGGAGTTAATGGCAGCTGTTTTGGGAGTTCGGTTGATGTTGGCTGTTTCTCATGCCCTTGAAATCAGTACTTCCTGTTCAGTACTGTGGACTGATAGTATGAATGCATTATGTTGGATCAAGAACCACAGTCGTTACTTTAAACCATTTGTAGCCAACCGCGTTGCATTCATTCAAGAACATACTGACACTTCCCAATGGAAACAAGTTCCTTCAGAATTAAATGCAGCAGATATTCTTACCAGAGGAACATCAGTTCAAAAATTGTTCTCTGCTTCTTGGATGCATGGTCCAGAATTTCTGCTATGTGATGAAAACAAATGGCCTGAACAAAAAATGAATGTCAAGATATCACCCACCTCTGAACTGAGAAACAAGACTGTATCGCTCGTGACAGTTTCAGATTCAGTATGGTTATTAGAGCCTACCAGGTTTTCAGATTGGAATAGGTATACACGCCTTACTGCATGGGTGTACAGATTCCTCAACAATGCTTCTGTTAAATCAGCTGAAAGACAGCATGGTTGCTTAACCACAGAAGAAATTGCTGATGCTGAAAAACACATCATTTGTAATGCACAGAAAGATGCATTCTCTGAGGAATATTTGGCAGTAGCAAAGGGAAAGTCTATTTCCAAAAGTAGCAAACTCATTAATCTTCATCCTGTTCTGGATGATGATGGTCTTCTTAGGTCTGATGGTAGACTCAGACATGCAGACTATTTGCCGTACCAAACAAAGTTCCCAATCATTTTGCCCAGAAAACACTGGGTGACGAAGCTGATTGTTAAGAAACATCATGAGGATGGCAATCATGTTATTGGTACAAATCAAATGCTTGCTGTTTTGTCATCTCGTTTTTGGATCATTGCTGGCCGTGAGGAGATCCGCGAATGGGAACGAGAGTGTACACATTGTCGTAGACAAAAGGCAAAACCTACAGCTCAGATAATGGCGCCACTTCCAAAGATGCGTTTGAGGTATTCACTTAGAGCTTTTGAACAGACAGGTGTTGACTATGCTGGGCCATTTCTTACGATTCAGGGGCGTGGAAAGTCCAGACAAAAACGCTATTTGTGCCTCTTCACTTGCTTAGTTACAAGAGCAGTACATTTGGAGATGTCGTATGCACTGGACAGCGACTCTTTTCTTAATGCGTTCTACAGGATGGCTAGTAGACGAGGGCTACCCAAAGAAATCCTTTCAGATAATGGTACAAATTTTATTGGCGCAGCAAATGAACTGAAACAACTTGTTGCTCAACTGGACACAGAGAAGGTGAAGTCATCATTGGCTAATAGAGGAGTGACCTGGAAGTTTAATCCTCCTCATGCTCCTAGCTTTGGTGGAGTTTTTGAGTCCATGATTAAGGCTGCCAAGCGAGCTATATATGCCATTCTGGGATCTGGAGATATAACAGATGAGGAGCTGGTGACAGCGTTTGTTGGTGCTGAAAGTCTAATAAACTCCCGGCCTTTGACTTATCAAAGTGCTCATCCACATGACGACGTTCCTCTGACACCTAACCACTTTTTACATGGTCAAAGTGGGGGGATATTTGCTCCTGATTCTGTGGATAACACACCTTATAGCCCGATGAAGAGATGGAGGCGAGTGCAGGAACTTGTCCGTCATGTCTGGAAGCGTTGGATGAAGGAGTGGTTGCCGTCAATACAGACGCGAAAGAAATGGTTTTCACCCAGCCGTGATCTACAAGTGGATGACGTGGTGACCATTATATCGCCAGAAGCACCACGAGGAACTTGGAAACTTGGAATCATCACAAGGACATATCCAGGAACAGATGGCCATGTGCGAGTGGTAGACATTAAAACAGACAAAGGTATAATTACTAGGCCAGTCACAAAAGTATGCCCTTTGGAATGGACAGATGGAAGAGAACAGACAAGAGGATGGAACAGAACAGACAGGAGGAAGGAGCAAAACAGACAAGAGGATGGAACAGAACAGATAAGAAAGAGGATAGAACATTAGAGGACCGAACGGAGAAGAGGAAAAAGAGAGGAGAGGAACAGTAAGACACCAGGAAGGGACAATATTGTATGTACATGTTGGACATTTTCATAACTGACATTCACAAGAAAAATGTGCATTGACTTCATGTGTGAATATGTGATTGTTATTTTTCAGAGGAGAGTCATCGTGTTTCTTTTCAGAATTGTGGGAACTATAAACTGACAGTATTCTTTTTCAGTTTCAGAACATGTGAAATGTGAATTATTTTGTGAATATTACATTGTGACGATTGTTGTAGAATTTATGATGACCCGTGAAGGTCCCGGGGTAGAATAGGCCTTCAGCAACCCATGCTTGCCATAAAAGGCGACTATGCTTGTCGTAAGAGGCGACTAATGGGAACCAGTAGTCAGGCTTAATGACTTGGTTGACACATGTCATCGGTTTCCAGCTGCGCAGATCGATGCTCATGTTGTTGATCACTGGATTGTCTGGTCCAGACTTGATCATAGCAGACCGCCGCTACATAGCTGGAATATTGCTGAGTGCGGCGTAAAACTAAACTCGCTTACTCATGTAGAATTATGATAAACATGTCGTTATCATAGTGGGGGGAATGGACAGAAGGAAACCCAAAACATTCGCACGAACGCACCACTTGAACACAGTGGCTAGCGATTCGTGAAAAACGTGCAACACGCACAGACGCCTGCATCGGTGTACACGAACACTGAGCAGCGACAGTTTTAGATATGTTTTCGTTGGGGCAGCCACGCTATCGGTGACTGTCTCACAGTCAGTGCCAAATCAGGGCACAATCGCCAAGAAGTCAAATTCGGACTTCAATTTAAACCACATGAGGGCCGTTGTCTGTATCGTGTCGTATGTTGTGTCAAATCAGGATATGTTGGGGGATATAGTCACTTTGGACTATTTCGTCGATTCAAAGGTATGCAAGTAAAACTACATGAGCTTTGAAAAATTGTTGAGTTATTTTTAAGTCTTCCACTGCTGCTCAACACAGTACTTTGTCCAAGTTTACTGCATGTTGCCATACCCGCAACTAGGTGTTTGCACGTATTCGTATGGCCACCATCTGGTCATATACCAAAGGATTTCGGGGGTTCTTTTAAGTGCACAGGGTTGTGTACTGCAGGCCAGGGAACGTGACAACACGGAAAGTGTCTGCACTTAAAGTTGACTCCAAGGCTGTTACACCTGAACACAGGTGGGCTCGATCCCCTCGCCTGAACCCTGCTGGATCACTAGCCTGGCGCTTTAGCCAGCTCGCCGCCCACCGCATCCCATGAATAATAAGCTCTTAACTAAGAAAGTAGTAACATATCAATGTCAGCTGTGTGAGGAGTTACCCTAGAGAGAGTGAGTGAGTGAGTGAGTGAGTGAGTGAGTGAGTGAGTGAGTGAGTGAGTGAGTGAGTGAGCGTGCGAGCTGGGTCTTACACCACTTTTTACAAACATTCCAGCATTGTGCCCATGTGGGGAATTGATCCTGGCTTGAAAAGCAAACCCATAGGCTATCCCACCATCTTAAACAAGAGATAAAGGAGGCAAACATGTGGGAGAGAGAGAGAGATTAGCACTATGTTGTAAACTACTTTCGTGCTATTGAGTTGTGTCAGTTTGACGACAGAAGAATGTCCAACATGCTGACTACGTTACTGAACCAGAAAACCTGACAAAACAACCTTCCTAATCAGTGTGAATCAAAGACTTGAACATGAACATCGGACGTGTCCATCCCATGAATATGAAGACACCTTCCTCCCTGTGCTGCGTTCAATATTCATGATTCAAATCTTCGTCTACAATGAGAAGTAAACTTCAGCGCAACATGTTTTGGAACTGTCAGGTTTCACACGAAGTACAAATGTCCACTAAAGTCTAATTTTGGCCAAACAACCTTTACTTCAAGCTTTTTCTCTCATGGATTGTCTAGTTCTAATGTAACAACTGCAATGTTCATATCAGTGTCTCTGCCTAATAAATGCATTAAGTCATGGCAGTCATTCAGAACAGACAAGTCAGGTCGAGCACTGTTGATGCTACTGGTCTGAATGACTATAATGGAGAAAAACACAGTTGTGCCTTACTGATTGCCATACATATATGGAGTTATGTGTGTGAGTGCACTCATGCACACATTCACACACAACACCATACACATGGCAATCAATGATCAAAATAACAGCATAACAAATAGTTACATTCCTCGAGGTATAGGTTCAGGAAAACACTTTCAATGTCAACATCGATGTAGGAAGCTTGTATAACACTGACTTCCTCTGATAGAGGAGACACTGAGCTTGGCTGAGATCATGACATCAGGATGTGCACATCTTGGGAGTTATGTGAAAGGGAAGCCCAAATTGATGCAAGACTCAGATATTTAACACACATTAAAAAGAGTCATCAGAAGATGACATACCCTCCCAGCCCCCACATATTTGAAAGGACAAATCATCTGACAGTTACCTAATGTTTTTTAGACTAGAATCATTTCCATGGAAATCATGAAAAATATAAATGCCATATGGCTGTAAATAGCAATGGGCACCACTTCAAGACCTGTCTCATATATATGCAAAGACCTGTTGAAAACTGTGAAAAGGTTTTCAAGTTATGCTCTGGAAATGAAACCCATTGTTCCATTTTGAGACCAAGTCTGAAAAGTTTCCATGGAAATCGAGAAAATAAGAAATCACATAAACCTGTAAAGAGCAAAATGCACCACTGTAGGTTCTGAATGATATATCTCCCATGCTTTGAAGAAAAATATTAAACAGTTTTTGAGTTCTGCTCTCGAAATGAAACCCACCCCACCATTAGACTAAGTCCAAAACATATCATGGAAAAACAAAAACAAGGTAAAAATGACATAAATCTGTAAATAGGAAAAGGCACAACCATAGATTCAGATTATTATATCTATCAATTTTCATCTAAAAATATTGAACACTTTTTTAGTTATGCTCAGGAAACAAAATGATTAGGCACAGATGGGCAGCCAGATGGACAGACAGAGAGACGAGGCGTTGACAATATCCCCTCGCATTACATGCCAGGGGGATCTGAAGCTCATTGTTTATCTGGGGATGCAACTATTAGCAGCAACTGTCTTAAAACAATCCTTGGAAATGTGTGAAGGTGTCAGTAGTAATGTGGGGTTGTGTGTGGCAGTGTCAAACTATGTATGAGGTTGTGTAGCAGTCTCAAGCTATGTTGAGTTAGGTTGAGTAGCAGGGTCAAGCTATGTGTTAGGCTGTGCGTTTAATAGTGTGAAGTTATGTTTGAGGTTGTGAGTACCAGTGTAAAGCTGTATGTGAGGTTGAGTAGCAGTGTCAAGCTATGTGTGAGGCTGTGTAAAGCAGTGTCAAGCTATGTGAGGCTGTGTGTGAAGCAATGTCAAGCTATGTGTGAGGCTGTGTGTAACAGTGTCATGCTATGTGTGAGGTTGTGTGTACCAGTATCAAGCAATGTGTGAGACTGTGTAGCACTGCCAAGGTATGTGTGTTTAGCAGTGTCAAGCTATGTTGAGGCTGTGTGGCAGTGTCAGTCTATCAGGCTATTTGTGTATATGTGTCAAGGGGGAAGAGGAGAAAGAGAAAGAGAGGAGTGGACATCAGCAAGTGAAGCTGTGACTTAGCCCCTCGGTACAGCTGTACTTGTGCTACTGCCTGACATTACTTCATCTTACTCCATCCTTTCTGTAACACGTCCGAATAGGATTCAGTACACTCCAGCAAAGCAACCCAAAAGTTTATTCAAGAAAGAACATGTATACAGATGATATTTGATTACATTAAATCAAGGCGTCAGACAAAGGTTCAATTCAGTTCAAAAGTGTGTTAAGAACACATGACAAACTCAAAATTGCTATAATCGATCATAGTGAAACCAAAATGGTGGCTTCCATATTCAATACTTTTTTTTAAATAAGTAGGGGAACTGTACTTTCAATGTATGATTGTCGAAACTGGGAGATACATGGGACTGAATCAATGTTGACACAATAATAATGGATGCTTTGAGAATGCATCACCACATGGATTACATTCAAAGCAAAGCTGTTTCTTCAGTTATCCCCCTTGTTAGGCGACTGGAGTATGACGTGAAAATTTCAGGCTTACAATTTTCAGTAGTGTGTGATTTGACCCTCAAAACCCTGACCATGCACAGATGCAAGAAAACTACTGGAAAAAATGGACTACTATATTCACTGGTCGCGAGGGGCCCATGGGCTCATGTATCCTCGAGGTGTGTTTATGTTCCCCGAGCCATAAACACACCTAGAGGGTACATGAGCCCATGGACCTCGAGGGACCAGTGAACAACAACGTATTTATCTTACCAAACACCTGAATTTTAATTTTGAACTGTTTGAAGTACTTCTGTTGAATGCGAGGTGAATCGCCATTTTGCAGACGACACAGGGAAAAAAGAGATAGAGTTCGATTCCTTCCACTGATTTTCCTTGCTTGATGCGTGATTCAATGTTATTTGAGGCAAAGAAGTAGTACCATGAAGCACCAGAAGAGTTTGGCATTCCCAGCGGTGTACATTGAAAATAATACGTCGTCTGTAAGCGGGGTACATTGAAAATAACAGATTAGCACTTAGCCAATCAGAAAGTGACATTCACGTCTAAGGTAAGATAAAGTGATTTATCGACCTGCTTGAGAAACATCAAGATTCATCTTGACACCCCATGCACGTGCAGGAGGCTCCCACATGAACATGTGTTTCTTGTGCATTGTGTTTGGGTGTGGTGATAACGAGAAATGATGCTGCATTCACAAGATGAATGTCATTGTAACGTTCCTCAATGGGTTTTCTTTCTACCAGACTTCAAAGTTCAGGTTGCCCTACTTTTTTTTAAGAGTATATGTGAAAAAGAAGAGTGTGCATCTCATAAACCCTCATTGAACTGAAATTCCTTATTTCCCTGATGTAAACGAACACTGGACTGCAGTCTTACAAATGTGTGGCCAGTTTGTCTACTGTCACCATGGGAACATCACCCAGGGAGACCGTGTAATATATTTGTACAACAATATTACATGTCACGGTTATGTATTGTAAAGTGAACCATTTTCTGAAACAAAAAGATGCAAATATGTCTGATTTCAAACCCCTTTATTTTGTCATGGATTCTAAAAGCAGGCGGCATGTTTTTCAAGTCCACTGACAGATTCTGGATATGCTATTGGATGATGTGGTTCTGGTGAGGTACATGATGCCTTGTCACGTCTTGTTTATTCTGATCGACAATGTTCAGCCACGTATTATGCCTGACACCCATGGTCCACATGCACTTGCCCCTGAAATCAAGGTGCCCACTACCATACTGTTTTGCTTGAGTTTTTTCTTCACCTTTAGACTTGGTTCCAAACTACTCCACTTGCTAGACTATGCAAAGGGAGATAACTTGAGCCTCACATTTCTCTTGCATATAAGAGTCTTAATCTAAGCATTGATTGGACCGTAAGATAGGGACCAGCTATGACTTTCGAATGGTGTGAGTTTTAGCTAAGACAATTGTAAATTTGGCGTAACCTGCCAAGACTAGTCTAAGACTGGGTAGTGGAATGGCATCCAAAACAATTGTACCTGGATGATATGTGAGAATTCTTGACTCATTCAGAATTTCTGCTGATCCTACAGAAAGCGAAATTGATAATATATGGGCGTATCAATAAAGGTAAATTAAGTTTCTGTCTGCCTTAGTAAATAACATACATAAACAAACATTTGACAAATCCAGTGTGACAAATATCAGTCATTAATCAAACAATGTAGTTTATTCAATGATCAATGTTTCTTCCAATTCAACTGATGTTTCCTCTCTCGCTGTGCATCCATATCACATTACATGTAACATATTTGCCCCATCAGACTTCAATTCATAAGATTCAGTAACTATTCCAGACACCCAGTGTCAAATAAGAACCTACATGAGGCAGTCAGAGTGATATTGCCACTGATCATGATGTAGTGAATTAATTAACTGAGAATCAAGTGAAAAACATACAAGTGCAGGGTTATACCACCACACATGGATGACAACAAGGGAGCAGCATAGGTAATTTACTTGCTCACTAACTAGCGTCATCATGGCTAAAATATCCCAGACACTTCCCACATCAAAATGGCACATAGTTAGATCGCATTGACATGGCAAAACTTTGTATACACAGACAGAAGTGGTCTATTGTGTAATGCAGCAAGGCACCTGTTGCTACCTCAGTGTTGATGTCTAGTCACGGGGGCACCTGTCATGTGTCGCTCACCTGTAGTTTGTGGTACATCTCCTGGTTGATGGACTTGATCTCGTCCAGCTGCTGACGAAGTGTCACAATGCTGTCCTGTTTCTCGTGGATGTCCCTCTCGAGGAGCCGCATTGCAAGCTCCATCTCAGTCTTCATCCCAATCTGGAGCTCCAGCTCACGTTCTACATCCTGAAAACATTAAACACATACAAAATATACAAAATGTGCAAGCTGAAACAATCCTAGATTTCAAGAATGTTTTCAGCACCTCTGTCCCTTGACAAATCGCATCTTTGTTCCTCCTTGACAAATCACCTTCTAAAACATTTGTGTTCCCCCAACAAATCACCATTCAAATCTTTGTCTCCGTTTGACAAATTATTATCGTCATCTGTGTCCCCACTTGACAAATCACCATCCACATCAGTGTTCCCCCAGGCAAATCACCATACACATATCTGTGTTCCCCATAAGAAACAGCCATCCACTTGTCCCCTTGACAACTTACTAACCACTCCTCTGTCTCCATGACAGCCCACTGACCTCTCCTCTGTCACCCTGACAACTCACGAACCATGTCTCTGTAGCCATGACAACACGCCTCTGTCTTCATGACAAGTCACTAACTTCTCCTCCGTCTATCTGACAAATCACTAACATCTCCTCTGTCCCCACAACAACTCATTAACCACACCTGTCTCCACGACAACTCGCTAACTTTTCCACTGTCTCCCTGACAACTAACTAACCATGCCTTTGTCTCCATGGCAACTCACTAACTTTTCCTATGTTTTCCTGAAAACTCACTAACCATGCCTTTGTCTCCATGACAACTCACTAACCGCTCCTCTGCCCCCTGACAACTCACTAACCAGTCCTCTGTCCTCATGACAATTCATGAACCAGTCCTCTGTCCTCATGACAACTCACGAACCAGTCCTCCCTCCTCATGACAACTCACTAACCAGTCCTCTGTCCTCATGAAAATTCATGAACTAGTCCTCTGTCCTCATGACAACTCACTAACCAGTCCTCCCTCCTCATGACAATTCATGAACCAGTCCTCTGTCCTCATGACAACTCATTAACCAGTCCTCCGTCCTCATGACAACTCACGAACCAGTCCTCTGTCATCATGACAACTCACTAACCAGTCCTCTATCCTCATGACAACTCACTAACCAGTCCTCCGTCCTTATGAGAACTCACGAACCAGTCCTCTGTAATCATGACAACTCACGAACCAGTCCTCCGTCCTCATGACAACTCACGAACCAGTAATTCGTCTTCATGAAAACTCACTAACCAGTCCTCTGTCCTCATGACAACTCACTAACCACTCACCAGCCTCATTTCGGTTTCCCCCTCGAGCTGTTGTTTTACGCCAGTGTACAGGCTCTCCAGCCCAGCCCGGTTTGTCTGATATGTCTCACGTTCCACATCAATGTCTTGCTTGGTTGCCTATCAACATAGTGAATGGAATTCACAATCAAATGTAACCAAACAAACCTGTTGTAAAGGTGTAACAAGATAATGCACCTCAGCTGCATGAAGCTATCTTGTCATAAGTGAAAAATCAATTGCACACATACCATTAGTGTGCCTACATAAAACCAAAACAAAAGAAAACAAAGCAGGTAACAGATTGTTTGTTGTTTAAACTATATTTAGTGATATTCCAGCTATATGATGACTGCACACACTATAAAGTGGTCAAATGTAACAAACATAAGTTATATAAGGGATTGCACCAAACCTTTACATTCTATGACCAACCTTGGAGACACATTTTCTCATTTGGAAACATTATTATGAAAGAGATGTTGTGACATAATACATGTAACAACAAATCCTCTATACAGGTAAATTAGATTTTAGGGGCACCAAGTTTCCATAACACTGCACAGCAACCCTATATCCATAAATACTGATGTAGAAAATGCTGCATTTCTAACAGAAAGGATTGACGCTATGACTATACCTCTATTTGTTTCTGCATACCCTCAGTCACCATGTCCCGCTCTCTACGGAGCATGTCGTTTTCCTCCTGGATAGTGAGAATGCTGTTTTTGGCGATGGCGAGATCTTCTTTCATGAGTGCATTAGTGGTCTGCAGGTGTTCCATCTTCTGCTGGAGGTTGGTCACGGTTGCACTGCAAAATGAATGAATAAACTTACATACCATGGTCGACTAAGGTTTCTAAAACTAGCATACAATGGTCAACAGAAGGATATACAAGTTAATATATTTCTCATACTTTGCTAATAATCACAGAAATTGAGAAACAAGCAACACACAGGTCATTATAACCATAGGTCCATACAAGCAACACACAGGTCATTACAAGCATAGGTTGGTACAAGCAACACACAGGTCATTACAAGCATAGGTCGATACAAACAACACACAGGTCATTACAAGCATAAGTCCATACAAGCAACACTCAGGTCATTACAACCATAGGTCCATACAAGCAACACTCAGGTCATTACAACCATAGGTTGATACAAGAAACACACAGGTCATTACAACCATAGGTCCATACAAGCAACACACAGGTCATTACAAGCATAGGTCCATACAAGCAACACACAGGTCATTACAACCATAGGTTGATAAAAGTAACAGCACACAAGTCATTACAACCATTCGTCGGTACAAGCAACACTTAGGTCATTATAACTATAGGTCCATACAAGCAACACACAGGTAGTAACAACCATAGGTCGGTATAAGCAACACACAAGTCATTACAACCATAGGTCCATACAAGCAACACACAGGTCATTACAACCAAAAGTCCATACAAGCAACACTCAGGTCATTACAAGCATAGGTCCATACAAGCAACACACAGGTCATTATAACCATAGGTTGTTACAAGCAACACACAGGTCATTACAACCATAGGTTGATACAAGCAACACTCAGGTTATAACAACCATAGGTTGATACAAGCAACACACAGGTCATTACAAGCATAGGTCCATACAAGCAACACACAGGTCATTACAACCATAGGTCCATACAAGCAACACACAGGTCATTACAAGCATAGGTCCATACAAGCAACACTCAGGTCATTACAACCATAGGTTGATAAAAGTAACAGCACACAAGTCATTACAACCATACGTCGTACAAGCAACACACAGGTCATTATAAGCATAGGTCCATACAAGCAACACACAGGTCATTACAAGCATAGGTCCATACAAGCAACACTCAGGTCATTACAACCAACACTCAGGTCATTACAACAATAGGTCGATACAAGCAACACACAGGTAGTTACAACCATAGGTCGGTATAAGCAACATACAGGTTATTATAACCATAGGTTGATACAAGCAACACTTAGGTCATTACAACCATAGGTCGTTACAAGCAACACACAGGTAGTTACAAGCATAGGTCCATACAAGCAACACACAGGTCATTACAAGCATAGGTCCATACAAGCAACACACAGGTCATTACAAGCATAGGTCCATACAAGCAACACTCAGGTCATTACAACCAACACTCAGGTCATTACAACAATAGGTTGGTACAAGCAACACACAGGTCATTATAAGCATAGGTCCATACAAGGAACACACAGGTCATTATAACCATAGGTCATTACAAGCAACACACAGGTCATTACAACCATAGGTCGGTACAAGCAACACACAGGTCATTACAAGCATAGGTCGATACAAGCAACACACAGGTCATTACAAGCATAGAGAGGTCAATACCAGAACACAGGTGGGTACAAGCATAGAGAGGTCAATACCACAGGTCATTACAATCAACACAGGTCATTATATGCATAGACAGGTAAATACTCAAACATAGGTCGTTACAAGCATAGAGAGGTCAATACCAGAACAGTCATTACAAGCATAGAGAGGTCAATACAAGCAACACACAGGTCATTACAATCAACACAGGTCATTACAAGCATAGGTCGATACAAGCAACACATGGCTTATTACAACCATAGGTCGATACAAGCAACAGCACACAGGTTAGTACAAGCATAGAGAGGTCAATACAAGCAACACACAGGTCATTACAATCAACACAGGTCATTACAAGCATAGGTTGATACAAGCAACACATGGCTTATTACAACCATAGGTCAATACAAGCAACAGCACACAGGTTAGTACAAGCATAGAGAGGTCAATACCATAACAGGTGGTTACAAGCATAGACAAGTAAATACCAGAACAAGGTCATTACAAGCAAAGAGAAGGTCAATACAAGCACCACACAGGTCATTACAATCAACACAGGGCATTACAAGCATAGAGAGGTCAATACAAGCAACACACAGGTCATTACAAGCAGAGAAATGGCAACACAAGCAACATGAAGGTCATTACCAACAGAAATGACACTGATATGTGCAGAGGGAAATTTGTCCACTTACTTAAGGTGTCTGTTGAGTTCTTCCAGATAGTTCTTCTGATCCAGTATGGTTGCCATTTTTGACTTGCCTTCCGAGCTACAAAAATGAAGATGATTCTGTAACTACAGTACTTGTAATTCAGTGGTAGATTTAGACAGAGCTTTTCACCAGGCTGAACTGTGTCAAGTGTCAGTTTGTTCATGCTGAGGTAGCCCACCATGAACGAGGGCATCTTGCCCTCAATAACCTTGTCAAGTCTTAAGTCATGCTGTTATTGTTTGCTGATTGGTTATTTTCAGTTCCAAGGCAAGGCTGCATACTATCAGTTATCACATCGTGTCGAGGGAAATACAGGGTTTTATCAGTCCCGAGTAAGGTTGCATTCTTACCTTACTCGCAACCCGAATCGGGACTGATAAAACCCCGTATTTCCCTTGACACGATGTGATAACGCATTTATCTAGCTGAATGTTTTCACTAAATCAAAACAAAACAACACGCATCGAATCAACTTGCTGCCATGTTGGCACCAGCTGATCGTTTGACCTCAATACACCGCATGTTACTGAAAGCTTTTCTCATTTCTTGTGTCGTCACCGAGGCGTAGCAGGAGGATATGACTTTTGCAGTGGGAGTATAAAAGTCTATACTCCCGCTGGCGGATCATGATGGATGTACATGGTATTTTATCAGAGTCACGTGGACCAATCAAAACTCGACATTCTTACATAAGGCTAGATAAAATAATTTCAAGGTGCATCTTAGACTTGCTCATTGTGATTTCCTGATTCACAGCAACGTTTTAGTAACACAAACATGACACAACAACTATTGAGCAGCTGCCTTACCTTTCTGAATCCTCGTTGTCGCCATTGTACTTGCCTCCCTTTAGGTATAAACTAAAGTCAATGACACCCATCTGAAAAGAAATGCTCTGTAAGTAAATTGTACAGAAAGAAAGATATACATCCAACGTATCCTGTGTCACATTGTGGGGCCCTCTGTTATCGCAGTAGTTAATGCTGTCACCATCAGGATTATAAACGGCTACTGACATTTGACATTTTTCAGTTGATTGATGTTTAATCTTCATTTCTGTCACAATCAATGTACCACATAAAGACAACTCATTCAACATGATCGCGGCCATCTTGACTGTCTCATTTCACCCAGAAATTGAAGCAACTCTCTATTATTGCAGCATTGGTATTTTCTTTCTGTGGCATGGGGTACAAGAAATGACACAGTCAAAAGTATGCTGAGACAAGTAACAAATGTAAATGTTGTTTCATTATTATTCATCCACATTAGTAATATTATCATGTTTTAACCAAAACATCTGATACTGCTATTCATCTGAATACAAGGTAACAATAACGTAACAAAGTCTTGTTTTGCAGCCTTAAAATGTACCAAACAATTTCCTGCCATGTACAGAATGCAGTTGCATAATATCTCACTTCATGTTACCTTTTTAGTATGGAAACTATGTCAACAATCTTCCAGTTGTGGCAGGATTACTCTTGATTCATGCTAGATGTAATAGCAGTAAGGGTCATACTAGTTACAACATCTGTCAGAAGTTACTGAAATGATGAATACTTGGATCATAATGAAATAGAATACTTTTCCAAGAGTGATGCTTCTCCTAATGTAATTTGCATGTTTAAAAAGCTGATGCTGGGCACAGTGTTTCTGTTTTCCCAATGTTTTCATTTGTTGCGATTATACAGAGTCCCAGTATACATGCATGTGACACATCTCTGATCCACTTTGGCAACATTCAGCTCCACAATAAGCCTCTTCCACAGCTGTCTTGCAGACTTCCTAACCACTTTGAGGCCTGTCCACTTGAGCTAAGCAAACTTTGGCCAATTACAGAGAATGTATCCCATGTTACTTTGGGATCACACTTTCTCAGTAACTTGGTCACTGTATTCCAGCTGAAGGTATTTACTGTTAACATCACCTGCATATCTGCAACATGTCCTCCACAACAACTGTCCTTCAGCAACTGTTTTCCCCAGTAACTTGCTTAATCTTGTCAGTGATCTTCTATACCAAACAATACTTCAAGTTTCAGTATTTAATTAAGAAAAATATAATGCTTTATACAAACTACATATATGGTACTTAAGTATAATACTTCATTTAGTTGCTGAACATCAACTAAAATACAGTAATTCCTGAGGCATCAGGCATCAGTCATCAGGCACACAGTACAGATCAAAGTTGTACTGACATGTAAAGTGCACTCTGTCCACTTTGGACTCTATCTTTCTCGGACTGCTGTATAAACTCAACTGAACTTATGATCCGAGCCTTGAGGCATTGATGTAGGAAATGCCTGTGTAACTCCTGTCCAACTCACTTCTCAGTCAGTCCCATGCCAGTCTGAATTAGGCACTGTATTAACAATCTAATATAACAATTATTTAGAGATCTGTTGTCTCCACAGCACCTACTGCCTGGTCTAACTAACAAGAGTCATCAGAAGATGACATATCCCCCCGGCCCCCACATATTTGAAAGGACAAATCATCGGACAGTTACTTATTGTGTTTTTGGACCAAGTCTGAATTGTTTCCATGGAATTCATGAAAAATATAAATGCCATATATCTGTAATCAGAAAAAGTCACCATTTCAAGATCTGTCTAGTATATCTGCCAAGACCTTTTGAAAGATATGAAATGGTTTTCGAGCTGTGCTCTGGAAACAAAGTCAGCAACGTGTTGATGGAACCGAGAAAATAATACAGCAAAAAACAACAAGGAAATAGCAAAAGGCACCACTTTGGGGTCTGCCACACATATCTACCAAGCTTTACTGACAGACATTAAGAAGTTTTTCAGTTATGCTCTGGAAACGAAACACACCTCTCACTTTTGAGAGTAAGTCAAAAGCGTTTCCATGGAGACCAAGAAAATAATAAATCACAAAAAACTGTAAGTAGCCAAAGGCACCACTTTAGGTTCCGACTGATATATCTACCAAGTTTTGCAGAAAAATATTGAACGGTTTTTGAGTTCTGCTTTGAAAATGAAGCACATCCCCCCATTTTGAGACTAAGTCTGAACAGTTTCCATGTAAACTGAGAATATAATAAATCACAAAAACCTGTAAATACCAAAAAGCACCACTTTAGGGCCTGCCACACATATCTACCAAGTTTTGCAGAAAAATATTGAATGGTTTTTGAGTTCTGCTCCAGAAACGAAGCCCATTTGTTCATTTTGAGACTAAGTCCGAAAGATTTTCTTGGAAAGCGAGAAAATTATAAATCACAAAAACCTGTAAATAGCAAAAGGCACCACTTTGGGGTCTGTCACATATATCTACAAAAATTTTGCAGAAAAAAATATTACACGGTTTCTGAGTTATGCTCCGGAAACGAACCCTGCCCCACCACTAGACTAACACCAAAATGTTCCATGGAAAAACAAAAAAAATAAAAATGCCAAAACTCTGTAAATAGCAAAAGGCACAACAATAGGTTGAGATCCTTATATCTATCAAGTTTGGTCTAAAAATATTGAACGGTTTCTGAGTTATGCTCCGGAAACAAAATGATTACGGACGGACGGACGGACGGACAGACGAGGTGTCGACTATATCCCCCCGCATTACATGCCGGGGGGATAAAAACCTAAACAGACACTTACATTTTAGCTGCTGAAACAAAGAAATTCAAGAAGAATTAATGTTCTATTACACTCCTGACAAAAGTAGAGGTTTACTAACAGGCTGGTCCAGATCCTCCTCCTTGATGCAAAGGTTGCAGTCAATGACGTTGAGCCCCACCAACAGACCGGCTATCACCATCCCTTCATCCTCCATCATCAAAGCCCCACTTTCATAGTAGTCACTGAAACGTGTCAAACAGGTTATACACGCTACAGAACTAATCATAACATTGTTGTTCCTCTAAAACCATGCTTCAACGATGTAACAATGTAATGTAATCATAAAACCATTGACACTCATTCACATAACACAAATAAGGAGAGAGGGCACAGATCCTGCTCAACACCCCTGATGATAGATTAATACAACCTAAGGCACACCTAGAAATAAACCCTGCATTCTGGGACTTCCTACTGACATGAACTATAATGGCACACTTTGATGCAGGAAACACACTTGTGTACTATCTATGAGTAACAATCCTGACTTATGGGCACAACCTACATGGTAAACTATAATAACCTAGAAACACTCAGAAAAAGCCAGTGGGCAGTGGGGTAGCCGAGTGGTTGAAGCATTCGCTGCCGTGCTGAAGACAGGAGTTTGATTATCCAAATGGGTACTATGTGTGATGTCCATTTCTGCTGTCTCCTGCCATGGTATTGCTGGAATATTGTTAAAATGAGTGTAAAACTAAACTCACTCACTCACCAGAAACAACCCGTATACTCTGAGACTACCTCCATACTTGGTGAGCTACCACAGCTTCAACCGCACAAAATTGTTCCTACTCTCTTCTTATCTACATAATGACCAATGATGACTTATACCACACCCAGTGCTAGTGATAATCCCTAACCACTGGTACTACCTACATAGATGGTGAACTACCATGACTTAAACCACACTTAGAAGTAATCCCTACTGTTACGAGAGTGTATTTTCTGTGATTTGAGTTGTTATTAATTATCATTGCGGTAGTTGTAATCGGGTCACAATATTTAAGGTTTTGGTGTTAGTTATTATGGGTCACATTTCCAACAGAGAATTATTTCAGCGGCAAGCCTCTAAGGCAGTACTTTAGAGTTACCTCCCTTTATAAACCATAAACACGAGACCATGACTATTCTAGAGCATTCGTATGTGTTCGAACTTTCAGGAAATGTCTGAATGTATATACAAATGTTGCTTGCCTTGTTGTCAATGGACACGAACATGACTGCAGTATATCTTTCTGCATCCGTCCACGCCTGATCTACGTAACTGCTGCCAGACCGCTCGCTGTTTTACATAACTGTTTATCTTTCTCACTAAGACTTTAGTGAGTTTGCTATATATTTTGGTGACCCATTGCCTTATATTGTATCTGAAATCGGTATTGTGAAATTGACTTGTGACTACTTGCTTAATAGTACAATATTTGAATGTTTTAGACTTGTCTTTGTTCAGTTTTGTTGGTTCACAGGGGATTTCTTACACCTTTTGTCACAGCAACTTTTTAACCGTAACACTACACACTGGTACTACCTGCATACATGGTGAACTACCACAACACAAACCTCACTTAGAAAATGTAATTTTCAGAATAAAATTGATATCTAATACATATCCTGATTCAAGCTTAATTGTATGTATCTCTACACTCTGGCACTACCAACATATATCTGTAAGCCATCTTGCCAAACCCCAAAGTAGTTACTCTTTGTCTGCTCACCTAAGTAAATTGTCCTTCTTCTCTATCATAATCTTGAAGTAGTCAGCCAGTGACTTCTGCATTAGGGCCAGGCGGATCCATGCTCGTGCTCGGCCCAGTGGCGTTCTGCAACACAGTCAATCATGTGACAATGATGCTTTTGAACAAAAACACGAAATTTGAACCAGCATTTGGAGGAAGATTTCTAGTGTGAACAGCCAATTGCTATGTGTCTGATGACAGGGTTGCCCCCGACATGATGGGACAGTGTGTACAGATATACTAGACAAAAACACTTATGCAGATACGAAAATTTTGAAATAATGAATAATGAATGATCTTTTCATTAATTGACACACTGATAAAATATCAATCATAAAATGACCAATTCCGCTAACTTATTTTGTCCAGTATACACAACCGTGAAATACTGACATTTCAGTTAATGTTTGTCAATATGTTTACTTAAGTAAGGTTCAATGAAAGTTAAGGAGGTCATCATATGAAAATGCTCTTTCTGGTGCAGTGCTGCAGTTCCCTTGCGTCCATTACTCACTTGATGTGGGGCATGTCACGCACACTTGTAGTTATCTCCCCTGCTTCAGGGGCATACTTTTCAACAGCTTCCAGCACCCCCCAGAACTCTTTCCGATCTCGTAAAATACCTTTCCTCGCTGAAAAATAATATCACAAGTTTATGACCCCACAATCACATGCTTTCATATATCAACTGCTTGCATAACAGACACGGATGAACAAGTGCTCAAAATAGACAGTACAAATAACCACAGATGATCGACCACCCAAAGAATTGACTTAAATGTTTTTCTTCAAATCTTAGCACCACTAACACACACAGTAGCATTCTCCCTACTTTGTTGCTGACTGTCCATTTTAAAGTATAAAACTATGACAGGTGACAGACATCCTCTGAGCAGAGGCTGTAATGTGGACCACAGCATTGAAACAATCCTCAAATCTGTAGTAGTGACCACAGCTGACATAGCTAACCGATTAACACGCACATGTAGTGGAATGCTACTTAATCATTACAGTTATTACTGTCGTCACATCTCAGCTCTCAGGAATCTCAGGCATGAATATGAGGCACTTCCTACAAAGACTGGAATGGAACGATCCTCACACACGTACGTTTGAGGCCATGACGAAGCACATGTTCCAGCACCACAAAGAACTGCTGTAGTGGTACATGGTCATCATCTAGCATTCGTCCATGAGCCAAGGAAGAGTCTATCAGTTCCTTCACAATAAGCTTGGACACATTCAACAAGTTGGCTCTCTCAATTGTCCTTGGGTCCTTTCCTGTAACAAAACAAAATGGAAAATAGAGCAACCAACCTTATTCACATTCAAGGAAAGCGAATGATCACTAACACCTGAAGACTGATGAGACTGCGTCAATACAAGCAGTAGGAGAGCTGTGTTCTCCTTCACTCACGGAACCGCCACTTGAGGGGCAGGGATATTATAGACTAACCACCTCACAGAAGCATATAAATGTGAACATCCGGGTAAGATTTTGTCCTCAACAACCCATCCTTTGTGTAACATGGGACTTATGGGATCTGGTGGTCAGGTTCGCTGACTGGACTGACACATATCATCATCTTACAGTGAGATTTTGTCTTCAACAACCCATCCTTTGTGTAACACCGGACGTATGGGATCTGGTGGTCAGGTTCGCTGACTGGACTGACACATATCATCATCTTACAGTGAGATTTTGTCTTCAACAACCCATCCTTTGTGTAACACCGGACGTATGGGATCTGGTGGTCAGATTTGTTGACTGGACTGACACATATCATCATCTTGCAGTGAGATCAATGCTCGTGCTGTTGACAAGTAAATGAGTTTGGTTTTATGACGCTTTTAGCAATATTACAGCAAAATTACAGTGAGCAAACTGGATATAGGCTTTACACATTGCACCCATGTGGGAAATCAAACCCGGGTCTTTGGTATGACATATTAATGCTACAATCACATGGCTAACCCACTGTCCTGTTAAAGATAACATATATTCTAGTGGGGTACAAATACATAGATCTTTTATTGACATCGTTATGACATCGTGTTTCAGTATGACAGCCATAGTGTGGAGCCTTGTAGGTCGTAAGAAGTCCCCTGGTATGTCCAAAAGGCTGGGTCTGTTGTATAAACAGACACACTTCCAATTAAAAGACTGGACTATGTTGTCAAGTTGCTGAATACCACGGGAAATCAAAGTCAGTGTGGAAAATAATGAAACATCTTGGCTTACCGTAGCATATCACCTTAGCAAACCTTGATATATTTACAACATTCAAAATCAGTTTCCCTGTGAAGTACGTTTCTTGAGAGGTATAATATACGTTGTTAACTGGTTACGAGAGGGTTATGGGTTGAGGTACCTTCAACACATGGTCCCCAAGGGACCAGTGGGCAACGTATTTATCTTACCGAACACCCCAATGTTACTATTGAACTGTTTGAAGCATGGGAATCAGGCTGTACACTTCAATCAATGTGTGTAACAAATGATTTGAATTCTGCATCTTGCTGTTTTTCACTCTAGCTATTGTCTTAGCGAAGTCGCCGCAATGTAATTCCCCTTCTTAATTAATATTCACAGGGACTACACTTGAACTTGTCAAATGTTTTTGTAGCCATCACTAGATTTTGCGGACAACATGAGGAAAACATCAGTATTTTACGTGAATCGTGTGTCATTTAATGTTATTACAAAAACGGTAATTACCATGAAATACCGAATGAGTTGCTGTGGGGTATATTGCAATGTATCTCGCGTGTCAACTGGGTACATTGAAAATAACAGGAGAGCACTCAGCCAATCAGAAAGCGACATTTATGTGTGAGGTAAGATAATTTTCTATGTCCACTTTATACTCCATAACTAACATATACTAGAGAGGAAAGGGGTGTCAGGTTTGTATCCTGTGTATTGTCAATGCAAAAAGAGTTTAACAAGAAGACACAGTCCTCAATATCCCTGACCATGTTTTTCTCCATACCTTGATCATCATCTAAAATTCCTGTCTGCCTGACTGTCTGTAAAGGTCTACTTTCATCTCATATGGTCAGATTTCAAAAGTAGCCCGTCCAGTGGTCTGGTGGATATTTAGACCCCTAACAGTGAATATTTCATAACATCAGACAAATTATCTTGTTGTCAGTTTGAGGTGTGTAAGGTATTATGAAGATTGTCTTAAAGATCACATATACCCTAGGGGGTACAAATACGTAAATCATTTATTGACACCATTATAAATGAAACTCTGTCACTAAAACTATTCACTTTGACATTTAATTACCTTAAATCGACCATTTTGACGACAGTGCACAATTTTCTCCCGCAAGCAAAATTTCATACAATCAGACGATTCAGAGGGTAAGCCTTCGTGACTTAATGTGAGGTATACCTATGTGGTTTGGTGTAGAATTCATCTTCATTTCTGGGGGTAAATCATCATGTTTATAGCTTTGTCTGAACCTGAAATTGTGACAATTGTGTTGAAAAATGAAAGTGTTATGTTTTCACAATCTACAGCCATTCCATCTTGTCACTTGCTTTGCTTATTGTCTGAGATACAATGTGTTTCCATAGAATCACTTGTTGGCATAATGGTTATAAATCATTCTGTCACAAGCAGTGTCATGCAAATTTTTTTTGGTCCTGACAAAAACCATATTCAACTACAAACAGGAAGTAGTTTTGATCCTATAACTTGATGAAAACAAACCATAATCCATGACACCATGATTTTAAAAAATGGGGGCGCCTTGTCACGAACATCCACTAGTCTGGGAATAAATGCTATTTAGGAATGTTTTAACTAAGTTACAAAATCTAAAGTACTGTCTACTGGTAGTAAAATATGCATTTGATTGATGGACAATAGAATTTTGCATAACATCGCTTATTACATAACAATTTCACTCTTGGAAGCGAGGTGGGTGTCAAAATAATACTACTAACCATATCATTGTCACTTCGACCACAACCTCACTTACGAGGAAGAGATCTTATATTACAAGTTGTGTCATGCAAAATCCTTTTGGTCATCAATAATTTACTACAACAAGTAGTTTTGATTTTTGAACTAGATGAAAACACATCTAAATAGCATCTTCCATCTTGGAAGCGAGGTAGGTGAACCACCCGATTAATATGTACAAGCTTCCACAACCTCTCGTTTCACAGTCACAACAATATATTTAGCACGAACTGAGGGGTCTGGTGGAAATGTGTTAGTGCCTGTTATTGTTATGTAGTTTATTGCCATGCCTTCAAAGAATGAATAGAGCTTTTGTGAGTTGGAAATGGCAGTCACTATCGTAAAGGCACACAATGTTCAGGAACCTGATGTTTTTTTATATTTTTTTTTATTTTGTTGAAAATCAGACAGGCATCCAGATTTTTAATTTTTTAAAAGTTACCAGTCTGGCTTTCTGGCTTGAAATTCTCGGAGTTTTAAACACTGCCTTGAGGAGTACTTTCTGTTTTTCTGGAAGCACATTATTTCATCACTCACCCAGTATAAGTGAACTTTGTCTCAGTGCTATTTTGCTAGACTCCTACACGAGTCTCACAAACCCTAGTAGGAGGTTGTGGCAGGGAGCCTTTGAGCGACCTATGACCGTGCAATGAAATGTGAGACAGACAGATGGATTTAATGGCTACCGTTTGGGGTTTGGCAGGACTTACAGAATTCCCCAGTCACTGACACTGATCCCTAAAAACAACCCTGAAAAACTGCCTAAAACACAGATCTTGACGTGCAGTATATACTGGGGCGTACTGATGACATAGTTACCATTAGTCAATACTTTCCCAAGATGACATCATTGAATACTGACAAAAACCGTTATTTTCAACGTGTGCTTACTCATCGTTGACAGTGTTATAACATGCTTCATGTGCATCACCCACAGCGACTGTACAGAAAATAGCATTCGTAATCATTCAGATACAAATTTCTTCAAAGTAAAAAGCTCAAAGGTATGTGCACATGTCCACTTTCATGATTTGGTAAGCTGTGTTCTGACTGGTCAGTCCCAAAGGTTACCTGATGCAACCTTCTACTAGGGTGTTTTAGATTCAGAAAAGCAGTGTAACGAATAATACTGTCAAGTTTACTCAGACTGTCATGTACTAACATGTATTTCTTCCAAGGTTGTTTTCACATCAAATAAGATGAACAGGGTCAATGGTGTAACAACATTTCAAGAAATTTTCGCTAAATCATCGATTTTCTATATTCTGGCACTGGGACTTGACTATTTACACACAAAACACCTGACAAAATATTCTTATTTTAATCTCAAATGTATTACAGGGAAATATGCTTTCAATAAATATGTTTTCAATAACACCAAAAAACTGTTTTGAGTCATGTATTTTCAAAAGAAAGCTTGCTCTAATAAACTTTTTGTTGATGTTTTTCCTGAGATTTGTAGCTTTGTAAACTTATCAATGAAACATTTTAGATGCAACAGATGCAATGAAAACCAGATGTAATAAAGTCAGCATGCTCAAAGTTTGTGATCAAACTACAGGTGTCCTGTCACATGTCAGTTCTTTACAAGGTAGCTCGCTGGTAGTGACACGAAATATTTCCTTATATGCAGTGATATAATGGGATATTATAATTTATTCCATATTCTGTAGAGCAAACTGTGGTACAATTAAAAGAATGCATGGTACAATTCAAAGAATGCATGGTACAATTCAAAGAATGCATGCTTCATTGTTTACTTGGATGCAAACCACACGAATTTGACACTTTTCGTTGTCCCAAACATACGCAATGAAACCTCACATAGCCTTAAAGTATGATCAGTTATGCATGTGCAGATGTCAACACGAGGAATCCTCCTTGTGTACAGCAGGAACTCCAGGATTCTGACATCATATACAGAGGACATAAAACACAATAATTAGAGATTCATGACACTAATATAATGACAGTGACAAAATGACACTTTGTCATGTAATAGCTCATGCACTAATACTCTCATGGTTCTGTCACTGACACTTGTATCATTGCCAGGTGAGAACTAGTCATAACTCTTGGTTACCATGGTTACTCTTATCACTGTTGACAACAAAAAGAATGCTGACTATTTTGAACTGTTTCCAGTATTTACATTTTCACACATTTAACCATGTTCAATATACAATGTAATATATGCATGACTTTCATTCAGAACTAAATTTTAATTGATGACATAACCAGTTTAGTTCAGACTTATTCCGCCAACATGAACAAATTCCTACTGACACTGCAATGACTTCAGAAAATAATCAATATGTCGTTCATCCAGGTTTATTACTGAGACATACTGCACATGTGGAGAATGGAGAACTGACAGTAACGTCTATATGTCACAGATTAACATCAACATAATTTGTCTTCCTTGGACACATCACAACACCAGCCTGTTGCATGTCAGCCAAATACACAAGCAATATTTTTGTACTGATGGGGGGACAGTAACAAAATTCACAATCATGTTTGTTCTAATGTCATATTTCTCTTTCCCTGAATTTTGATTAATGACTTAATATCAAATACTTACAGATTGTCCACTATATTCAAATACCAAAAATTAATTTAAAAAATTCCATCGATGGTATGAACCGTATAAAAACGAGTCTACCCACCTAGCCCCCTAACACATCCCCTTACCCTGCCTACCATCGTCGGAGGAGACGATCATCTCATCCTGCATCTGCAGCTGGACATCACTGAGTTCCCGCAGACACAGCCAGTCGCCATCAACAGACACACGGAAATTACACAAATATATTGTTTCTTCTGCCATGGTCCCACTATAGGGGAATCAGTGAATGAGTCAGTCAGAGAGTGCTCTTCCAAACAATATTTAGTATATGTCGCCTGAGGCAGCTACAATTGCCAGCAGGCAGGGGACAGTGTGTTCTTCCTCCATGTTGTCTCCCCACATACCAGGAACCTGCTGTCTCAGAGTACAAGGTATTGATCTCAGCCAATGCACACAATCATTATGCTAATATACCCTGGCACCAAGAGCCTCTGGCCTGGTCTCCACCTGCTGACGAGACGCCTTGATCACTCAGCTGTAGCAACACGCTCTGCTAGCTGTAGCTACTATTCTTGTCAAGAATGGTGTGGTCAGCAGGCTGCTTACGCTCACTGCTCACCAGTGATGTGAAGCCAGCATCTCATGGCTGACAGCTGAAGCTTCATACATTATGACAATTAGCAGTCCAAGGGAAGCAACTCTTGTTACTTGGCAGATTCTAGGACATTCTGATGCACAGTAGTATTGGAGGACCATGTTCAGAACCAGTGTTTAATTCAGTTTCAGTTTTTAGAAAGTATATTATTACCAGTTCTCTTGTGAACTACACAGACATTCATTTTTCCAAATGATGGAAAATTAAACACAAATTCTTGAAACATGTCATTCTGTGAATGGCTACAACAAACTACCTGTGTACTGAAACATCAGGGGAAAACACAAATGAATGCTCACTGCACTGTCTTGGCTTGGATTGAGGGAGGCAAACACAAATCAACATCCAAGCTTTGAGTTACATCCTGACATCCTGGCTCATTTGAAATGCTTATTCTTCAACACATAGACATTAATAAGGAAAAACAGTGCATTCAATGTATTTGCACCATCAAGGTTTATCAGTATGCAAAATAATTTTAATTGTATATACATGGAAGAAATTAATTTGAGGGAAATAATCAAGGGAAAAAGCAATCTACCTGTTGTCATGTTGAAATACTGGTAACCAGCATCATCCCAGGTACAGTGCCTATGTTATCTCATGTTATCGCTTACAGAAAACATCATATGACACAAACACCTGTTTTCATGGTGAACGAAAGTAAACTGCTGTTAGATGTCACACTACACTACAGAACAAGAAACAATCAGAGAATTTACAGCTTGTTCCACTTGACTTGAGCTACTCTACATATGTATCACCCTGGAGGTCAAACGGCACAAATGACAGGTCAAGTTAACTTCATTAAATATAGGAGCAAAAAATGTTATCAATGTTGCGTAAAAAATGGATACATGGATCAGAACTTGTCCTAGAAAACAACATTTCTGAAAAAAATAATAATTTCATGATAACTTAATTGTCTACACAGTGTTACAAGTGTGTATTTTCTGTATATTTTGTTATTAATTAAGTAATAATTATTATTGGGTCACAACGTTTAGTGTTTTGAATAATAATTATAGTGGGTCACATTTTGTATAACAGATGGTCAGCATTTTTAAGATTTTGGCAACAGGCTCTCCGGAAATTATCTGCCCTTGACTTTTTTGTTTACTTCCGGGAGATTATTGGAGGGCATTCCACGAGAGTGGTGATGTTTGTGTGCTCGATCTTTCAGAATATGACTGAATATGTTTATAAAGACTAGTTGCCATGTTGGAGGGGGACACACATTCACTGGAGTTTACATCATCAAAATCCGTCAACACCTGAATCTTCATCGCCGCTGCCAGACCGCTCACTGCGTTACTTTAACTTTGGTGAGTTTGCTATATTATATTTCGTGGCCCATTGCCTTAAATTTTGTCTCACTTGCATTGTATTTGTAATCGGTATTGTGAAATTGACTTGTGACTTTGTATAACTTGCTCTTTGCTAAATGCAATGATTGAATGTTTTGGACTTGTCTTTGTTCTGTTTTGCTGGTTCACAGGGGATTTCTTAAACCTTTTGTCACGGCAAATTCTTAACCGTAACAACAGTCATATGCTATCTAATTTGGTTTGATAACTTTACAACATACAGACGTCAGTTACTGTTGCTCCTTGCTGAATAAATACCCAAATTGGAAATAATAAACCAATTGTAATTTCTTGTCTAAAGAAAGATTGGACACTGCTGACGATTCCTCAAAACTGAGATGTCAAACGGCGACCTTGTTTCAGCTGTTTGGGCATGTTAACTGTTAACTGACAAAGGTGTATAATATAAGTATAACAGACCCAACCAGTTGTGACACGGTCACGCAATGCATTAGTATTCACTTGATCAGGTCAGGCTGAACAACCTGTAGATTACTTTCAGAAAATAAATCAAACTTGAAGCTACACCAAACACAAGCACTTGAAACATGCGACAGGGAGGCTGTGAATGAATAGTGTGAATGAATGAATTTAGCATTCGGCAATATTTCACCCATATGGTCGCGGTCGTGAATGGATAGAAACAGGTAATATCACCATTGATCAAAGAAAAATAATACCTCACTCTAATTGATGAACAAAATCTAAAATGCTATGGTAAATTGTAAATAATTGGGAACATATGAATTTTAAATTCCAGCAATGATATGCATATTCAATCAACGATACCATTAAAAACCCCAGCACTGACATCATGTATACTCCAAAATTGATATCACACATACCCCAGCATTGATGCCATGTATATTACAGCAATGATATCATGTATATGCCAGCATTGATAGCATGTACACCCAAACAATATTATCATGTATACACAAGCACTGATATCATGTGTACCAAAGAGTTGATATCACATATCATTACATGCATGCCCAAAACGTGATAGTACACTCCTGCAATGATATCATACACACAAATTAGTCATACCATGAATACCCATGCAATGATATTATGTATACCCCACAATGAAACCATGTATACCCCAGCAAAAACATTATGTACACCCAAACCAGGATATCACCTATACCCTAGCAATATCATATATATTACCCCCACAATAATATCATGTATATCCCAGCATTTATGTCATGTGTATCACAGCAATATCTTTCTTGTTGTCGTTGTTTTAATATTTTGTTTTCTTCTTCATTACTCCATTTCATATATTTCTGCATATAGAAGGCAGAGAAGACATATGGACAAGATATTTCAGAGATAACAAATGTGGTCACGTTATCCTGGTCATGATACATATGATATGTTGTAAGAGATTACTTAATTTATACTACCATTCACATTGACAGTATATAAAATCAAGTGATATCAGACAACATTGTGATCGATTATTTTATGGTGCTTCAAAGAATAGTTCAGGCAGTTCTTTCCATTTTGTTTTAAAGTCACTATATGTGTTATTTTTTCTTGATGTGAATTGTTCTATTTTACAAGTGTCCTTTATTGTTGAGATGAATCTGTCAAATGAAAGGGTAAGTTGTTGACATAAATGTTTTGGCTGTGAGTAGGGTATGATTAACTATGTGAGTGTTTGAGCCTAACCCAAACATCACACAGTATTTTGTTATTTTCACATTACTTTTGAAATAGTTATTAGTGAAATTCTCTCCTTTCTGCCAGATCACAGCAATATCATTGGAAGAGCAGTAAGATGACACAAGGTTTGTCAAACATCCGTGAATAATTCATATTGAGCATTCAGACATGTCATAGGGCGGAAGATTTTGGGATCAGTCAAGTCTCCTATTGTGGGAAGGAGACCTTTGCAGAACAATGGATTATTATTATTATTATGTTTTACAGATTAAGATTGATATGCAGCAGGGAGGGTTTGGGTGATCCTGGCACAGTCAGGCCGGTAAGGCTCATCATCAGCTCATGATCAAATGATATTTGCTTCCACCAATCATTGGATGTCAATCTGAACGTCACATTGTATTATCAATCTGAACTCCCTGGGTATCATACAACTCTTGCTGCCACTAGGCGCACCAAATTTGTTGTGGCTCTTTCATCCATATGCGGTACCCAATTAACACAGTCACAGTACTTTGTCAAAGTTTACTGCATGTTGCTGAGCCCATAACTTGGTGTTTGCACAAATTCATGTGGACACCATCTGGTTATATACCAAGGAATTTGTTCTGTGTGTTCTGTTAAGTACTCACAGTTGTGTACTGTGCACTAAGGGTAGTGACAACATGGAAAGAGTCTGCACACGAAGTTGTCTCCAAAGTTCTTATATAACGTCACAGGTGGGCTCGATCCTGTCCACATGTACATGTACTCCAGAAACTTCATACAATAATATCAAGGAATATAGATTCTTAATGTTTCCCTGAATATATTAAATAAAACATCAACTTCTGACTTGTTAGTGTTTCCATTACCAAATATTCATGAATATATATTTTTGTCATTCGTAATGTGCATCATGGTTGCCTCACAGTGGATTTACTGGTGTTTTAACAACAAAAGTCTTTTTTCAAACAGGTCTCAAAAATGCTTGAGAGTCATTGAAAGGGTAGTAAGTCATATACTTTAGCAAGTTTATGACCTTGTAGTGATACTCCTATTGTGAATCCATAAAGCAACGATACATAGTTTCACTCCTCCATCTATATAGTCATCTGTCTAGTAATTGTCTTTAGGTCTATTATATGGTGCACAAAGTTACAGTCTGAAATAAAGTCTTTTCAGTCCACTAGCCTCTGAACCTTATTTTCAGTGTATTTAGGGATATTTAAGCTCAGTCAGGTATTTATCAGATTGACAAATGCAGTTCACATAACTGTGTCTCAGTCCATGCTTAAGATGTTGAATGGATTATCTCCCTTAGACCATGGTGATGCTGAGAAGTTCTTCTGAACCCTTGTCCCAGACACTGCTTACTTCCAAATACATGATAAATAGAAGGAATAGCAAATGTGCTGGAGAATACTTTGTTGGCTGCACTCAACAGACACACACAACTAAATGAACTATGTGAGTAGTATATATTTCCTGCCACATATATCCCGCCCCACCACACTAACATGACACAGAACATACAACAAAGTAAAAAATATGCTTTCCATCAAAAGTTCTAACTCACAAGTGTAAACATGGTAAATATAGCCAATTACTTCAGGCAAGTGTCCTAAACTAAATTTTGCAAAATATTCCACACAGCTGACAGGTACTGTTTACACATGAACTGATGTTGTGTAAAACAAATTCATAACATCAAATGGTTATTGTCTTGAGTTCAATAAATGATAAAATTCATTGAAAAAAGGCAAATCCTTAACAAAACTTTACACCAAATCGCAGCTATTCACATTCACACCTGCACATACTTCACATACAGTTGGTTAACCAAGTTGGTGGTAAAATCAATTCTCAATGTAACATATGCACGCACGCACGCGCACGCACGCGCACACACACACACGCACACACAACCAAAGAACCAAAAAAACTAATCAGCTTGACTGATTGTTCCTGAAATACTGGCAGCATTACAATATTCGAAGCAAACCAGCAGATGGAAAAGAAGTCATTTAAGTTTCTAAATTACAACAGAAAGAAATACATATTGGATAACATATTCATACAAACTTATTATCAATAAAGACACTGCATACCAGAAACAAGACTAGGAATCTAAAGTTTTATCCTCCCTCACCTCCATTGGACTAGGTTGCAAGTCTGTACAGTTTGCAGAAACTGATCAACATTATCTTATGTGCCTATTTTCAAAACTCAATAATGGGACAATCCATGAGCTGACATAAAAGAAAATACATCTGACATCCAACATAGAACAATTGTCATTTGTATACATGTATGTTATTCATTAGGATTTCTTCTGATTTGCTGAACTGTTTTGATATGTGTGGTCATTAAAATTATTGGTTGACTTTGTTAAGAATGTGTTTTGGTTGTGAAATTTTACAATAGGGATTCAGACAATTTCCATATTTGGTTGATTGATTCCTCAATAAACAAAACAATAATCACAATCTTTTCTTGTATAAAATGTGTTTTTTCTTTTCAAACCATTTCAAAGTAAATGACAAACAAGATTGCAAGTAACAACTAACACTTCATTTCAGAATCTGGACTAGCTAATATTGTGTTTTTTCCATGAAAATGTGCTGTGCGATTGTTACTTGAACTAGAATCATGATTCAACAAATGTGTGATTAAATCATGTGAACAGAATTGTTTTCATGAAGATTTCATCTGTTAAACATTGATCCAGTGACAGGTGATAATGTGATATATGTTTGTCTATTGCACACAGCAGTCTTCCAGCTTTATGTTGGTAGTCAGTTAATAATCAAGTCTGGAACAGACAATACAGTGATCAACAACATGAGCAGAGATCTATGCAGTTATGATACATTGACATGCCAATCACATCAGCAAGTCTGACCATGCTGACCACCTTATCTCATTAGTCACTAATTACCTGATCAGAACAAGCAAGTGTTCCTGAAGACCAATACTAACCATCATAACATGGATCTCCACTGATACTCATATATTGTACATAAATACAGATACACTATTGGAACTGGGGATGAGAAGTTTCATAAGGAAACAAGTCAACCAAACAAATTGTTGCACATATCTCTGCTATTTCCTATATACAGATTAGAGTCAGTGCTCCGAATACCGTACACGTTTGGCCACAGGCATCACCTGAATCGCTTTGGTTACAAATACTGTGTCATGGCGCATGTTGTTTAGAAGGTCATCCAATCATCTTGCATGCTCAGTAAACCGGTTGTGCATTCCGTTTTCCCCATGTGTACAGTCAAAGGAGGCTACCCTCAGTCATTTAAATTTGTACAGAGTGACTGTAATACCGTACGCTATTTCTTCTAATATCGTACACGTATTATAATTCCGCACACTACCTAAATAACACTTTCGCTGCTGTTAGTTCTTAATACAAATAACACCTAGTATGATCTACTGGTTAATTATTGACTCTGAATAATGACTGGAGGTAAATCAAGTTTAAAAGTATATTCATTTTTACATTTCTTTATTCATAGTTATCAGTAGAATATAATGAACTTAAGTTGATGAATATCGAGTGTTGTCAGTCTTAGCTAATGTTGAAAATGCATATCTTTTTTAAATGTAAAGCTTTATTCTTTATTTGATCCTTTAGAGATAAGCATATTGTAATACATTATAATACACAAATATAATTATTTCTAAAAGCATTTGAAAACAAACACAGGAAATACACACCATGTAGTTTTACTACACCAATAAACTAGAAATTCCAAGAGTTATAGGATAAGACATGAAATAAGAGTTTCGGGTTAGGTAACTGACTTGTAGCATGCTCTGGGGAATTTGGGGTGGGGGATGGGGTAGGGGGGTCGTCCTTACTGACACATTACGTGGGAAAATCTGAATTGCAGTAACGTAGTAACAGTGCATCATTGTCATCAACGGTTTGAGGTTGAATCAGTGCATCCTTCCAAAGTTACACAGTGAACTGTTAACACATCTGATAATGCAAGCATGGGAATAGAGATTTAACTTAGCGTCAGAAGGAAACGAATGTAAAAAATGAATTTCATGGTTTTGACACAAGGAGTTTTTGCACTGCAATACAGGAAAATAGTATTTCAAGTGAAATTAACAAAAAAAATGGAAACCGAATCACTAACTGGGAGCACCTGTAGTACAGTGGTGCACCACAATGTCTCATGGGGGCAGAATCGATATGTTGTATGTCACGTGTCGTCAAAATCAAGAAATTCATTGCAGAAGGTACAAGTTTGAACAATACAAGATTATAATACAAGATAGGCAATAAGACATTTTGATTTAGTGGCGTTATTCTGAAAACAGTATTTTTTGCAACACTTCTTGTGGGCGGAGTTCCCATTGTTATACAACTGAGCGCTTTTCCTCACAACCGCATTTTAACTAACGGGTTACATTACGTGATATCAACGGGACCACCACCAATTTGTGGTGCAGCGCCTGTTAAAACTGAGGAAACAGCCATGAAACCAGTTTATCATCTTACTGAATCAAACTTGGCACTGCAACGTGTAATATGTGAATGAGGCCACCTATCAGGAGCATTCTTCTACAAAGATAATAATCAGCTTATGCTGGAGTGTGACGATGTCACGTTTTTTCTGTTGTCAACAATGGCTGCTAATAATTTGGCACACTAATTTGAATATACAAAAAAATATCAAATACAGAACATTTCCATCCAGGGTATATGCATAATGCTAGTCAGGTAGTAACAAGTATTGTCCACCTAAAGAAGATGGAGTGTCACCTGCCAAAACAGACAGAAGGAAGTCAGTGTCAGACAGGAGAGATGCGCCCTTTGGTGTTGCTGCTTTAGATGTAGAAGAATCCACTGATGTCCCAGCTACTGGTGTAGCAGTCACTCCGGCATCAGGTGTGATAGTGCCAGAATTGACCGGATTGTCAGCTTCAGCAACAAGTGGAATATCAGCAACTCCCCTTTCTCCAGATGGCTCAAAGCTCACGTCAAAGCCTTATCTGGGATGGAATTCTTATTTACAGTGAATAATCCACATTTCCCAAATCCACTGCAGACATCTGAGGGCATGAAAGCAATACTGTAAGCTTGTTTGAACAAACGGGGCCACTCCCATTTGGTCACTAGATTACTGGGAATTTGCACCATGAATTCGCCGCAAACCCTGTTCCACTCCCTCCTGAGTGGGCCAAAGACTGATTTGTCTAGAGGGCAAAGCCACTGGGTTGTGTGAGGAGGAAAAGCTAGGATGGTTACATCATTTGCCTTTGCCTTCTCAAGAAGCCCAAGTGTTTCGTGCGAACTGTCCAGCACTATAAGTTGAGGCCTCTCAGGTCCACAGTGTTTCAGGAAGTGGGCTCAAACCACTCTTCCTCCAGAGGGCCCTCCATCCATGCACGACTCTGGTATGTGTAGGCTGTGCCAAGCACTCTCGACGGAGTATTGTAAGCCTGGAGGCATTTGGGGGGTCTTCCCCTTAACTATGGCCATAGGGGGGATGTTGCCCCCCGCAGCATTTATGCAGACTAAAACCGTGACATTATCACGTATGTTCCCCACATACCCAGGAACATTTTTAACACCAGCTTCCGCCAGAACTATGGTTGGTTTGTGTGTCAGCTGAACACTTGTTTCATCAATGTTCCAAATTAAGTGTGGTTTATCGTTTAGTTGAAGACTGTGGACAAGTTCCTCAAGTTCATCAAAGTAATTATTTGTGACACACGGATTGAGCATTCTTGCACTGACTGTGGTGAGAGGGACTGGCGATCTCAGATGTACGTCGGGGTGGCGCTTCATAAAGCCAGCTATCCACCCTTTACCAGGCAAGCCATTCTTGAAAGGAGTCGTCAGCTTAAGTCTTAAGCATATACATGCCACTTTTAGAATCAGCTGATGACGGGTAAGGCTGAACCCGGTTAGTGCTGCGGCATTTATTTGGTCGGCAATCCCATCTCCAACGGCCGCTGATAACACTGATTGGCAGCCAAGACTCCCTCCCTCGGGCATCCCCCTGACATGATCTCTTATAGTCATGACGGGAACTTTGAAACGTTTTGACGCAGTTCGGAATGACAGACCCTGACCCGTAACTGTGGCAACTGTACCCTCCAGGGCCTGCTTGGTGTATTGGCGTCTTCTGCCCATCTAAAAAAGTAAACACGAGACTGAAGTTATCTACTTAAATACTGTCCAATTTGACACAATACCGAACGAACATGTTCCAGAATTGTATCTTGTTGACATCTGTTTTGGTCATAAACATGAAGCACACGTCTTGCTAAACAAATTGCAGACATCTGGTCTTTTAGTGTCTTTTGATATGACATTATACGACAAACAACTTCTGCCACTGCAAGTCTACATCTAGAATGTTCTAAGATTTCTGCAGCAGGTCAAGTATTACTTCAGCTTCGTATTCAACAAACACGTCATCCAGGATTAATTTAAAGCTGTACGGGCGACTACATTCACTAGTTCATGTCCGCTTCCAATGATTCTTGGCGCTGAATGGATTTTGAAAGCGCCATTTTCTGTAAAGTTGACAGTGTTGTTATTGATATTATTTGGGACTGATTAATAATCGTAAAAGTGTAATTTATGTGTTTGTGTTATATAAAATTGTATTAGTTTCTGTGTAAATAACAGTTAGGCTGACTGACAAATTGTTCTACTGTGTTGCTGACACGTTATGAGTATTCACAGTTTATCTTTGTGTATTCACTTTTATGTATTTGTTGTTATAACGTTCATGGATTAAAATATGTAGTTTCTGTTGGTATGCAATGTTTATGTTGTCATTTCACATCAAGGCTGTGTTTGCAGAGTAGTGAAGGGGTGTGGTTTTACTTCGCTTTTTGACATATTCCAGTAATATCATGGCGGGGGACACCAGAAATGGGCTTAACACTTTGTCCCCATGTGGGGAATCGAACCGGCAAGACGAGCGAACACTTTAACCATTAGATCGTACCCTGCCGTGGCCGTAGGAGTGATGAATAGTAGCCATGGGCTAATACTATCAATAAATACATTTCTGACAATGAGTGAATACTTCAAAATAGACTTTCAAAACGGCCATATAAACTATTTTCATACTACATCTACATATGTTACATCCTTATGTATATCAATGACTGCAAATGTTTCATGTGAATAAATATTACATGAGAAAAAAATGAAATCTCACAGTACGAAATTAGGAGCATAGCAAAAATACATCATAATTTAGGCATCAAATATTGTACATCTTATTTTTTTTTAATTTTGAAAACAGTTTGTATGAAACCTATCACTGTATATGGAGATTACATTTTTGGTCAGTTAAAATACATTATTCCGGACTTCCGTACCGTAAGTGCTTTTTATATTTACCGCTATGAGTTGTCGAGTGTTGAGGTTTGCGGATCGTGACCTTGACGTCAACTCGGCAAGGAGTGGAGAGAGTCGCTATTGCGCAAGTGCACATCGCGATAATCAATCGTATATTGAAAGGGAAAGCACAAGACAAATACACATGACAGCTAAAAATAGAGATGGGGATTACCGCATTTCAGCCGACTAAGGTCCGGTTGTGCCACACGTCAACATAATAAGCTATTGCGCACAAATCAAAGTGTACGGAACTTAGGAGTCTGTAATGTATTTGGAGCACTGACTCTAATGATCAGCACACAACAAGCTGCAGAATATCAAAAAAGAAAAAAACAAATAGATTGTGTTAGTAAATATTCACTTCTCTTTAAGACAATAGGAGGTGAAAAGTGTAAAACTACCCCAATGCTTAATTGCAAGACAATTTACCTTCTAAAAGAGGAGTCAAAGCAATACTTTCAGCTTAATAAGACCGTAAGACGACGCTGAAAAGTGGGAAGGTTTTTGAACTGTTGTCAGTGTTGAAACATGCCCGAAAGGAAACTGTCAGCCATAACCATTCACACAATTAACAAAAACACATGGCAGGATAATGTATGTACTTAAAGTCATGGGAAATGTGGATTAATATTTGTAATCACTATAGCATCTACAAAAAGAATCCTATACATTTGAGACTAATTTCCGGAAGTTTCCTATCACTTTCTAAATGGTGAGTTTCATCTTCAAGTATGTTGTCAAAACTTTCATGCATTGACATAGATCGAGGATTATGGTCAAGTACCTTATCATGAGCGGAAATACGTTTTGCATCTTCTTCTAAATCAAAATACAAACATAGATGTCAGAGTCAGGCAAAGATAAATACATTGTTATACAGCTGAAAAGTATCCCTTGCTAAACTCACGCTCTCGTTTGACTCTCGGTCGCGGTTGGTTTTCTCGTGAAGGTGGCTTTGGTCCTGACTTAGCAACCTTTTCTTCGGCAGCTCCTGCAACTACGGGTTTCGGCCACTCATCACCGCCAGCTCTAGGCGCACATGCAGCGAGTTCCTCTTGTAAACTTAGGGTGTTTACACCCCCCTTCGGATCGTGTTTTGATTCTGCAGTCGCCATATTGAATGACCTGATATGTGACCTCTCGGGGTCGCGGGAATTGTTTGCCATTTACTACGGTGAAAATGATTAATATTCTGAATTATAGATATTAGAGAATGTTAACATTTCATAGCAGAAAACATTAACTTTTTGTGTTTAAAGTTGTTATTCTAAATCTCGTTAACGCGAACGCCGGAATGTTTCGTCTGCACAAGACCAAAGCGTGGCAAAGTTACCAAACGATGCTCGGTTTGTGAACTATAATAAACAGGCTGTGACAACATACTAACAGCTCGAGAAGATGTTCTTTTCATCAGCTAAACACCTTTGCACACCAGTGACATCGTGTTTGGTGCACTTTCGAAGAGGTTTACATTTAGATATCAGGTAAATATGTTTGGGAGAGAACTACAGTACGAGTAAAGTAAAGGTTGTGTACTTTACACCGCGTAACTACTAAACCAGGCCTATTAAGGCTATTAATCACCTCTTTGTAAAAAGACTCAGGCGTTCATGGAAGTTTTGCTCTCGTGACGCCACTGCTGCAGTTGGAAGGAACAAGACACGAACATTCCTTTCATCTTTTACACAAGTTGGGGTATGCCAAAGTGCAAAAAGATACGTTTTCAAATTAATTCGATTTAGTACATCATACTATCCCGGACATTTCATTATCTTTCTGGTATTACACCATGGTGGCTTTTCTCCTCTGTTGTTTCGCTTTAAACAATAATCGGAAACCAATGATTGAAAGTTGATGGCAATCCCGTTTGACGACAGACTTAACAGGAAGAAATATGGTGTGATGATCCAGAATGATTTGTAATGTTCCAGAATGATGTGGTGGCGACAGAGACCATATAATAGATTATATGGTCTCTGGGTGGCGACTGGTCCAGTGGTATATTTTTAGAAATGAAAATAGAAATATGGATAAAAGAGGGTACAGTTGTCAGCATGGATGGTACAGTTACCTACCTGAGAAGATTCTCATTCATTACAGATATGTAATGTAACAACAGTCCAGGTACAAAAGGGTTCATGGGATGAGTCCATTTCTCAACACTTTACTGGCTAGCTAACAGTTATCAACATATTTTAGTGGTATCTTAAAAACTACTCCGCTATTAGTTAGGTTATTAAAACAGAATTTTATGATGCTTAATTAGCTATTCACCGATGTGTACAACCCATTCAATGCCGCTGATCATATTTTTGTAACTGCAGTATAAATAGATGTTTTCTCACAACCACAGACGTGTGAAAGGTATATTTGGACACTTGACATAATTTCCATGCACTTAAACTATATGTTCATTTAGTGTAGCATAAATAATTTTCAGGAATGTAATTTATGTAAGATCCAAGTCAAATTTTGCACATTTGAGAGGAATACTCTTACCTACAATCACATAAATTCTGTTAATTTTCCCTTGGCTGTTTATCAAGTGGCATCAAGTTTGTCGACCTATGCACAGTGTCGAGACCTTTAACATTGTGGCCTATGGGATTGTGTGTATTGTGTGGACCTATGCGTAAGTTGCTCATTAGATAAGCAGTAGTTGGAAAACTGAACTAAAATTAAGTGTACAGAGCAGAGATAATTTCACATTTGCCTGTCAAATTCTACAAAAATTCACTCTAAACTCACTTCATGAAAATTAATAATGCTACACTGAAATACCACAGCAACTGTTGTCGTATATGCTTTTATTAGTGATACCTTATGTTACTTTCATTCTTAAATGAGATTTCATCCCTGTTTTCAGCTGTTTGAGTAAACCAGATAAAAATCTCTGCTTTATGATGAGACTGCTGTTTATGTGCGGATTTGCAGTCAAGGTCCACTTGTTGTTAGCAGAGTGGATCTTTGACAAATGACTACATAATGAGATTAATTATGAACCATACCAACCAAAAGATGGGTACATAATGGTGATCAGACATACAGTGTTTTTTAAATTGTGTCAAATAGAACTTGTGAGAGTTTACCAGCTGGAAGTGGTAGTCATTCATTTCAGAGTTCTCTCCCTTACAGTGATTTACTTTATGTTGAGAGAACAAATCTCTTCTTTTGAAAGTTATTTTGGAACAAAATATATAGCAGGTGAAAATACAAGGGTGTACTGTAAATGTAGGACATATGAAAATACAAACCATTCAGTACAATATCCATTCCATGATTAAAATTAATTACTTGGAACAAGTCAAAGTGGTAAACCTGAATTTGCAACAGAATAGGCACCAAAATAAGGAGATCTAATGACCTCATATATGGCTGTGTCATATGTCAGGCAATGTGTCTGTCTGTGATCCCTAGCTGTCTCAAACTGTCACATAGCAAATAACAGGATATACAAAAAATCCTCCATGATGTATTGGGTTTATGTGGCAAATGAGATTTATGCCTCTTTTTTCTTATTTTTGTAGAACTGAGAACTTTTACAGATTGATGGTATTATGATTTTGCAAACACTTAATAACAACTTTCTCATTTTTTCATCATTTCTGAAGTTTGAAAGAAGTAATTTGACAGTTTGATTGACATATAAAAGAAATAAAATTACATTATTTTATAATTAAATTATATTATGTGTAATAAGATATAATGTTGATAGTCATCTCAACAATTTATTGCTCTTAGGCCTGAGGTAAGATGCCAGATATTCTACAATATATTACAAATAATTCTACAGATTACAGGACCTATATATGCATGTTTTGAGGCAAGGATCTATGACAGTGACAGGGCGAGCTGATTTTCCAGTATTTGTGTTGGGGTCTCTGTCTTATGGTATCAATATTCTGGCAATTACACTTTCCAGGTTAATGTGTGTAACACTGGACATCTGCTGTTCGGTCAGACTGTTGCTGTTTTACGTCTAAATTGCTTTACAGTATTATTGCTTATTTGTGTTTTGTCATGTCTGTTTCCGAACATCGCCCATATTGTTATAGACAATAGGCATGTAATGCGGGGGGATATAGTCCACGCCTCATCCATCCATAATCATTTTGTTTCCGGAGCATAACTCAGAAACCGTTCAATATTTTTAGACTAAACTTGATAGATATAATAATCTCAACCTATAGTTGTGCCTTTTGCTATTTACAGAGTTTTGGCAGTTTTATCTTTTTTGTTTTCCATGGAACATTTTGGTGTTAGTCTAATGGTGGGGTGGACTTCGTTTCCGGAGCAGAACTCAAAAGACGTTCAATATTTTTCTGTAGATAGATTCGATAGATATGTGTGGCAAACCCCAAAGTGGTGCCTTTTGCTATTTACAGGTTTGTGATTTATTATTTTCTCCGTTTCTAGGGAAACATTTCAGACTTTTTGTGATTTATAATTTTCTGGCTTTCCATGGAAACGGTTCGGACTTTGTCTCAAAATGGAGGGATGAGCTTCGTTTCTGGAGCAGAACTCAAAAAATGTTCAGTATTTTTCTGCAAAATCTGTTACATGCATGAGTCAGAACCTAAAGTGGTGTCTTTTGCTATTTACAGGTTTTTGTGATATATTATTTTCTCGGTTTCCATGGAAACGTTTTGGACTTAGTCTCAAAGTAGAGGGCTGGGTTTCGTTTCTGGAGCACAACTCAAAAACTTCTAAATATCTTTCTGCAAAATTTGGCAGATATGTAGGGGAGACCCTAAGTGGTGCCTTTTGCTATTTACAGACTTTTGTGATTTATGATTTTCTTGGTTTCCATGGAAACGTTTCGGACTTCGTCTCGAAATGGAGGGATGGGCTTCGTTTCTGGAGCAGAACTCAAAATCCGTTCTTTATTTTTCTGCAAAACTAAAATGAGGTTTGTTTCGTTTCTGGAGCACATCTCAAGAACTTCCTAATATCTGTCAGCAAAATTTGGTAGATATATGTGGCAGACCCCAAAGTGGTGCCTTTTGCTATTTACAGACTTTTGTGATTTATCATGTTCCCAGTTTCCATGGAAACGATTCTGCAAAATGGAGAGATGGGTTTTGTTTCCGGAGCAGAACTGGAGAACTTTTCAAGATGTTACAGCAAAACTTGGCAGATATTTGAGGCAGTGTGCTTTTGCTATTTACAATATTTTGGCATTTTTATATTTCCTTGTTTCCATTGAAACAATTCTGACTTAGTCTCAAAATGGAGGGATAGGCTTCCTTTCCAGATGACAACTTGAAAACCATTTGATATCTTTCAACAGATCTTGGCATATATATGGGACAGCTCTTGAAGTGGTGCCTTTTGCTATTTACTAATATATGGCATTTATATTTTTCATAATTTCCATGGAAATGATTCAAATTTAATCTAAGAAAACATCAAGTAAGTGTCAGATGATTGTCCTTTCAAATATGTGGGGGTCGGGGGGAGGTGTCATCTTCTGATGACTCTTGTAAAATTCTTCTGTCTGTTTTCAGTTTATATTAGAACTATTTCACTGTTTCCCTTCTGTAGCATCTCATTCCATTTTGGTGTAGAGGTGTAGTTTTATTTAAGCTGTGCAGACACTAATGCCTATAACATGCTATCTCTGCTTGTTTAGTCAGATTTCACTGACCATTAGCCTGGCCACCTACATGGTGTAGTGGTTAGAGTGTCCACCAAAAGAGATGGGAAGGTTGCAGGTTTGAAAACACATTGAAATATGATACTCCTTGTTCTCTGCCTGTCGCTCGGCATTCATATGTAATACAAGGATTGGTCGGCTCGGAGTCAGTATATTGTGTCGGAGTGGGGTATTCTGCTCAACTGTGGCATAGTGTCTGAGTGAACAATCACTAGCTAGCACAAGCAGCCAGACATATGCATGCATGCACATCATCATGTGAGCATATTATTCAAAAGTATGGCGTTAAACCTCATTTCACCTCACATTTGATATGAACTAGTTGTTCATTTACTTATTTTCAGAACATACAATAGAATCAGTTATTCACTTAACTTGATATAATAATAATGCTTTGGTCCAGCTTTCCTTCATGACTGTCTAATTTAATTGCTAGTTGTATTTATCAGTAGTTTGTCAAAGGTTGTTTAAAAGCTGAAAACATTTGCTTCTCTTTCCTGTGATGCCTGAAGGTATTTCAGGGTTGTAGTCATCAGTTTTCAGCAACCAACACTTATGTGATTGGTAGGTTTTAAGCCATATTCTTACCTTTCCTGTAAGCCATTGTTGTCTTGACCAGACACTAATTTCTGATGTATCAAATTTTGGTAGTACACTCACTGCCCACTAGAACATTTTTTCTTAATACATTGTAAGAAAACAGGCCCAAAATTTACCATGATTAACTTTCACCATCAGTAAGATCTTATCCAAGAGGTCTTTTGTGTTAAAGGTCACATGCAACCCAAAAATTGTAAACCAAACGTCATTGTGTTCTGTAATCTGATTGGTTGAAAAACACGATCAGATGGTATTAGATTCCCAGAAACCGTCGTCGGTTCCAAATGTATTCCCATGCTTCAAATACTCAGTAACACCCATAAAATTGGACAACATATGACGTTTATCTCCTAATTAAAACACATTTATCACTTGTTCATGATATATAAATTGCATTGATGATTGTGAAAAAACAATTAAACAAAATTATAAGCGTATAATTGCAAATCAAAAGTGCAGTATTTTGTACTTGGGTTTACCTGGAAACGAAGCAGCCGTCATAACAAACCCAGTCAGAGCACTCATGTGGGTGTGGGTGGGCACTCATGTGTAATGACGCTTTGTCATTGGCCACTGGTTCATTTGCCGATTTGCTTAGCTGTCTCTTTGTTTTCGGTGCATAATCCCAATAGGTGTTAATTTCAAATTGCATGTGGTCAATGATTGAAGTTGTGCATGGCATATTGTCATTAGCAGTCAGACACGTAGGTGTCAATAAACCTGACATGGAGTTTTCTCTGTGACAGAGTCTGCTTCTCACAATCAACATGATTTTTTTTATGTAATGAGTTGATTATTTAGCTGTTTGTGTACACAAGAAAGATTAGACTACTGCTCATAGCCTCATACTCTGGGCAGGCAAACTGTTTCAAGCTCCCCGAACCCATTCACTGCGCATGCGTTACGAGCGTAGCACAGCATAGCTGTTGAAACCTGGGAGTAAGTTGTTTGAACAGCTGAGACTAAAAGACTCTTAAATAACAGAGCAATGCCAAGGTCATTCAGTGTTTGCTCAATCCTAGGGAATGTCAGATTCAAATCTCAACATTAAAATACATTGCTCTGCATTATTTTGTAATACAGTAGAAATGGATGAAACTTAGAACCAAGTTACTTTCACATTACCAGATATAGCGCATCCTATCAGCATTATTAAAGGTCACATGCAATGTAAAACACAACTTTGCAGATTCTGATACCTTTAGGTATGCACTTACCGAAACAAATCATGAAAAGTGCCAATTCAGTCTATAAAGTTGAAAAAAAAAACGCGATGAAAAAAAAGCCCATGAAATCGGAGTTCAAACGATTCACTAAATTCCCCCCAGCGCTGGGGGTAAAACTGGTTTCAACAGCTGTACTGCGCTATGCCCATAATGCATGCGCAGTGAATGGGTTCGCGGAGCTTGAAACAGTATGCATGCTCGGAGTATGAGGTCGTGAGCAGTAGTCTAATCTTGATTGTGTACACAAACAAGTAAATAATCTACTCGTTACATAAGAAAAACTTGTTGATTGTAGTGAGCAGCCTCTGTCACAGAGAAAGCTCAATGTCTAGTTTATTGACACCTGTATGTCTGCCTGCCTGTCTGCTAAAGACAATATACAATAGACAGCTTCAATCATTGACCACATGCCATTTGAACTTAACACCTATCAGGCTATGCTCCATAAACAAAATAAATTGATTTATGACTCATGCACCCAAGTCCAGTCTCTGCCACATTATGTATTTAGGCAGGTGTGATACTTGTACAAATGACAAGTTTTTATGTCTGTGGGTTGCAAACAAACCACTGCCATTTTTTCGGATGACTGGATTTGACTCTTTCAAGTCCTGCTTTGTACTTGGACGAATGACACTTTCCAGTCACGCAGTAGTTCACCATCTCTGCTGAGATGATTTTTGATTTGATGGAACTCAAATTCAGAGATGGATTTACAAAACCCAACATCTCTATATACATTCTCTAGGTATAGCAACTTCCTCTAGTGTAAATGATTTTGTTTGACAACGGTATATGAATCCATACTGAAACGATGCATCAAGTACAATAAAAGAAGTTGTTATCCATAAAGAATCTTACTTTCTTGTGACTAGCCATACTTGATCATTACACAAGTCTCTTATAGAGTGAATACCCTCAAAATACCAATGTCTTATAATAAAATTACTATTTTGGAATTCATGGTTGAACCAAAGGGGTTGAGATAAGATTTGATTAATATCTGTAAAATCAGTTTCTATAAAATGTTCCCCATGCTGCCAACACATCTTTCCAACAGGGATTCACTATTTTCACATAATTTTCAATGTTGGCTCCAAGCAGAAATATATCCTTGAATGGAAAGGTACTAGGACTGGTGTTTTTGTTTTGGAGATATTTATTTAATACTGACAGTTTTAATGAGTTTATGAATACCTCTACATTAACCATTCTGAGTCCCACTTCTTCATATTTCCTAATAAGTGTTGTTCGCTTTATCTTATCGTGCTTATCATTTCAGATGAATTTATAAAATATATCGTTTAATTTATCAATGAATTCCTTTGGAGGATTTCGGAGTGAAGTGAATATATGTACCAATGAGGAAAGTGCTAAAGTTTTAACAACCGTTATTTTCCCTATTAATGTCAAATTTCTTTTCCTCCAATTCCCTAGAGTTCTGTTAATAATTTCTAGTCTTTTTCTTGTATTAATTACCCAAAGGTTATTCAAATTAGGATTAAACTTTATTCCTAGTACATCAAAATCCCCACTGTGCCAATCAAGCTTAAGATCCTGATATAACATCATGTTACTACATGCCATTGAGCCTATCCATATTGATTTAGTCTTCTCAACGTTTATTCTTAAACCAGACATTTTGTAGAAATTATTTAGGGTGTCAATTGCAATGCGTAAGCTTTCTTCAGATCCATCAAGAAATAATTCAGTATCATCTGCATATTGTCCAATTTTATGTTCAGTATTATTCACCGTAATTATTTTTATTTCACTGTTGTTCCGGATCATTATTCCTAAAATTCCTGCCACTAAAAGGAATATGTAGGGAGAGACCGGGTCGCCTTGTCTACAGCCCTGAAAAAATTCAGATAAATGACCACTTTGTATAACACAAGATGTAGGATTATTGATTAATATTTTGATCCATTTTTCCACATTGGGTCCAAAGCCAAATTTTCCTATTGTTAGAATGATAATTTTTTTAGAGACAGTGTCAAAAGCTTTTTCAAAGTCAATAAGTAACAACAGTCCCTTCTTGCCCTGTAATTTTGCTTCAAACATAATATCATATAACAGTCTAATGTTCTCCCTAATACATCTTCCAGGAATAAACCCTGTCTGAGTTTCATGAATAAGTGTATTCAAAGTTTTTTTCAATTCTATTGGCTATACATGTACTGAGTATTTTATACACAGAATTTAGTAGGGAAATTGGGTGCCAGTTTTTTAACAACTGTCTATTTTTGTTAGCTTTTGGAATGCACGTGATGACGCCTCTTTTGATAGTTGGACTTAACATATTTTGCCTGAATGTTTCTGATATATATCTACAAACCCAAATATGGAGATCTTTCCAGAAAAATTTAAAGAATTCTAGTGGGAAACCATCTATTCCTGGGCTTTTGTTATTTTTCATTGATTTAACAGCTTTAGTTATTTCATCTATGATCTATTGTAATGTCACCCTCAAGAGTTTCAACCTCAACAGTTGTTAGTTTTGGTGTAATAATATCATTGAATATCTCAATATATTTACTTGCTATTGTATAAATTTTCATAAAGTTTCTCTGTTCATATAACATAGCCTTACCATCTGATATTACTTCTCCTTTATCATTAATGACACTATTCATAAGCTTACTGGTATAATTTCTGTTTTTGAGATGACAGAAATATTTGGTTGTTTTTTCTCCTTCCTCGTACCACTGTATTCTATTTCTTATTTGTATACCTCTTATTTCAGCTTCTTTTAATTTATCAAATTCTAATTTACATTTGGATAGTTCAGCAAGTTTAGTTTCACACACTGTTTGGAAATTTTCTCTGATTTGATCTTCCATTGCAGAAATTGTTTTTTTCTAAAGTTTTCATTTTTTCAGTTTTGATTTTTTTGAGGTAGGAAGAGAATGATATTGTTTTCCCCCTCACTTTCATCAAAAATGTTTCTAAAAACAATGTGTCACTTATTTTAAACTTAAATTATAAACATATCAATAATCCAAAAGCAAGAAAGGTATTGTTAGATAATATAGAAAAGTATGATTTGATAGATATTTGGAGGGAGAGAAACCCTAGTTCATCCCCAGTGCAGTTACAGTATTCTAATTTTGTTTGAAAAAGCATATCCTTGACAATATTTACATAATCTTGATTATATAGTAATGATAAATTTAATTTCCAGTATCCACCACCCCGCTCCTTATGAAGTTCACTGGAAAAGGACATAGTAATTGCCGAATGATCAGATTTGTATCCTGGAAGTATGGAACAGTCACTTGTCATGTTTGCTAATTCTTGTGAAACTAAAAAGAAATCAAGTCTGGACTGTTGTTTCGGTTTTTTTTCCACTATGTGTACTTTTTTACATCGTAATTTCTCTCCCTCCAAATATCTATCAAATCATACTTTTCTATATTATCTAACAATACCTTTCTTGCTTTTGGATTATTGATATGTTTATAATTTTCTAAGTCAATGGAAGGATTAAGAACTAGGTTCCAGTCTCTACATATCACAAGAGATTCATTTTCAAATTCTTCTACATTATTGTGAAATAACGCATGATAAAATTCAGGTGCATCTTGATTAGGACCATATATATTAGTCAGTGTGATTCTTATTCCTTCTATAGGTACATCTGCTATTATAGAGTTTCCATTGTTGTCAGTCTTGAATTTGTGGATATTTACTTCCAAATTATTGTTAAATAGGATAGCAACCCCTCTTGCGTTTGATTTATATGGTGCTATAATGCTTTGAAGACCCCATTCATTTCTCATAGTAATATCATCCTCTTTGGCTATATGAATATCTTGCAGGCATATAACTGAGAACTTTCTTTTACGCCAAAGGTTCATTATTTCTTTTCGTTTTCTCTTTTCTGCCAGGCCTCTACAACTGGCTGAAGCTATTCGTATCTTATCTTAGCTTTCAGTAATTCAACAAAAAGTTCTCTGCAACATAAGAAAATTATTCAACACATAGTGTAAGTTGTATGGACTATTCTATAGCGAGTACCATAGATAACAAACGGACAGAAGTAGTTGCATGCACAAATAACAATGATAAAAGATGTTTTAAATAGATTAACAGAAACACAACACAAACAGTATTCCCTCTTTGGGATATGTTTGTTTGATTATTTTTAACGAGATCGATAGGCTGTTAACACTTGTATTGTCATTCATCATTACTGGTAATAAAAAAAGTTTGGGTGGAACTGGCCAGTCAGTGTCTACTTCAAACCCATACAAGGCATTCACCGGGCTAGGTTGGATAAACATCATGATGTCCTTGATCCACCTTTACAGGTAGAGTTACCTTACTCTACATTCTGATGGTTGACACACCCAATATCGGGACAATGATATTTCCATGGAGATTACATCTCTGTAAATACACAGATACATTTATCATTTAAATGCAGGGTGTACATGATTGCAAAATAATGATCTTAATAATGATCTCATACATCATGAAACCATACTCTTGGCCTGAGACACACTTAAGAAACGAACCTTTGGTCAGTCTTAAGCAGACCATCAAATTCATTCTTAAAAAAATATGTCATTAATTAGTATCAAACAATTAAAATTTGCCAAAAAGTTACCTGCTTCACTCTCACCTGCTAACAAAACTGCAGACAGGTTACTCTTTCGCCATATCAATCCATCTCACTGATATTTTCACATGTTCTTCGTCAGAACAATGTCCTGGTTCTCAGGGCATTATGAAAGGACATATTGTGCCCAATATGCATACAACTTGTGAATAGACACAACTATTGTGATATGCAAGTGTATATGACTGTGAAAAAAAATTCAGCTTTTCACACTGTAGATTACACGTCACATATAACAGACATTTCTTCTATAGTTACAGGGTTTTACACGGACGTTGAAAAAAGAGAGGCATGGTAACTGACAGTATTTATTTTTGGGAGTCATTTTCAGTATTTGGGAGAGATGTAATTTGTAGAGTAAATATTTGTATTTATGAAAGAGCAATGGTTTGGCAAAGATTTTGTTGCTTTGTATAGTATTGCCATCTATACATGAGTTGAAAAAGAGTATATTTTTCACCATACAATTCAGTCATAACAAAATCCTGTATACTGAACTAATAATCATGTTTGTGATTTATTCACTATAGCATACAGTTATCAACATGAACTGAAAGAAATATCTAAATTAATGAAGACCTCACAAAAACTATCATTGTTTGCTGATCAAGTATATTCTATTGAACTGAATTCCAATCGTCATGCATAAAATTTGTGTCAAGTTTGACTCCTGTGATAATATTTTGAGAGTCTTTTGCAAACCTGTTGCATCGAATATGCAGGAATCATGCATCATGTAATGGCATTAAACCATTCAGGATCTTACTTTCATAATCTGGTGTAAAGAACTGCTCAGTGTTGATAGTAGTATGCTTGAAGGGCAAGTTTACACAAAGCTTCACTTTTTTGTCTTGTGAGTAAACAGTTGCTGAAAATGGTGTTTTTGGCAATAATCAAGGATGTCATCTTGCGGAAATATTAGCTAATGCTAACCATATCAACAGAAACCCCAAAGCGTATATACTGCCAGTCAAATAATTGTGTTATATGCGGATTTTTGTTTGTGGAGAGATCTGTGTCAGTGACCTGAATATTTTGAAAGTAGTAGCCTAAATAGTAGCCGCTGTCTGAGTGGTTAAATCAGTTTAACCGTCTCACATTTGATTGGACGGTCATTGGTTGCTCAAAGGTTACCTGACGTGACCTTCTACTAGGTTTTGTTAGACTCACTGGTGGAGTGTAACGAAATCCACTGAGACTAAGTTTACTTAGACTGATACGAACATCGACATGAACTTACGGCCGTATTTGGCCAGTCTTTGTGAAGTCATGTCACACATATGTTGGTTCTGTGTTGTCTATAGCATCGCCTATAATTCAAAATCAGTTTCCTTCCACAGAAACCTGAATTCCTCACATGGTTCAAAATAGGATGTCAATTGGTCTTTGTCACTAATGCCATTTAAATAAATTTGGAGAAGTATATCAGATGTGACAATGAATGGCAAAGAATCGACCACTTGCTTCCAATATAAAGAGAGACAAGCTTAGATTGTACACTGTATATTTTCTCATATCCGTCGCCTTCTTGTTGCTTACACTAGCATGTTTTAGCTTACTAGCATGGGAAGCATATCGTAGCTAAATAGGTATATTCCAATTTTTTCCCTACATTTCTGACTCTTTCCCTTGGTTTTGATGGAAACAAAAAGAAAGTAGCAGATTGTCAAGTGTTGTGCACTACTTACATGTTAGATATATGCATATACATTCTTTGAAACAGTGAGGTTATGAATGAAAATACACAAGATCATTTCTGTCTTTCTGCTTACATTTTCAGTTCTAATGCTTCTTTCGCATTTGTATATGTACATGAATAATGTCAGTATTTATATCTTTTGCTTTGAGACCATACAGGAGATAATTTTAAATGAATTGGCACCAGTTATGTCATAATCAAAAGACGGTAACTCTGGTTTAGCTTGGAACAAAGACCTCATGATGGCATAACATTTCAGCACTTATATTGAGGTTTATATTTGTATTGTATGAAAACAAACAAGTGTATATTTTCAAGAATTGATATTAACTAACTAAGCAATTCCCTCTCATTTCACAAAGACTAAATACGATTTTTTTGTGTACACTTCCCATTTAAAGTGTTACAATGTTTACTTTCACACTTGTTTCTTGTTTGGGTTGCGAGAGGGTGCCATGAGTGCTGTTTGGATCTATCAGTGAAACCAGCCAGTGAACAGTGGCTGGATATACTTCCTGCATGATGAACAATTCGAATCCAATGTGCAGGGAGTGCCACTTGATGCTTCACCACAACCATGGTATTTTGCCTTCATGACAAACACAAGTTCTATATGAGAAGGGAAATATCTTGGCAATGCCTGAAATACCCTCTCATGTCTTTCAGATTAGCCTCAGAATAGTAGCATTGCCTTGACATTTCATCAAAGGATATTTGTCAGCGTGATTAAGTTGCAAGTACATGATATGCCTCAAGGCTCTTCCTTGGCTGAAATATGAAAATTCCAGATAACTTAACAGTTCACAAGTTTGTACAATCAAAACATATTATTTGACATGTCTGTTGAGGCTCCCTATTTTGTTTCTTGTGTTTTTAAGTGAAAGTTCTAGGTTTGAAACCTTGGACAGATGGAGAGATGTTTTTGATCGTTAAAATTGTGTTCAGTGTTTTTGTTTTACGAAAGATTTTCTGAGTATGATCGTGGTATGCCGTGTTAACAATGTAAGCCTGTGTTGTTGGCTTTGCTGTTCTCATCTACTGTGGGCAGTGGCTGCAGATATTTTAATTTGGATGAAATAAAAATAATAGTGCTTTTGCAGATAAATCTTTTCCAAATTTCATGTGTGTAGAGACGGAATCTCCCTTGAAGGACATGATCTCATTTTGTGACTTTACTGTACGCTTATGATGGACTCATCAGACGGAGGCCAGACTATGTAATAAGCACTCCTTTCACATTGAGACAATGTCTGTTATTAGTTTGGTAACAAATTTGTTTCAGACCCAATGATATTATCAAACTAAGTTAACATAGGATGGGACATGCCTGCTGGTGTAGATGGACCAGTTACCTGGTACTTAGAGAACATTCAGAAGGAAGGCATGCTAAGCTGTTCACATGCATATTTCAGATTAGATTCAGAGAGAGGGAGGGAGAGGGAGGGAGGGAGGAAGGGAGTAGCTATCGATGATGGGTTGTGTCTTGTTGGGAATGTGGACATATTGCATAGTTTGGTCTGTAGGTCTTCATTGGTGTTGGTCAAACACATAAGAAGTCACCAAAAATATGTCAAATATATACAAAATAAGCTGACATATATCAAAAGGAAAGATACACTGTACAGTAGCTTCTGAATAGTTCAACCTGTGAAGGTGTGGGTCTTGAGCAACCCATGCTTGTTGTACGAGGTAACTAACAGGATCGTGTGGTCAGGCTTGCTGACTTGGTTAACACATGTCATCAGTTCCCAGTTGCACATAGTGATGCCCATACTGTTGATCACGGGATTGTCCGGTCCAGACTCAATTATTTATAGACCGCTGCCATATGGCTAAAATGTTCCTGAGTGCGGAGTAAAACTAAAATCACTCAGTCACTCTGAAAAGTTGTAATGACAACATCACTAGTAAATGTATGGTTTTGTGAGAGAGCAGTAACCATATGATATTGTTTGTTTATTGTTTGATTAGGCACACTGTAGTACATCAACTCTATGGCACCTCATAATAAACAACTGAGTTTGAATCAGACAATACAGTGATTCATATTATAAGCTGGGAACATAAATTCTTACCCAGAATCCCAATCAAGTTCATTTATTATCCCCCAGCATGTAATGTGCGTGCCTCTTTCTGTTTACAGATGTATGGCATTCATATGTTTTTTCTATTTCTATGTAAATGATTCAAACTTAATCTGAAAAAGCATCAAGTAACTGTCAGATGATTTGTACTTTGAAATGTGTGGGTTCTGGGGCGATGTGTCAACTTCTGATGACTCTTGTTGTTTTTAGCTTGTATAGGTCATAGAGATGGAGAATTGAGAAGAAATTGATATGTTTCACTTCACTGGTGAGTGGTGAAATGTTTTTGCATGGATTATGAACAAAACAGCAACATAATTTAGAAGAACATAGTTTAGGAGCAGACCATGAATAAACTCTGAAATTTATATAGTTTGTGAGAAAATTAATGTTTCTATCACAAAAGTTAATTCCCAATTATTGATCACTTTAGCTAACTATTGATCAAAGGGTAAGGAGGTAGTGAATCTGTTGCCTATCACAATGAAAGCCAGCTTTCAATTCTCCACTAGGGTACAAGGTGTGAAACCCATTTCTGGTGTTCCCAGATCCCACTTCCCTGTTGTGATTTTCTAAAATCATCACTCGCTCGCTCCCTCACTCACTCCCTCACTCCACTCACTCACTCACTCACTCCACTCACTCACTCACTCACTCACTCACTCACTCACTCACTCACTCACTCACTCACTCACTCACTCACTCACTGGGCCATTTGCTCTTCATTTTGAAAGTCCCTGGTTGATCAATATGTTAAATTAAATGTACACAATAGTTTGGTTTTTGCTATACCTGTGGTACAACAAGTACCAGCAAACAGTCAAGGCATGGTGCTCAGATAAGTGGCAAATAACAAGACATCCACTTTAATTGGGTGTTTGTACTCATGCAAGAGGTGTTCTGGGCATGTAATTTACAAGTTGCTGGATTTATCAACATTATTGATTTTCACCGTTTGAGTCACATTACCAATGTTGCTGACAGTAATTGAAATGATAAACCTAATTCTAATGAATGATTCCAGATTGGCCTCAGCGTGTGTTATAGACGGGAAATCAGTTGCAAAGGCAATCCGTGAGGAAGTGAAATCAGAGATTGATGAGTTGGTGTCCAGTGGGCGTCGACCTCCACATCTGTCTGTGGTCCTTGTTGGTGCTGACCCTGCCAGCCAGGTGTATGTCAACAACAAGATCAAAGCAACAAAGCACACCGGTCAGCAAACACTCTGTCTTCTTCAAGTTATTACTCATGTTGTACTTAAGATGATATGGGTTTTAAAGATCACAAATCATCAATGTAGTCGGATCTTTCAAAGGAGATAGACATTTAAAAAATCTCTAACAACATTTTGGTGTTTCCTAGTCAAAGCCTGCATATGTGGATGTTTTTTCATGTTGATGGCAGTGTGATATTATTGGGTAATTAGGTTTTCTATTAATTAATTCAAGTGACGTCTGTTGGAATAAGGCTCCTGCATGATGATTTCAGTATGTGTGTGACCTGAGCTGCAACACCAGTCACCATGGTCAGCACATTCTCAACAAGAGATCACTTTATTGCACTTTAACCCATTTATGCATATCGTCCCTTTTTTAGGGCAGGTACTTTAAAAAACCCCGTTTTTCTTGAATAAAGCTGAGTAAATTGTTTAGTGGTTGAACCATTCACATTATTTGTAGAAACGAGTAAATTGTTTAGTGGTTGAACCATTCACATTACTTGTAGAAACGAGTAAATTGTTTAGTGGTTGAACCGTTCACATTACTTGTAGAGTTTCTTAAGCATAACCACTTCCAGTGGCAAGGCAGGTCTCCTGCCAATTCAGTGAATTGAGATGTATGAGCGGGGTAACATAGTTGATGCCTCGTCTGTCAGTCCGTCTGTTAGCACGTCTGTATTCATTTTGTTTCTTGAGCAAAAGCAACGCATTAAATTTAGACTGAAATTGGCAGATATAATAAACTGAACCTATGGTTTTGCCTTTTGCTATTTACTGATTTTTGGCATTTTTGTTTTTCTTGGTTTCCATGGAAACGTTTTGGTCTTAGTCTGAAAAGGGAGGGATGGGCTTTGTTTCTGGAGCAACTCAAAAAACGTTTCATATTTAACTGCAAGACTTGGGAGAGATATCAATCAGAACCTCAAGTGGTGCCTTTTGCTATTTACAGGTGTTTGTGATTTATTTCCTCAGTTTCCATGAAAATGTTTCGGACTTAGTCTCAAAAGTGAGATGTGTGTTTTTTTTCCAGAGCACAGCTCAAAAACTTCTTAATATCTGTCAGCAAAACTTGGTAGATATTTGTGGCAGATCCCAAAGTGGTGCCTTTTGCTATTTACAGACTTTTGTAATTTATCATTTTCCCAGTTTCCATGGAAATGATTTGTACTTAGTCTCAAAATGGAGGGATGGGCTTTGTTTCCAGAACACAAACTCAAAAAACTTCCTAATATCTTTCAGCAATACTTGTCAATTATGTGAGGCAGACCTTAAAGTGGTGCATTTTGCTATCTGAAGATTTTTGGTATTTGTGTATTTTCTGGTTTCGATGGAAACAATTCTGACTTAGTCTTGAAAGGTAGGGATGGGCTTCGTTTCTGGAGCATGACTTGAAAACTTCATAAAATCTTTCACCAAAACGTGGTAGGTATGTCAGGCAGACCTCATAGTGGTGCCTTTTGCTATTTGCAGATTTTTGTCATTTTGGTTTTTCTTGGTTTCCATGGAAACGATTTCTACTTAGCCTGAAAAGGGAGGGATGATGGGCTTCGTTTCTGGAGCACAACTCGAAAACTTCTTAATATCTTTCAGCAAAACTTGGCATGTATGTGAAGCAGACCTCAAAGTGGTGCCTTTTGCTATTTGCAGTGTTCTGAAGAGTTTGTAATGTTCTCGGATGTTTTCAGTTTGATAGCACAAACGCATCCGCTTTGCTGCCAGGTCATGGGTTTTCATGCTGCACGAGATTTTGTGCAAGGTCCGACTGACTGCGCATCGTTAACAGGGTTAAGAAAAATAATATACTTTGAGTATCAGGGAGTGAAAGAGTGTTGATGGGTTGCTTTCCCCAAGTGTTAGAAATAGAAACATAGTTGGAGAAAGTTACCCATTGACAATTTGACAGTATCTAAATAGACAACAGTTTCATATTCAGTTTAAAGTTCATAATTTATTAGTTTTTTTCTCATTTCGTTATGAAGGGAATTTCACGTTTAGTTCGTTACAAGGGGATTTAACATTTAGTTCATTAAAAGGTAAGTCAAAATTTATTTAAATAAGTTAGTTTAATTTCCACTGCACAACATGCAGATTTTTTGCATTTTTTGTGTTTCTGTGTTCCCATGCAAAGGATTCTGACTTAGTTTCAAAATGGAGGGATGGGTTTCGTTTCTGGAGCATAACTACACAGCTTCTTAATATCTTTCTGCAAAACTTGGCAGGTATGTGAGGAAGACCTCAAAGTGGTGCCTTTTGCTATTTACAGATTTTTATGGTTTATCATATTCTCAGTTTCAATGCAAGCAATTTAGACTTACTCTCAAAAGGGAAGAATGGACCCCGTTTCCAGAGCATAACTCAAAAACCATTTGATGTCTTTCAACAGAAATTGGCAGATATGTGAGGGAATCAATAAAGTGGTGCAGATATTTAGCTTTTTCTTTTCTGGGTTTCTGGGGAAACAATTCGGACATAGTCTGTCTTAAATGGAGGGATGAGCTCCATTTCCTGTGCACAACGTGAAAACCATTTGATATCTTTCATTAGAACTTGGCAGATACATGAGGCAGATGTAGACGTGGTGGCTATTGCTTTTACTGATATTTTGCATTCATATTTTTCATGATTTTCATGGAAATGATTTGAGCGTAGTAAAATCCACCAAGTAACTGTCAGATGATACGTCCTTTCAAATATGTGGGGCCGGGGGATATGCCATCTTCTGATGACTCTTGTCGATAGTATTTGGAATCAGTGGAATTTCCTTCTTAATGGCATCAATTGTTCCAATTCCTTATCCTGGTCATGACCATACTGATCCTTCAAACTTTGACAAAAAATTTCATTATCTAGCTCCTTTCTAAAAACCATGGATTGCATGATCATTAGTTAATTAGTCTGACACTTTGAACCCAATTATCTACATACTGGCATGCAATGTGGTTTGTGTAGGAAACAGAAATAAGGATTTGCATGACTTAGTATTACATTCTAAGAAATATTTACCTAAGGCCATTTTCTTCCTCCAGATATGTACATATTAATGCACCTACCTAACAGTTACTGTAGAATAACCCTCTACCCATGTTTTTCATATGTGAGGAAGAGCAGAGGACTTGCGGATACATTCATTCAACTATGATGTTTAGTTCATCAGAAAACATGTTATGGGATCAAGAATGTTCAGGTTTCAATTTCAATTTCTTAATACACAGTTATTCATATAAGAGCCAGCTTGGTTTTGTTCCATGAAACTATTCAGGTAAAGTAAGTGAATAGTAAAACATGACAGGTTGATTTTAGCAGCCAAGTCTAATAAATTCCCTCATTTAAGTTCACTCGTCAGCATATTGTCAAATGTTTTGGGACACACTTTTGCAGGGTAAAAAGTGTGGGAAAAAGTATTTACTGGCAAAATTACACCTCATTCCTCTAATTTAACTTGCCAAAAGAAACCACGAAATGTGATAAAAATCTAAGACCCTATGCATAGATGGGTTAATGTATTGTAGAGCAACCCTAAAATAGCACTGTATTAGTCTTTCTGTGTGCACCTATTCAGACACACTTTTTGTTATCATTGTTTGATAGGAATTTGTAAACACATGCTCATGATATTGTTTAAATCATTCAACAAACTGAACTTTTAGTCAGATATTTTACATGTGAAATTGAATGGATTTGTTGCTCCTATTTAATGAACCTTGCTACTGGGATACATGCCTGAGTCCTTGACGTAATATGAAATCCACATGTCTGTCCTGACATCAGTATTACAAAAGCATATCAGTTTATTGTATGTTGTGATTTACAGGTTTTGAAACTTCACAAAAACTGGGCATATTATTATTTATTCTGACAGGTATAACAAGTTCCACCCTCAAACTGCCATCCAGCGTGACAGAGGGGGAACTATTGAGTCACATTGATTCTTTGAACAAGTCAACGGAGGTGGATGGAATCCTAGTCCAACTACCAGTGCCACCTCACATCCATGAACGTAAGATCTGCAATGCTGTTACCCCGTACAAGGATGTGGATGGTTTTGGTGTGGTGAACATCGGCCGTTTCTGTGTGGATCAGAGAGCCTACATCCCAGCTACTCCAGCGGCAGTTCTAGAGATCATTCGCAGGACAGGTATATTCCACATTGCCTTTTCTTGCTTAAAAACATTTGTCAGGTGTCACAGAAGGACCTGGCTTTTCTATATTCTGCGAGTCTCGGATTGATAAGATAAACATTTGTGACATATCTAAACCATTTGTATGTAATCTGAATTTGCCTGTTACATGCATAGTGAATTATACAATTTTTAGGCTTTGGTTGCTGTGACAGAGCTGTTGTCTTGTGTTTTCTTGAAGCAAAGATTATACCAGAATTATAGTGAGTGAGTTTACTTTAACACTACTTTTAGGAATATTCCAAAAATATCATGACAGGGAACACCAGAAATGGGCTTCATACAATGTACACATGTGGAGAAGGGGACCCAGTCTTTTGCTCGACAAACGAACGCTTCATGATGAATTGGGACATGTTAAGTGTCCACAACTATCCTCTCTTATGTTAGCTGCATCTAGATAGAACCAGACACAGACTTTATGAACAAAGTACACCAGCAGTACTGATTCTTTACGGAAATGACAAATTCATCTTGCTAATTGTCTTCAGCTGAAACTTATTATTTCTCAATTTTGATTCCAGGTATTCCTACATTTGGAAAGAATGCTGTTGTTGTTGGCAGATCCAAAAATGTGGGCCTTCCCATTGCCGTCCTTCTCCATGCCGATGGCCGCAATGACACAAACGCAGGTAAGGGTTTCCACTGTAGTACACGGCTGCAATACTGTGAGGGAGGGAACAGATTTTCCATGGAATGAAAAGACTGACATGGAACTATTTCATTCTACACCTTTTATGTTATGATGTTCAATGCTGCACATCATTTCCAGGTGCCTTAGAGTCTCTATACAGAATTGTATTGTCTATGCAGGCTTCAAAGTAGTATCGTTATGCTCTGTTATGGGGTTGGGTAGAAGATACTGATTTGGGCTCTATTTTGGGAAACAGTTTGTTTTGGAACCATTAAAGATACAAGGATGATATTTGTGTACATTATTATTGAGTAATTATGTTGATCTAGATTATATTAAGGGATGTGTTGTATGTTATCAGATAATATTTTTTGGAACATGTGTTTTGGCATGTCCAGTACTCACTCTGTAATGATGTGTGTTGTATCATTAAAACATTGTAAATACTCTGCTGAAGGCTTGTTTCACTGTTGTTCATTTGATGAATGAATAAACAGCAAATATTCCCTACATGTCTGAAAACCTGTTGTACGTGGATACGTTGTTTTGGGTGTCAGACCGTTCTTCTTCCTCTGAGTGGTGGAGATGTATTTGCTCAGTATTAAAGATTGTTAATTGTTAGTTCTGCTCTTGCAAGGATAAGGGATATATAGATGAGAGCCTCTTTATAAAATTAATATTTATCACCAGTAATTTTTCATGAATATACTGAACAGCAAAAAAGATGCAACTCTGGCTTTTTGTCAAATTTTTAAATCAAAGACGTAACCATGAACACATACTTTTATGAAATTTCATATTTTTTTAACTTGAGTTTCTTTTGTTCTTCAGAATATAATATTTGGAAATGGTACACACTCATAAACCTCTTGCAAATTGTTGACTAGTGAAAAAATTTGATGAAAAGACAATGCTTGTTCTTCCAGGTGATGCCACAACTACAATCTGCCATCGTTTCACGCCCCCCGACCAGCTGAAGGTGTTCACTTCCACTGCAGACATTGTGATAGCTGCTGCTGGAGTGCCTCAACTCATCACTGCCGATATGATCAAACCGGGGGCTGCAGTCATTGATGTTGGCATCAACAGGATCAAAGATGAAGAAACCGGTAAAACTAAGCTGGTGGGAGATGTGGATTACCGAGGTAAGGTGGGCAGCCACTAGCTACTAACAGTAACTATATAGATGCATTTTTCACTTGGTGTGACAGAAACTTAGTGTCTGTAGTGTGGACCTTCTTGTCAGATCTTCATGATATGCCTTGAAAAAATATCACTTTTTCCTCACAGTACTTCTGCCATGGCTATTGAAGCTGACAACGTTGCTGTTTGTTGTGATCCACCTTCAACCAAACTGGTTCAGTGGATCCGGATGAAACGTGTTTAAGGCTTCTTCCTTCAAATAATTATGACCCAATTTGTTAGAGAAATTTTAATCCAGTGTTCATTATTTTCAGGCATGAAAAAACCCTATGTAAAAGGGTATTCTTTAAAGTTTTACCTGCATTTTCCTGACTTTTTTTATTAAAACCATGAGATGCTTTTCCTGCTCTGTTGTCTGCAGTATATCACAGCATTGTTACCTCACATGAATCTTGGAAACTGTTTTTGACACGTCATCTCAAGGATCATTCCAGGTAGAAAATATTGTTACTGATTTGCTATTGGTATGTGAAACTTAAAGTCATCGAAACAACAATATAATCATCAACTCAAGTAGAACCCTTTTAGGCATGAGGGTGATGAAGTCCCTTTGAAAAACTACTCAAGAAGCTACTCAAGGCTATCTTAGTATCCCAGGTGTTGTAGGGCAGCCTTGTGGTTACATCGTTCGCTTGTCATGCTGAAGACTAGGTTCCATTCCTCAACTGAGCCCATTTCTGGTGTCCCCTTCCAGGATATTGCGGCAATATTGCTAAAATTGATGTAAAATCATCCTCTCACATTCATTCCAAGAATCCCAGTTGTGTAGATTGATGCTTATGCTGTTGATCACTGGAATGTCTGGTCCAGATTTGATATCAAGTCTTTGAAGGGCATTTAGAAGTGAAATGCACCTGATGAAGGAGTAAGCATTAACTCCGAAACGTTGTGTTCTCATTTAAAGAAGTTGATATCCATAAAATCTTCATTCTCAGATTTGATATCATTTACAGACAGCGGCAATGTAGCTGGAATGTAAATTGCGACATTATACAACATGCAATCCATTCCTAGGGTGCTCCTACCACCATTATTGCAATCAAAAGAAAAAGCATATTGATGGCATGTTGTCATTTCAAAAGTTTGTATTTTGTGTGGGGTTATATGTTGATTCCCAAACTGAAAAAAATATTTCACTACAGTCCATAGAACAACTCATTAAGAAACCAACAAGCAAGAAATAAATTTAGAAATCTGTACAAATTACTGCAAAGGCAGTGTTTGCAATAGCAAGGGTCATATTCATGAATGAAACAATCAACAATATATCAATACTACTGTTCGTTTATGACATTGATGCGAAAGATTGATGTTTTGAAGGAATACTGTTTGAAATGGGGTCTCTCAATAAACATTAATAAAACGAAAATAATAGTATTAAAAAACGGAGGCAAAAATGCTAACTGTGAAAAATGGCACGTTGGCAATAGCCAGCTAGAGGTTGTACAATACTGAAAGTATCCAGGAATAATGTTTTCATGTAGAAATATTTTTTCTGAGGCTTGCGAGACACTTGCAATGCAAGCAGAAAGAGCACTACACGCTGTAAAGCGTTTTATTTGTAAATATAAGAATTTCCACCACTGCTGTTTTAACAACGAATGACGTGCAACTACTGTACAAGATAGCACTATTACTATACCATATAAATTGCAATAGATCACATCGCCAATAGCTCTGTATTACACTTAACATTGCCTATCTGTGGTATGCTATTTACATAGTACTGCATGGTAGGGCTGTCGCTGTGTACATTTCAATATATTTACATTGTACTGTTGGCCTCCTGGCCGTATATACCAATAAAATCTATCTGTCTGCAATAGCTTTTGTTTGAGTGCATGCAGAAATAAGATTATACAGATCTTGTGTGTGTGAAATTTTCATCATGATAACATCATTGCCTTCTTTGAGTAGCATTATTTAGAAACTGGATCATTGCATATATGGACATGGTTTATGGTTGAACAACTTCTTTATTTGGATGAAGCGACATTTCGAAACAAATTCTTGTATCGTTGTCCAGCTAGTATGAGTATGGTAGAATACAGGGTAATATGTATACAGTACATACTTAACTAAAACAACAAGGACATTAATTGGGATGTACAATGACGACAAGGGTTGTGTAGAAGGCAGTATGAATCAGTAACAAGAGATTACATGTAAAAAGCAGCAGGGGGTACAGACATGTTTGTTCAGGTAAATAAAACCAGGTAGGGTTGGTTGATGAGTTCATTGTATACACAGGGGATGAAGTAACCTTGATCTCTATTGATCAAGAGGTGGTGTTGTCTGATGTGGATGGCTTTGGTTAATTTTTGTTTGGTGAGGTCAGGCTGGTTGGCTGACAGTATTGTGTACTCTGTCTTTAACACTGGTGTTGACTGGTCATGTTGTTTCACTGATATATGATTGTCCACAGTTGCATTCAATTTTGTAAACCACAGCCTTAGGGTTTAATTTTTCATTGTTGGTGTGATTGTGCCCATTGGAATCTTGTCATTTTGCTGGTTTCTTCACGTCAGCAAAGACATGCTGAAGTGTTGTGTTGCCGTCAATTGCTCCTTGGGGTCGGGTGATGGTGTCACTATGCACTCGCTTGGAAGCGAGGTTGTGGTTGAAGTGACAATTTTATTGTAAGTAATATTATATTGACCCCCCCCACCCTCACTTCCAAAAGTGAAATTGTTTTGTGACAAGCAATGTCATGCAAAATCCTATTGTCCATCAATCAAATACATATGATACTAACAGAAGAAAGCAATTTTGATTTTGTAAGTTGGTGAAAACAAACTTAAATAGCATTCATCCTCAGACAGGGTACCACCATTTTTGAAAATTGTGAAGTCACAGGCTAACGATATGGTTTGTTTTCATCAAGTTAGAAAAGCTAAACTACTTTTTACTAGTAGTTACATATGCATTTGAATCATGACCAAATGGAGTAACGACATAACAACTTCTTTTATGGAATCGAAGTGGCGGTTGAAGTGAAAATATTGGGCAATAAATTTCTTCACTGGCTAAATTCTCTTGGTTTGTAAACGTTCACTCACCAGTATGTAGACACTTGTCAATGTACGTCTTTATATTTGGTCTAATAATCCTAATTACTTTATAATCATACTTGTATGCATTTTGAAACTTAATACAAAGAAGCAGTGAGCTGATACGTATATTCAATGTATAACAGAATGTAATATCTAGACATTTTATAGTTTGTCAATGTGAATCATAATTCGCATGCACGCCCTAGTGTATGTTGCTCTGTATCATTACACTTCACGATTATGTTGAATGCTACGACAACTTATTAAAAAGAAAATGCAAATATTAAAAAAGAACAAATTAAAGCTAAAGGAGCAATGTCAGGCTATTTCCTTGCTCAAGGAATGTATCCATCAATATCCACAAAAACGAGTGATATACCATTCATCTGCAGATTTCCCAAGTGATGTGTCTTTTAACAGTCTAATATACAAAAAAGTGATGTATTTTTTCAGGTTTTTAACACTGGTGTATAGTCTCATCGGTCGCCCAAGATAGGACACCTGGCGACTAATTGCATAATGTGCATCATTCTTCGAAAAAAAGTAATTTAGTTAGCCAGTAATGAGCAATCAGTCAATGTATTGGTGGTTAATCCTTTGAAAGAATGGTGTTGTTTTCACACAGACACAGACAAGACAGAGTGTATTCAGTGTAGATTAGTAAATGTACATACATAAACACTACCTTTTGACAAATCCACATTTAAATCCGCATGAAAGTAATTAATCAGTCAGTGTGTTATCGGTTAATCATTTCATCGATCCAGACACAAGAAATGCCAAATGGGGGCCTTTGTGGGGTAATCTGAGTGGCGTTACCACTAATTATACCAGTTATAAATTCATTAACTGAGCATCAAGTGAATGAAGACAAATAATGTGTAGGTTTATACCACCTCACACGGATTACAACCTAGCGATACCAAGTGATTTTGACAGAATCGTCTATGAAAACAAGGGTTGTAATTTGAAAACTAGGCAAAGCAGGAGACAAAACTAAATGATAGTAGGTTGTGAGAACATATAGCTATGATTTTTCACCAACCTGTGAACAAATAGTTTACCCCCTGAAATGTAGATGAATTCTGCAAATGCCCTCATATTTATGCCTTATATTACGTCATGGGAGATGCACTGCTGTGATTGGTTGAAATTTCTTTCGCGGCTGAGAATTGAGCACTGTTGTCAAAAAGGACGATTCAAGGTAATTAAAGATCGAAATGAGTAGTTTTAATGATGGGGTTTTATTTATAATGAGAATGAAATTATTTTTTTCAATGAATGATTTATGTATTTGCACCTACTAGAGTATTTGTGATCTTTAAGTATGTACTGTACATGTGGAGTGTCCCCAGTTTGTCATCAGGTATTGTTTAAAGGTTCCAGGTCACAGCAACAGGTTATGCACTTTTTAGTAACCCCTAAGCTGGTGAACATGGTTCACCTTACTACTGAGTTGACGAGAAGACAAGAGACTGCACTGGAAGTGTTGTGAGACTGACAGCAACCCTATCAGCACCTACAGGAACATCATTCACAACTATGTCCCAGATCCTACAAAGATGAAATCAGATGCCATACTGTCAACTTGAGAGAAATAGTCAAAGTTTATCACAGACCAGTACCAAGTATATACCAAGAGGAAGTTAATATAGCAAAATGGTATATTTTAGCAAAATTAGTGATGAAGTATCAGTGTTACGGTCAATATGAAACATCTGTTCAGTTGTCTAATATATGCCTCTTATTGATATCCAGCCCACTAATGATGTATGCATGCGATATTGTGTATAATATGATAGTTTGTAATAATGTATGATAATGTTTGTAACATGGCGATAGTGCTAATTTTGCTTAATGGCTGAATGTCATAATTCTGTTGATGAGATTGTTGATGAAATTGATGATGATGATAATATGTCCTTCAAAAAGTTGGGGATATTGGATTTACAAGATTGATAAAATGCAAATGATGAAGCCAGGGAGGAAACAGATGATGAAGAGAAATTTATGGGAAATTTATTCCATTACTTTGAAAATGTTGAATGGATGAAGTCACAGTGTCAACTTTATGGGTAGCCTTTTCAGCCCGGGCCATATTACACAGGGAACAACTTGCTCTGCACGCTTATTCATGCATGTCCTCTAATCCCAGATAATCCCCTGCAGCTGACAAACTGGGGATACACCTGTGTAGATATTACTCTATTTTCTACCTTATTCATACCAGCTTGACGACGATACTTGAATCAGTATCGAAACGTCGCATCATCTGAATAAAGAAGTTGTTTGTCAATAAAGATTGACCATGAACAACATCATTATTATAACAAATGTTTACAAATTATAAGTTTTAACTTTTGTTCCAGTGTTGATCATGTGACTGCAGTTTGTCTATCCTGTGGGTGGAAGTCACTTCCTGTCTTCCGACGATTGTTAGAAATGGTTTCACATGTCGATCCTGTTTCTGATCACATTATTATTTGCTAAGTGGGCTTTGATTGGTTGAATGAACAACTCCTGGGGAATTCCTTCAACAGTAAAAAATGACATCCTGTTTATATGACTAGTTATTTCCTAGTCCATTTGATATGTATTGTTAGCGCTTTGACTGCAACCATGACTATACTCATAGTATCAATTCTGGTCAAATTTGCCACTATGAGTTATCTCGTAGCTATATCAGTAGTATTTTAAAATGAGTTTCACATGTTGGCAAACAGGTAACAAAGAATTCCTGGAGACATTTGTTTCTTGTGCCTATTTTGCCAACATGTGAAACTTGTTTCAAAATGACGCTCCTGTGGGTATGAGATAACTCATAATGATAAATTCTCTCAGAATTGATATTAAGAGTATACTCAAAATGTAAGACCATTTAAGGAAAGCCATAAGACATTTTTCTTAGTACTGAAAATTGTTGAGCTGCCTCATTTATTGGCAAGACTCCTTGCCCTTTTGAATGTCAATGCTGAAAGTAACACTGTTTAGAGGCTGTCATTGTTTACCACAGCTATTTTAAACTGTTGACAGAAAATACTCGTGCAGGTGAAGTACAGGGCTCTGTGACTGTCTTATGGGATTCTCTAGAAGCAACAGTGTCACTAACTTGACATTGTCCATGGCAAAAAGGGCTACTTGAATATGAGTCTGTTTTCAGAACATTCTTGAAAGAGACAGCAAAAAGATGGTGTTTTCAGTCGATTTGATATATTGGCTTATCTCTCAAATTATACTTGATTGAGTTTGAGTGAGCATGCTTGCAAAAAGTGCCTAGTGTTGACACTGAAGAACACTTTGTGGGTTAGTAATATGTTAGCCAGGAGTTTCACAGGATAAAAAGAGAGAGGAAAAGCCCATTAATCTCCTTGCAAATATGTCAGCCTGTTGCCCACACAGAAAAGAGTAATGATCACAATTGTATTTGCCTTTTTATCCATGTATATTGATCTGGAGAATTTGTGAAGCAGGATAGAAAATGGTAACCTGTTCCAAAATCATTTTGGTGACTCATTTGTAAATGTTAGTTGCCATAACAACAAAATAGGTCACAATGGCGAGTACGTGAGTCCACAAGTTTTGGCTCAGAAGTTTTGTTAGGCTAATCTCTTTAGGGAGACTAGGCTTTATAAGATATTAATGCTTCACTTTGACATGTGTTTACATTGCCAGCTGTTATACAGTGAACAAGAGGCAGTGCATTATGTACTCAGGAATGATCGAGAGGAATCTCATTTAACATGGAACCTTGTAGATCTCAGTCACCACAACTAGTTCTTTCAAAGTGCAGACTGGGCAAGGAATGGGATGCTTGTTTATTGTATGTCATCATGACTCGAGTTTTGAAGGCTATTAAGGGTCACAAAATCTGTGTGGAAACCCAAAATACAATGATTCCAGCAATCATCCTTGTGTGAATGAGAATTAATTCATAAAGAGGTTCACACACTGCTGATGTATTGGATTGGGCAGTCAGACATAACTGATTGGATCGGACAGTTGGACTCATTGCCTAGGCTGTGCATAATGTGAATTACTGGTTTGTCTGGTCCAAGATTGATATGCTGAAAATTGCTGACTGGGGCATTCATTAAACAGCAGCCACACGAATGGTCCTATTCGGTACAGTCATGAATTATTAACAATTCATAACACCCTCACTGACAGTATGTATTCCATACAGTGGGTAAAATAAATATCCACGCAGCTGTATACAATATTTGCGTCAGCTAGTGAAAACCCATAAGCACTGGGAGAAATCTGTTTAGGATTAATCATGCAAGAAGACAGTAGGATGCTAGAGAAGTGTGGCTCTGGCAAGCTGGTGATTGCCTTTGTTGAATGTTTCAGCAAAGTCATCTCAAGGGTATTAACACTGTTGGCTTGTTTGGTTCTTCCGAGACATGTTCCACACCTATTGTTTATAACACTTGTTGCCATGTATATTTAATGTATGCCTTGGGCCCAATGTTGTTGTGACACATGTCTTCCTTTGTTACAGGTGTTAAGGAGAAGGCTGGTTATATCACCCCGGTCCCAGGAGGGGTGGGGCCAGCCACGGTGGCCATGCTGATGAAGAACACGCTGCTGGCATACAAGAAGGACATTGACTTTGGGTTGATGTAATCAATGGACTAAAGTCTCAACATGTGTTGAACAAAGGATGTCATTTAATCAAAGGAACAAAAATGATGTGACGTTATTGTCTGACAATTTTCTTGTTTTATCCAAGAGCTTGACAAAATGATTGAAAGTCATGCAGTGACCACAGATTGTGTTATTAGTTCCTATACTTGTTATCTAGGCTTGATCAAGTCACAGTGAATATTGTAATAGGAAATGGACCATTGTAACAAACTGCCTCTGTAAGATTATATATATTGCACAAGCACTTCGTCATGACAAGGAGGTTTATGCTCGAGTCTTTTGTCAAACCTTGTAATTGTCCAAATACTCAAAGAGTAGTAGATACTTGTTTCCGTTTACTCTGGAACCAGATATATCAGTGTTTTGTTTCCATTAGTTGATTTCATATGCAACATTATGACTGTATATTGATAGACTTTGACTTCCTGGTACACACATTAACAGCTGTGTATCTCATTAATAATGCAGTGAAACTGGCACAAGTCCTTCCCTCACAAAATTATCTAGATGATAGGTAATAAGTATTAATTCGCAAATTAGCCTTTTGTCTTGGTTTTGTGAAAATCAGTGTTTAAGTTTTCATGGTTTGAGGATGATGTATGAAGCAAAATGAACAAAATCAATTTTTACGTACAGAAAATATTTTGTAGCTTACAAAGGAGGCTGTGATACAGTTTGTGAATGTATTTATTTCATTAAATTTATGCTCTAAAGCAGCACATGTCACATTGATGACTGCAGAAGTTCTGCTTGAACAAGTCAAGTCTGCAGTGAACTGTCCAAGGTTGGGCGCTTCAAGATTCAAGTGTCCCCGAAACAGTGGATTATCTTGAAGGCATTATGTTCAATATGCACTTACATTTCTAGTTAACGCTTTGTTTTGGTACAATTACAGGCATATTGATGAAAATAGGAATATTTCTGTCATCTTATACTTTCCTGTTACCTTTTACCCATCTGAATGATAGATGTAACTTCCAGCAAAGCAACTCCATGAACTGTATTGCCTCAGTACCTGCACAGGGACCGAAGCCTATTTTAACTGGTAGCAGTGTCTCAGCTGGCACAAGTAGTTGTCTCTGCTTTAATGTGAAAGGTTACAAACAGCTAGTAAGATTTGAGATCTTCTATGGATTATAAAACCTGCAGGTTATATTTTTGGTAAGTCATACTCATTTCTGTTTTTTTTTACAATGAAAAAATAAATCCAAGGCAACACTATGGCTCTAGTGGATCACTTTGAGAAGTGCTTTAACATTTGTATTCTACTTGCTGTTGTAAGTGTGACATACTCACCGTTTCCATGTCCTGTGTCATCGTAGAACACACTGCTCTGCATGTGTGGGTGGTACGTTTGCGTTTCTGTTGCGTGTATCATACTGTGCCCTGCAGCACTTGTGAATTTTGCACTATGCAACCTAGTCTTCATGTATTTGTTGGTCTCATTGTTATGTCTGTTTGTGATCCATCCATAGGAACACCATTAGGGTTTATTTTCAATCATGAATACCCAGATGTCTGTCAGTGCTGTATTTACGTTTTTCCCTTCATCAAAGCGTTGATAACCCTTTAGTTTTAGAAATACACTTTGTAATTTACAGGTAGGTAAAGTTGAGTCTGTATTTGGACAAAAGGGCTTGAATGTCTATGGTTTGATCTCATGAAAATAAGACCTTTTTAAATATATGCTTTTGTTCAGCGAGATCTGAGGACATCTCAAGAAGTAAACCTCGAGTGAACTTTCAATGGCTTTATTTTTACCATTTTTACAACACGTACAGAACACACATATTCCTTTGATAGTATTTCCTTTTTGGTATAGATGCCAAATTGCCCAGATGAGTGATAATGGATAATTCAGATTGATGCTGGATGCCTTATTGTTACGTTAACCTAGCATGACTTTATATGGAGGTGTCGTTATATCCTACTGCAGAGGGCTCTTGTATCTATGTAAAAGATCTGATCTAAATTACTTTGTTAAGGACCATTCATAATTTATTGTACGGGTGGAGAGGTCATTGATTTGCACATGACATGCAGGGAAGGTCTGTTCCTTTGTACATAAATAGTAGGTGTGGTCTTTCACATTGTGCATGCTCCTTCATAACACGCACGGCACACCCTCCTCCCTTCACCACTAGCGATAAGTTATGAATGATCCCTTGACACCAACTGTTGCTGTTCCTACGACCAGCAAGCAATACAACTGAAGTTAAATTAAAATGCTGGGTAGTACTGAAGCTGATGATTATTCAGTTTTTTACTGTACGGCTGTGAGTTTTTGTGTGTTTACTCATTCCTGCCAACATTCATGTTACTTTGTTAAGGACAAAGCTTACCTATTCAAGCCAATGTTCATGTGGATTTCTTCAAAGGAATGTGTCCAGCTGTTCAGTATTAGACTATGTTTACAACATTTCAGTGGTGTTCTCAGAATATTTTCCTATTGTCAGACAATCATAATTCGTGTAGATCATTGGGATGTTTATTTGGTTATTGTCTTCACCTGCTGGTTCATGGGAAGAATGACGTGATGAGGCATGTTTGATTACTATTTTGATTGTTTTTGTTTTCTTCAAGATATGCCGCAGAGGGATTCTAAAAGAGGACACAAAGTGGCAAATGTGTGGACCCCTTTTGAATGTGTGTCTGATAGCAAACAACTAGGAGCTTCTTTTACACAGTTTGAAATTGTGGGGAAAATATAAGGGATCACAGGAAAGGATAAGTGTTCCTTTGTAGTGCATAGCTTGTGAAGAAACTTGGAGAAAAATAATGGAACACTTGTGTTTCATGTGATCCCAAATTTTTTACCCTCAGTATATTTATTCAGACAGGATGATAGGTTATTGAAAAAAGACAAATATTTAGTGGGTCTGTAATTAAGAACTATCAGGATATGATATCAAGTGAAACAAATTCATATCGTTTCATTTGGTTTCTATTTTGAATCATTTAGATATCATTTGGGACCTGTGAGAGATTATACCAGCTGTTTATAATCTGTGGAAACATAACAAACACCTCGTAGATTGTGACATGAACCAGCTGATAGAGGTGGACCGATAAATCTTTTAATAAATTCCTTATGCATGGAACGATAAGAAGGTTTCCTGAAACAGCATACAACTATGTTCAGTATTTCAGACTGTGGTAATGAGACAGAAGAGAGGTCACAGAGGCTCATTTAGTGGGGAAGGTTGCCTGCAGTGAGACTGAGGCGAGGTCACAGTAGATGGGCACTTGAAGGTAATACTGTCACTGTCAGGTTGAGTGAGAAAGCTGCAGATCAAGATCAAGATGGAAAATGACCTGATGTTTCTTAGTTTTGGAAATGTTGCATACCAGATGACAAATGTTTATATTGATTACTCAGCTGTTACCACACTACAAACAATTAGTATTGTTTTTGTTTTGTTACCATGTGTACCCAGCGTTTATGATATATGTCCTTATAATATGTGTCATGTCATAGGAGACAGTGTCTTAATATCGGTTTTAGTTGTACTTACCTTTTTACAGCATTAACATACCAATCAAGTAGTGCTTGGTGGCAACTGGGTAAACTAATCCATAGCTATTTTAAGGCTAATGCTTTACACAGATATTTTAGTGCTGCTTGTGGTGTGGGTGCATGTCATTGTTGTGTGAAGGAATATGAATCTCTTTAAATATTTTATTTTAATAAATATATATATATATATACATGTAAAGAGATATAGTTTTTTTTGCGCTTCTTTGGCAAGATTTTGTCCATCTGGAGAACATGCAGGACACATTATGGTAAACTGTTGATTACCTTGTTTATGGATGTTTTAGGCAGAGACCACCAGTTCATTTAAAGAGCTACTTGGGGACATATTGGTGGGTACTGGGTGTGTGAGTGAGCATTTGGTTTCACACAGCTATTACAATATTCCAGCCATAACTAGACATGGGCTTCACACATTGTACTCATGTGAAGAATGGAACCTGGGTCTTCAGGTGACCAGCGAAAGGTTTAACCATTAGTCTACACAACCACCCTTCTACAGATCTTCTAATTGGAACGTGGTGGGGCTCGGGAAAGCCCAGGTTTCATCAGAAAAAAATGACAAGCTTCGTACTTTGTGGTAAGGTGTTAGATCACACCAGGATTAAGTCCCCCACATGTGTCTTCCTGTATTTGAACAGACCCTGTGAGGGGTGTAAATGTTCCTGATATACCGCTGGAATCCAAGCACTCCAGCGTTCTTGACTTGACCTTTGGGATTGTGAAGAACATTATTAGCAATCAACTCTGTCAACGAGACCATCAAAGTTAGTATCAGGACTTTTCAGCAACCTGTCGCACCATGGCCCGGTAGTGTTTCAGTGTGATCAAGAGATGCAGTATTCATCAGGATGTAAGAAGGGATACTGTTCTAGGGAATGTAGAGGAACGTATTTATGGTTTCTGTCCTTAGAAAGTTATACTTTAAAAACGTCATGAGTTGAATTATACTGGCGTGGCAGCGAATGTAGAGAGTCGTAAAGGCTTTTCTTGCCATGCAAATTATCTAGTTCGTGCTATACAGTGTTTCAAGCTAATTAATGGTTTACTTGACTATTACAGACTTGCACTTCACTAAGTCCACTGTAAAACACACTGAGTGCAATCGCTCGTTGCATCTGAAACATAATAATGGTCTATGATCGAATTGTTTGGCGGGTATGTGACTGTTAACACACTGAATACTGATAACCACTACACTGTTAATTCTTTGGTAATGACGCTGGCCATAGAATGTCACTGAACTGGTAGCTATAAAGTCGGGGCCAGACTCCCCAGTGATTGGCACTAGGAGATAAGAACGTGTGTTTATGAATCACTATCAAAGAATGGTGATTCGAGGTGTTCGTGGAATAGTGGGCGAATCCTGCACCACCAGTGGCTCTCGTCAGAAATGTGTGCAAAGGCTAGTCATCTGTTGACCCAGTGAAATGCAGGAATGTACAAATGAAAACAGGTAATTTCATCCAGCAATTTTATGTCACTGATGTATCAAAGTTTGAAATGTTCTCCACATGTCCGAAGGCTTTACTGAGGCCTTGAATACTGTAACCTTTGTGTTCCCCTCTGATAAGTGTAAATTGGCATGGCTACTATGGCCGAAAGCTATGATTACACAATACCATTTAGGAAGTGGTCAAATGTAACATGTCATATTTGGGATTACACTTCCTTAGTAAAGAAATATGAGATATGTTACATCAGAGGGATACACAAAGTATGCTGTCTAGACTGCCAGTTCTCTGACTTTCAATTTTTCCGGAAGACGAGGTGGCTGAGCCTGTTGACTTTGTGTGCTGGCAATCAGGTGCCTCACTCTGGCGGCGCGGGTTCTACTCCTGGATGGGACCCGACCGAAAAAGTACTAGAATTTGTACTTTTCTAAGAAAGTGTAATACCGAATATGACAAGTCACTTTTGCCTCTATGTTTATCACTTTCAAATGTCATTGAGCTTGAGTCGGATGGAATTTTGGTGAAAAGAGCATGCTCGAATGTACCTCAAAAGTTGCGATTTATTTACATAAATATCACTCCAGTTCATGACTTGGGGCGAGCGACTATATTACAGCCGCAATGTGTATGGCTTCTGGACTAATCACCGGATCACGTATGGTCTGATGCATTCATTCTATCTGTTAACAACACAATCCTACATAGAAGCAGGTCTGATGTGACTTAAGGCCATTAAGGCCCTTTGGGATATCTGGCCAGTTTCCGTGTACGATTTCAGGTAAAGTGTAGTACCCATGTCTTCTTTCTGACCTGCGGGGTCTTTGCTCATTGTACCAAAATTAGTTTGAGGCCCAGACTCGATAGTCAAACTACATCGACAAAGGGTTGTTAACTGGAATCTGGAATGAAACCTTGATATGGGAGAACTTGCGACACTAGGGCAACGATCTCACAGGGATCCCGTCGCGTCTATTGAAGAAAAGGAGAACGCTGTGGTGTCGCAAACGGGTCTCCTATAGCGCCACACCCATGCGGTGTTGGATTGTTCGATAACGCACTCTGAGCAGGCGCAAAGAACGCACCGTTGGTCTGCTTCTGATGTGCACGCAATAGGAGTGAGTGAGCGAGTGTAGTTTTACGCCGCGCTCAACAATATTCCAGCCATATGGCGGCGGTCTGTAAGTAATCGAGTCTGGACCAGACAATCCAGTGATCAACAACGTGAGCATCGATCTGTGCAATTGGGAACCGATGACGTGTCAACCAAGTCAGTGAGCCTGACCACCGGATCCCGTTAGTCGCCATAATCCATGTCCTGAGTAGAGTGAATTCTTTTCAAAACATAGTTATAATCTTCGCTTTCTTTTAACTTTACACTTCAACTTCAGCTTCACCATTATCATAACAACCGTCAGTGGTACAAAAACAAAGAATATACAATACAAATGTACATAAATATAAACATGCGCCGTGATGATGAGTTATTTACGTAACAAGTATTACAAAAGAGATGTAAATAGTGATAAACACTTGCTAAGCTTAACATTGACAGGCGATATGACGTTGTCAAGTGTTGATAAATTGATCCACCTGTGATATTTTTAGGGGTTGAATGATTTCCTGTGGGAATTAAGTGATATACATTTATAAAGATAATTGAATTTCTCACCGACTAAATTCGTCACCAGCTTCACAGGACATGCCGAGGCATTTCTATATAAAATTTATTTCAGATAAACCGAATCTGTCAAATAATTATTTTATGGAGTGTAACCAAGGGTATACCGTAGGATGGTGTTCATAGTCATGACTAATATATTGGTATAATACATGAGATAATTTGACCGTCTCAGTACATGCTCAATTTATGCCAAAAGGACAACGTGTTGACTTGGATTCATTTATTTAATGGAGCTCTACCAAATTCGCCATAACCATAAAGTTTGGGATGGATTTTCTGAGACCACCACAAATCATCAAGATATCACTTGAAGAAATGATCTTGGAAACATCATTGGGGACATCGCCTACACAGGTCGTGTGTGTCCAATTCAATAAAATGTATGATGAAGAACAGACGTGAAAATGTATAAACTTTATATATGTTATCGCTCATTGAACCGAGAAGCGTCACGATTTTAGCTCTCCCGACCATGAACCAGTCAGTTACACGCTTTATTCCATACAGAGAAACCAACAGTATAATCGGCTATAATCCAGAGATACTGCATTGTTACGAGCGAACGTATTGATAATGTTATAACTAAACAACTTAAAAGCATGAACGTTCACGTAGACATTGTAAACCCTATTACAAATAGAACACTGGTAGTTCTACAGACTATTATCTTACCACACACATAAATGTACATTGTAGTAGTATTCACAATAGCGGAACGGGACCACGAGCTTTTCAAAACCTTCGTTTGGTAAATTAAGGCTTTGTGTATACTACTACGGAAGTGCATGCAAAATTTCACGAAAAATCGGTCAAATAGTTTAGTAAATATTCACTTTTTTAGTGAGTATGGGGTCTGTTTTGCGAAAGGGTAACTATCCAACCTATGGTCGCACTCGTTAACAGTAGCGAGGTGAGGTCTGTCCTTACCGAGAGCACAGAAATGGTTAGGACTACCTGGATTGGTATTACCTTTTAACCCCCTCAAAAGTGGAAGAAAATTTCCACTTAGAGATTTGGTACTTCCAGTGTATAGCACTACATGTAGTAGAAGATGGCCACCGAAATTACTTTCCAAAATATGGGCCTGCAGGTCAAAGTCTCTAGGAGCACATCTACTCCTAGAAAATACTGCAGACAGCAATCTTGTGTCGGATATCGTAGGTGTCGACTATCTTGCCTGCAGTCTCGGTGGAACGAATCTACAATTTATGGAAGGGCTACCTGCATTCGTAGTGTTAATATACTGAGTGAAAAAAGAAACTTCACATTCTTTCTTCAGGGCAGTATAAAAGAACAAGAGACGTTAAGATGGTTAGATTGTTATTACTGCATTGCTGAGATCTGTGTGATGCACTCGATACACTGACCGTGCCACAACCACTTCCATTAGGGTACACCACCGTTCCAAAACATGGATACACAGAATGTCAATTCCAATGGTGATTGGCAGCCCGCAACCATTTCAAATGGTCTGTGAGGACAGTCGACCTCTAAACATCTCTGCCCTTTTTCGTGTAGACGGCAGAAATGCGTCACGTTGGTGACGTAGGACGATTTGATGGTCTTCTGCTCGTGACTTTCCACGTGGACGACCGGAAGTTGGGTGATCAGAAGTGTTGCCAGTTTGTTGTAGACGACCTCGCAAGTCATACACAATACGACGGCTGCATCCCATTTTTCTTGCAACGTCAATAACTGATCTTCCCGCTTGCAACATGCCAATGGCACGTTCACGTTGCACATTTGACAATCGAGGCATTTAAAGTACAGTTAGAACTGTGGTTTACAAGTGTTTTTTCAATTCTTGAGGCCAATGCAAACACGTGCAAATGAAGCAAACTTTGATGCGAAGATCATGTGATCGACTGCACGTGCAAAACCTGATTTGGCACTAACGTCATTTGAACGACGAATGGATGTGTTTGAGCAGGGTTTGTTTTGCTAGAGTCAAAAGATAAGGATCCCATTTCGGATACATAGATGTATCATCAGAGAAAAATTATTCATTATTTTTAAAAAGTACATTTTGTGAAGTTTCTTTTTTGACTCTGTATAATTTGCCTTGACAAAAGGTATAAGAAAGCACCAAAATATATCACAGGCAATATAACAGGCATTTGACCACTTTCTAAATGGCACTGTGTAATCATAAAACAGACAAGTCTTAAATATTCAATATTATGTATTGAGCAGACAAATGACTTAAATCTAAAGTAATGAGTCACAAATATAATGTCAGCCCACCATCTCAAAGTTTTTCATTTCCATTTTTTTTCTATCCTTTTCAGTTCTTCCTGTTTTTGCACCACGCCTGAGTGTCGTTTCCTTTTATCTTACCCATGGTGTATGTGCTGTCAGACAACAGTTTTGTCTTGAAAGCAGATTTAGTCTGCCATTGGCTCCTAAAAGCCACGTCCCATGGCATGAGGACTGAACTCAACATTGTTCAACATTGTACACAATTTAAGTCAGTCAAGGTTTGCAACAAGGGAATGTAACTCCTACAGTTTACACTATTCACTGGCTTGCCAAATCTTTAAGATTCGTCTTCGCTTTTGGCGGGAAATGAACACATATCATCAAACATACACGATTTCACCTGAAAGTCCCCCACCATCAGAGTGTCTACATCGTACTCATTCGCTGTTTGTGAAAGAGAGATCTGGGAAAGTCCCTCAAATGCATGAAATTCATTTTCCATGACTGATGCGATCTGTGACAGTGTCAAGTCGTCTGTGTCCTCGTCCCAAACTACATGTGCACTCATTTTGGCAACTAGACTGAGAATGAAACGGTCGTTGAAACTTTAAAATTTTCCCGCCTCCCACGTAATATGCGTGGTACAAGTCAGTTAGCTCATCCAATCCTCGATCTGTGTTCGTATACAAAACAGTTTTGCCGGAGTTGATTGACAGGTGTGGAGAAAGCTGGAGCAAAGCTGTCGCGTCTCCGACCTGTCAATCAGCTCAGGGAAAACTGTGGTGTATACGAGCTCAGATCTCGGATCTAACTAATACCTATTTTCTTCTTTTTGAATGTGTGACTGAATTTCAAGTTTCTTTAATTCCGATAAAACTAAATATTCCCCTTGAACTATTTCCAACACATCATGTTCAAAAACTCAATCATCAATATAGTGATTCAAAACAATTTTCAAAATTTGAAATTTCCTCATCGCAGGTTTGGCATCAAGTTTGAGATGTGAAGAAATTTGCAACAAATCTGACTTTGCACAACTGACTGACTGTCTCGGGGTCAGGGGACAATACAAACTTCTCAAGTTCAAACACCATTTTGCTGGTTCCACAATTAATTTGTAGCAAAAGTGGAAACATCGAAATACATTTTACAATATGTCTCAGATGTCAAATGAATTCTATCCCGCACGAGCCCCAATTTTATTACGGTTAATAATTTGCCTTGACATAAGTTATAAGAAATCGTCTATAAAACAGCAAAATATAACACAAACACAAGTCTTAAATATTCAATAATATGTATTGAGCAGTCAAAATGCAAGAAACAATGATTCACAATAGAGGTTTCTAGTACAACGCAGTGGAGTCAAATCTAAAGTAGTTAATCACAAATATTATATCAACTCTCCAAAGTCTTGGTTTTTAGTGAAACAGTTATGCTAAATATTACAGCAAGCTTTCTTAAATGTCGGCTGAACGTTGACGCAGAGGCAGACAGGTGTAGATAGGATGAGATAGGATAGACAGCTCCAGTATTAATCCGTCCATGTGTGTGTGTCTCGTCAACACAACAACCAGCCTTATATATACACAGTCACTGATTCTTGACCAATCCAGTACGATCGACTTTGTTTACCAACTGTCAAAACACACGCCCCAACACCTCCACCCCCACCCACCCCCTCCACCCCTGCTGCGAATGCTGGACTCATGGTACTTCATAATAGTAATTCCTGACCTCGAATGATATTGAATCACGTACGATGTACGGAAATTACCGATGTTTTGCAAATGCAAACTGATAGAAGGGAGATAACTCTTAATCTGTTTTTCTTTGCAAAATTTAGCGATGGCGATTAAAAGTTGCTCACTGGCCACGAGGGGAATGTGAGTTGTTGTGCCCTCGACGTTTGTTTATGTTCCCTCTGCCCGAAAAGTGATATTAAGTCAAACTTTGAACTTCTCTAATATAGACTTTGTTGTGTCAGTGGAAGATGACTTTTATTAAAATAATTCTTCTGATGAAGAAATATTACATGCAACACAAAACTTGGAACAAAGCAAGAACTTCATAAAAATGTCATTAATAAACAATCGAATTTAATAAAGTCACGATTCGAAGCACCTCTAATTGTCGTTGAAATCTTCGTGTTGGAAATGTTGGCCCAAAACAAACATGCGGAAAAGACAAATCACTGCACTGTATAGGTTTCAGATGTATGATACCTGGAAAGGAAAAGTGTCAGTGGTGATCTGGGACAGTGTTTTTGAAATCCCAGAGATGGCGATTTATGCAGAGATCGTGTTGTAACGGGAATGAGAAAGGGGAGTACCACCATTGAGGTGTGTTACATGCAGTCGCTGGGGCAGTGGTGGAGGAACACCGTCAGTGAATGTTTTGCCCAATTCAGCACTTCCTAAGAGTAACCGGCAAATACATAAACATTTTCAGTGATTATGACTTTGCTGCTGAATTCGTGACAGTGGAGAGCCGTTGTATTGACATGTGGTCAGGAGGAAATGCTATGGGAAATGGGGATCCTTGGAGAAGACACACCGCACACACTGCTAGACAATGTATTCTACCTAAATGGCATCTACCTACCTACCTAAATGGCATCTACCTACCTACCTAAATGGCATCTACCTACCTACCTAAATGGCATCTACCTACCTACCTAAATGGCATCTACCTACCTACCTAAATGGCATCTACCTACCTACCTAAATGGGGTGCTGCTGAGCACCATAATTTATGGGTAGGAGAATTTGGTAATTCTGAAATCGTCACGAAGAATGGTGCAAATCATTTAGAAGATGTGACTAGACTAACAACGGTGGATTATTCGTAAGAATATCCCTGTGAAGTATGTCACTTTTGAACTCATTACAGAAAATACGCTCCATGTCCAGTCCGACTTCTCGAGAAGTCCATGTCACTCTGGTAACTATTCCATTAGCCGAAGTCAGACACTTTGTTTGTTTGGCGATATGCAGATGCTAAAGATATTTTCAAATTATGGATCTGAAATTCATTATTCAAGATTAGAAATTATAAAATATTTCTTATTACATCCCTTTTCATAGTAAATAGGATTACTGGTGGGTCATTGGGAAGACGCAATGTGCTGTGAAGATTTGCGTCCCTTGAGCACTGAAGAAGCCATTGATCGTGGGTTCGAATCCCGGATCGCCGTTTTTATGGTTCTGAACTATGGTGCATACTCCTTACCAGATGTTCACGTAGAAGAACTTGGGTTATGTATAAGGCCCTATAACGTTGTATCACACAACACACCATTTTTTGAAAAAGATGTGATGTTTTTCGTAAGAATAATGTTTCATTAACTATGGAAATGGTTGTAATAAATTAACACAGAATAACCAATGTATCTTGATTTCCAAACTAACTTTTGTGAAGAAGTTCAATATTTTTGCGGCCACAACCAGACGAAAAAGCAGTGGAAGATATGCCCATGTTGAGCGAGAATGAGCATCTTGGAGACTGTAAAGTTAGTTCTCTCTCGGTGGTAATACGAAAGGTGTCCTCCAGCGTAGAGACTGTAAAACGAATTCTCCCCCGGTGAATAGTATGAAAGGAGTTCTTCTCGCTTAGCGACCTGTGAAACTAGTTCTTTAGTGGTGGAAACATGCAAGGAACTCCCCTGCTTAGAGGCGAGTAAAACGAGTTCTCTCTAGCTGGAAAACATGGAAGGAGTTATCCTAGCATAAAGACTGTAAAACGAGTTGTCGCGAGGAGTTCTCTAAGTTTAGAGACTATAAATCGCGTAAAACGAATTCTCACTCGGTAGAAACATTCTAGGAGTTCTCCTAGCTAAGAGAGTGTGATGACATGCAAGGGATTCTCCTAGCTTAGAGACCGTTAAATGAGTTCTCGCTGGGTGGAAACATGGAACACGTTCTCTTAGCGTGGAGGCTGTAAAACGATTTCTCGCTCGGGGAAACATGAAAGGAGTTTTCCAATGTAGAGACAGTAAACAGTGTTCTTTCACAGTGGAAACATGAAAGGTGTTTTCCCAGTTTGGAGATATGAACCGAGTCCTCTCTCGGTAGACACATACTAGACGTTCTCAAGTTTTTAGACGAGTAAAACGAAAAACATGGAAGGAGTTCTCCTAGCTTGAGTCTGTAAAATAAGCTCTCTCTCGGTGGAACCATGGTTGGAGCTCTCCAGCGTGGAGTCTTATTACCAGTTCTCTCTCGGTGGAACCATGGTTGGAGCTCTCCAGCGTGGAGTCTTATTACCAGTTCTCTCTCGGTGGAAACAAGGTTGGAGCTCTCCAGCGTGGAGTCTTATTACCAGTTCTCTCTCGGTGGAAACATGGAAGAAGTTTTCCTAGCTTGGGTCTGTAAAATAAGTTCTCTCTGCGTGGAAAGCCTGAAAGGAGTTCTACTAGCTTAGAGGCGAGTAAAACGAGTTCTCTCTCGGTGGAAAATATGAAAGGAGTTCTCCTAGCTTAGAGACTAAAACGAGACTCTCCTCGGGAAAAATGGAATGAGTTCTCCTAGCATGAAGACTGTAAAACGAGCTCTCTCTGTGTGAAAAGAAACATGCAAGTTCTCAAGTGTAGGGACAGTAAAACGAATAAAACGAGTTCTTCTACCTTGGAGACTATAAAACAAGTTCTAGGTCGTGGAAACATGAAATAGTTCTCCAGTGAAGAGACAGTAAAAAGAGTTCTCTCTCGGTGGAAACGTACAAGAAGTTCTCAAGCTTAGAGACTAGTAAAACGAGTTCTGTCTCGGGAGACACATGAAATGAGTTCCCCAACGCAAGGTGAACAACATGTAAAGACTTCTTAGGTTAGAGACTGTAAAACGGCTTCGCCCTCGGTGTGAACATGCAAGGGGTTTTCCTACCTTAGATACTCTAACACGTGGTCTCCTCTCGATGGAAACATGTAAGGAATTCTCCAGTGTAGAGACTGTTAAACGAGCTCTCTTTCGGGAGAAACATGCAAGAGTTCTCCTAGCTTAGAGACTGTAAAACGAGTTCTCGTCCGAATGTAGTTCATGTTTCAAGTATCACATTGTACAAAAAGTGTAATTTCATTAACTGGAGACCGGGGACACAGGAACCTGTCATATCTGTGCAGTCTCCCAGAGGAGTCGTTTGTTGCGACGGCAACATCTGGACGTGTTGAAGTGTTACAAGCGGTTACAGAAGACAGACACAGTTTAATGTCAGCGAAGTGGACCATTAATAGAATACAATGTTTGTCAAACCGTTATGAATGGATCTAATTATTCGCCATATTTCTATAACCTGAAAGAGCAGCACGACTATATACTGGGCGTAGATTACCGAGAGAAAGTAATTATCAGTTCTTTGTTACTGCGCATAACGACACCATCCTCTTCTTTGTAGCCCGGAGACATCAGCGGATTGCCTGTCCCAGCTGGTCACGCAAGAATACATATCTCAGTGACAATGTAGGTCACACATTACAACGGTGGAACTGAAAGGTAATGACACTATAAAGCATTAGTTTCAGTCGATATGTGGACTAGTATTTCCACATCGCTGTACTGCTGACAATGAGTATAAATATCGCCAGTGTTAATTTGTCGACGTTTCCGCTTATTCATAGATTCCATGATGAGGTCTAAGCTTTAACAGATGGAACATTCAATAGGTAGGACTGATTTTCCACCTCAGAAAAAGTGACCTTTACAACTGAAATCCTAATTTCATTCAGTACGAGTTTCCTGGTACGCAAACAGTAAATATGGCCTCATGTCAGATACAGATCTCTTATAGGTACAGATCTCGTACCTGAGTATAGACATCACACTCGTTTGTCACGTGCTGATCTCGTACATTCCTGTAGACACCACACTCGTAAGTCTGGTACAGATCTCGTCTAGGTACAGATCTCGTCTAGGTACAGATCTCGTGTAGGTACAGATCTCGTACATTCCTGTAGATATCACCCTCGTATGTCATATGCAGATGAATATTGTTGAGGTCGGCGTTAAACCACGACCAAACCAAAACAAACTCGAGTGATAGCCAAGTCTTTCCTCACGAGTCGATTAAAAACTGTGTTAATGCTGAGTTCAGCAAAGGTGATACAGACCATCGATTCCATCGCTATACGAGCCATTATCTATCTAGCATGTATTTTGTGAAAGTCTATGGCTTGCCAAGAAAGGTTAATAAACAGTACTTTCGTCTTGTAAGTTATTAGGAAAAAACAAAACTGTAGTGCATGAACTGCAGTTATGAAATGTATCACCCAGTGTGCTTGGCACTTTCGCAGCATATGAACATGCGACCCATTTCAAGATATTGAGGGAATCACAAGAATGGTCGAATGTGTGAACAGACATAATAGAGTTTCCCTTGGATCCAGGTGGTGCCTAATTAATGCATATGTGAATATATCATAAGCTTCCAGACGTTTCCTACCGGGGAGGATACCGTGGACTACTCCCAACACTACTCCTGAATCCTTCCAACCCCAAGATTTGTTCTAGTTACAATTAGTGGCAAATGCTTCAAATCACCGTTACAAGAAACAATGAAACTCGCTTTCAACCATGTCTCACACAGTGTAACACTGCCTCGTCACCTGTGAAGACAACACATGTTCTGTCAAAAGTAGATAAACTGGACAGTCTCTGGGCACCACAACGTTTACCAGATATGGGACATCTCACCAGATATTAGTGACACTGTCGTTTGCCAGACACTAACATCATATCATATACCTCTGTAGATACAGCAATCGGAAAACCCTGCAGTGCATTAACACCGAAACATTACCTGCATGTAGTTGACATTTCGAAGCAATCACAGAGAATATCAGAACAATCGTCTGGCTATTGTCTGTACTAATTATCGGAGCAAACCTTTGTCATATGAACCACTTTCCATCACTTAAGCACACCTTTTTCAAGCGTTCTTTGTACCGATCAGTTGAACACAGCTTTGTCAAAACATCCTCGAACCAATCAACTGAGTGGGTGAGTTTGGTTTTACACCGCTTTTAGCAATATTGCAGCAATATCAAGACAGGGGACACCGAAAATGGGCTTCACACACTGTACCTATGTTCGTAATCGAACCTGGGTTTTCGGCGCGACGGCTGAACGCTTTAATCAGTAGGCTATCCAAACGCTCCTACCAATTACCTGAACATACAATTCAATACAACACCACTACAACGGTGTGTTACAGCGTTACGCAGTTCCAGTATATCTTACAATGTTGTATTATACCGTTACACGACCCCAGTATAAGTCACGATGGTGTGTTATATCGTTACACAACCCCAGTATAAGTCACGATGGTGTGTTATACCGTTACACAACCCCAGTATAAGTCACGATGGTGTGTTATACCGTTACACGACCCCAGTATAAGTCACGATGGTGTGTTATATCGTTACACGACCCCAGTATAAGTCACGATGTTGTGTTATACCGTTACACAACCCCAGTATAAGTCACGATGGTGTGTTATATCGTTACACAACCCCAGTATAAGTCACGATGGTGTGTTGCATCGTTACACAACCCCAGTATAAGTCCCGATGGTGTGTTATACCGTTACACAACCCCAGTATAAGTCACGATGGTGTGTTATACCGTTACATGACCCCAGTATAAGTCACGATGGTGTGTTATATCGTTACACAACCCCAGTATAAGTCACGATGGTGTGTTATATCGTTACACAACCCCAGTATAAGTCACGATGGTGTGTTATATCGTTACACGGCCCCTGTATAAGTCACGATGGTGTGTTATATCGTTACACAACCCCAGTATAAGTCACGACGGTGTGTTATATCGTTACACAACCCCAGTATAAGTCACGATGGTGTGTTATATCGTCACACAACCCCAGTATAAGTCACGATGGTGTGTTATATCGTTACACAACCCCAGTATAAGTCACGATGGTGTGTTATACCGTTACACGACCCCAGTATAAGTCACGATGGTGTGTTATACCGTTACACAACCCCAGTATAGGTCACGATGTTGTGTTATACCGTTACACGACCCCAGTATAAGTCACGATGGTGTGTTATATCGTTACACGACCCCAGTATAAGTCACGATGGTGTGTTATGTCGTTACACGACCCCAGTATAAGTCACGATGTTGTGTTATACCGTTACACAACCCCAGTATAAGTCACGATGGTGTGTTATATCGTTACACGACCCCAGTATAAGTCACGATGTTGTGTTATACCGTTACACAACCCCAGTATAAGTCACGATGGTGTGTTATATCGTTACACAACCCCAGTATAAGTCCCGATGTTGTGTTATACCGTTACACGACCCCAGTATAAGTCCCGATGGTGTGTTATACCGTTACACAACCCCAGTATAAGTCACGATGTTGTGTTATACCGTTACACAACCCCAGTATAAGTCACGATGGTGTGTTATACCGTTACACAACCCCAGTATAAGTCACGATGGTGTGTTATATCGTTACACGACCCCAGTATAAGTCACGATGGTGTGTTATATCGTTACACAACCCCAGTATAAGTCACGATGGTGTGTTATATCGTTACACGGCCCCAGTATAAGTCACGATGGTGTGTTATATCGTTACACAACCCCTGTATAAGTCACGATGGTGTGTTATATCGTTACACAACCCCAGTATAAGTCACGACGGTGTGTTATATCGTTACACAACCCCAGTATAAGTCACGATGGTGTGTTATATCGTTACACAACCCCAGTATAAGTCACGATGGTGTGTTATACCGTTACACAACCCCAGTATAAGACACGATGTTGTGTTATATCGTTACACAACCCCAGTATAAGTCACGATGGTGTGTTATATCGTTACACAACCCCAGTATAAGTCACGATGGTGTGTTATACCGTTACACGACCCCAGTATAAGTCACGATGGTGTGTTACAGCGTTACACGACCCCAGTATAGGTCACGATGTTGTGTTATACCGTTACACGACCCCAGTATAAGTCACGATGGTGTGTTATATCGTTACACGACCCCAGTATAAGTCACGATGGTGTGTTATGTCGTTACACAACCCCAGTATAAGTCACGATGTTGTGTTATACCGTTACACAACCCCAGTATAAGTCACGATGGTGTGTTATATCGTTACACAACCCCAGTATAAGTCACGATGTTGTGTTATACCGTTACACAACCCCAGTATAAGTCACGATGGTGTGTTATATCGTTACACAACCCCAGTATAAGTCCCGATGTTGTGTTATACCGTTACACAACCCCAGTATAAGTCCCGATGGTGTGTTATACCGTTACACAACCCCAGTATAAGTCACGATGTTGTGTTATACCGTTACACAACCCCAGTATAAGTCACGATGGTGTGTTATACCGTTACACAACCCCAGTATAAGTCACGATGGTGTGTTATATCGTTACACGACCCCAGTATAAGTCACGATGGTGTGTTATATCGTTACACAACCCCAGTATAAGTCACGATGGTGTGTTATATCGTTACACGACCCCAGTATAAGTCACGATGGTGTGTTATATCGTTACACAACCCCAGTATAAGTCACGATGGTGTGTTATAGCGTTACACAACCCCAGTATAAGTCACGATGTTGTATGATGCCGTTACATGACCCCAGTATAAGTCACGATGGTGTGTTATAGCGTTACACAACCCCAGTATAAGTCACGATGGTGTGTTATACCGTTACACAACCCCAGTATAAGTCACGATGGTGTGTTATATCGTTACACAACCCCAGTATAAGTCCCGATGGTGTGTTATACCGTTACACAACCCCAGTATAAGTCACGGTGGTGTGTTATATCGTTACACAATCCCAGTATAAGTCACGATGGTGTGTTATATCGTTACACAACCCCAGTATAAGTCACGATGGTGTGTTATACCGTTACACAACCCCAGTATAAGTCACGATGGTGTGTTGCATCGTTACACAACTTCAGTATATATTACAATAGTGTGTTATAGCGTTACACAGTTCCACTACATAATAGAATGGTGTGTTTTGCACTACCAAACTCCAGTTTACATTACAATGCTGTGATATGGCATTACTCAACTCCAGTATATAGTACAATGGTGTGTTACAGCATTACTCAACTCCAGTATATATTAATATACTATAAACGGTTTGTTATAGTATATGTTCTTGTGCTGCATTGTGACGTCATCTACGCTGACATCACTGCTCTATATGAGGTAAGAACCCACCTTGGATTGCCTGTCCAAACTACAAACTGTTACGTGTGTTTGACCTACATAGTGCCTGCTGCCTCCTCTGCAATTACTCGACGCCATCTATGTAGGAAAGCTAAATGTTTTATCGTTGGTTTTGCTGCGAAAGGTTCTTCAAATCTGATGAAAAACCTCTTTCCATCTCTGTCTCTGTTTTGTATGATTCCGCCCGAAACAGTGGAGGATAATGTAATTACTGGCTGATGTTTGTTGCAGATCCACCGTCAGCTTCGTGTTGAATTAAAAGCGACATGCAATCAGTCCCTGGAGCCAGCGCTTCAAGGTGACCACGTGACTTTATTTACGGTTTATCACGAAACTATTTTCCCCGAGCAAACACTGCGTGAATTTTCGGGGCTCCATATAGATCGAGAGCAACCATTTCATTGTTCACTTTGAGCTAATGCACCCTGTTGTGGCCATTACAGAAAAAGGAGACAGAAGGTGTCGGCAGACCGATAATTACTGCTAGTCAGCTGTATGGTTAACGGTACCATCGTGGCGCTCACCCACCACCGCATCTACACCGCGTCCCTTTATCGTGCTCGCCATGTAGAACGCTGGTTCGGCAGAAGGAGACCGTTCCATCGGATCGGTGTGGGCAGGTGTTGGAACACGCTATGATAATCAAGTTTGTTTTAGTCACCTGTTCCTTTAAATGGACAACCTACCTGTTAAGCGACACCATAAGGGAAATTTAGCACCACCACTCGGTGTCGTGTCACCTGTCACCATAGCAACCTGACTCGGGCCTCTAATTATATACCTGTTATATGTGTTTCCATGGTGATGTCCACTATTGTAGACTTCAGTTCTGTACTTCTACAAACAGTGATAACAGAGTTTAAGAAGCGAGGGAGCCTTCACCGTCCGTGATCGCTCGCTCTGAGTTACCGCCTTCCCTCCATGCAGATCGGCAGCGCTGTGGACTCGTAAACATCTCTGGCACATTAGACCACGGGAACACGACACTGCAGGAAGCCCTATGTATCACGAGAAGCCAGATAACATGGACACAAGCAAACAGGACAACCTCTTACGGAAACGTTCATATTTGGAGGACTAGGAGTGATTTATCAGTATATCTCGCAGTGTGGAGTGATTCTCAGAAGTAGTACCATGGGAAGCGCTGCCAGCAATATCAGCCCTCCTCCGTCCCCTATCAGCCGGAATACATTCCCACAACAAGGTAAGCAATCACATTCTCACAAATCACACCCCAAAACAAGATACATGATCATAACTATTGTCATGAATCGCATTATACAGTAAGGCAAGGGATTACACCCTACAGCAAGGTAAGGGATCACAATGTCATGGATCACATCTTACACCAAGGTGAGAGATATCATCTCAGAGCAATGTAACTGATCACATTGTCAAAGATCACAACCTACAGCAAGGTAATTGATCACATTGTCACGTATCACATCCAAAAGCAAAGTAATTGACCAGATAAATCCTGCACGTTGTACACACCATATGATCGTGGTTTGGAATACCAAATACCCCCGATGTTGCCACGTCTCTATACACACCTGCGCCTCTCCGATATTCCCTCCAACATTAAGGGGATATAACTGGGAGACGGTGTGAAAGCGGAGTTAACCCCACTGACTCACTCACTATCTTCACCACTGTAAGATTCGTAGACGTGCTATTCAGCCAACCAGTTCAACCCTTTGCTTCTAGTCTGTAAACATTGACTTGACTGAATGTGAACGAAGCTAAACCCCTTTCCGTAAACGCAGTAACCATTATCTTGATATGAGGCAGTCACGTAACTCTTTCCCATTATTATATGTCGCTTCTACACTCAGCACGGCATACGTCCTTCATCGACTATTGGAGCAGCCACCGTAGCACATCTAAATATTATCACGTACCATGATCGTTATCCTCCATACATCATCTCCACATTATCTATATACCATCTACCGTGATCGTTATCCTCCGTACATAATCTCCACCTTGTCTATATACCATCTACCATGATCGTTATCCTCCGTACATCATCTCCACCTTGTCTATATACCATCTACCATAATCGTTATCCTCCATACATCACCTCCACCTTGTCTATATACCATCTACCATGATCGTTATCTTCCATACATCACCTCCACATTGTCTATGTACCATCTACCATCTACCATGATCATTATCCTCCATACATCATCTCCACCTTGTCTATGTACCATGTACCATGATCGTTATCCTCCATACATCACCTCCACATTGTCTATGTACCATCTACCATCTACCATGATCATTATCCTCCATTCATCATCTCCACCTTGTCTATATACCATCTACCATGATCGTTATCCTCCATACATCACCTCCACATTGTCTATGTACCATCTACCATCTACCATGATCATTATCCTCCATACATCATCTCCACCTTGTCTATATACCATCTACCATGATCGTTATCCTCCATACATCACCTCCACATTGTCTATGTACCATCTACCATCTACCATGATCATTATCGTCCATACACCATCTCCACCTTGTCTATATACCATCTACCATGATCATTATCCTCCATACATCATCTCCACCTTGTCTATATACCATCTACCATGATCATTATCCTCCATACATCATCTCCACCTTGTCTATATACCATCTACCATGATCATTATCCTCCATACATCATCTCCACCTTGTCTATATACCATCTACCATGATCGTTATCCTCCATACATCACCTCCACATTGTCTATGTACCATCTACCATGATCCATCTACCATGATCGTTATCCTCCATACATCACCTCCACATTGTCTATATACCATCTACCATGATCCATCTACCATGATCGTTATCGTCCATACATCATCTCCACCTTGTCTATATACCATCTACCATGATCGTTAACCTCCATACATCACCTCCACATTGTCTATGTACCATCTACCATGATCCATCTACCATGATCGTTATCGCCCATACATCATCTCCACCTTGTCTATATACCATCTACCATGATCGTTATCCTCCATACATCACCTCCACTTTGTCTATGTACCATCTACCATGATCCATCTACCATGTTCGTTATCCTCCATTCTCGTTAGCACCCAGTTATCATCTTTACATGTGGATATACTATCCAACATTCTCGTTATCCTTCATACACTCCCTCCACATTGTCAATATACAAGCTACCATGCCCGTTAGCCCCAAGCCATCATCTGTGATGTACTATTTGTCCGGCTAGTGTTCCCTTGTGTTACCAACATGGCCATTGATACACTATTTGCCCGACTAGATTCCCATTGTGTTACCAACATGGCCATTGATACACTATTTGTCCGTCTAGTTTCCCATTGTATTTCCAACACGGGTACTAATATTCTTTCTACGGCTGTTTATTCTGACATTGATCCTTGTCGGTATTGCTACTTCCTTCCGCCTCCACAGGTTCAACAGCATGTGCATCTTTGTAAGTGCAGTATGTTCTCTGACGGTGTGGTCTCGCTACCAGTGCTTGTACATACGGATGGCATACCGACGGTTATACGGATATCAGTTCATTATGCAGTTTAAGGTGTAGCCCGCCCGGTCTGTATTCAATAATATGCTTTATACAGCGAGTTCAGCGGTCGGTAAAGTGACCAACACTCAATCGATATACCGTCATCCATTTTCAGCCTACAGGGATACTGGGAATGGACAAGACCATGTGCTCAAGTCACGTGACCAGGTTGCCCCGATTGTCATAAAGGACTGTCGAGAGGAGTTCCAACGACTGTCCAAGTTCAAGGACCCTATCGTGATGGGGAAGATAGCTGATGGCATGCCACGACACCCGCTCGTCAAGGTACACCAGAGTCGTTATCACGTCACATGTCTGGTCCTAACACTACTCAGGGTGGCTGAACTGATGGGTGTTAGATACAGGCATGTGACAAATTTAGGAAATTCTATTCTGTTTGTATAATGGTATGTGTCAGTAGATAGCGATACAGTTGTAATGGGAGGCAAGGAGGCATAGATAGGGGGATGGGTGTTACACATGTAGATTACATGGGTAGAGGTGTGGGTGTTACAGATAGAGGACATGGGTAGAGGTGTGGGTGTTACAGATAGAGGACATGGGTAGAGGTGTGGGGGTTACAGATAGAGGACATGGGTAGAGGTGTGGGTGTTACTGATAGAGGACATGGGTAGAGGTGTGGGTGTTACTGATAGAGGACATGGGTAGAGGTGTGGGTGTTACAGAAAGAGGACATGGGTAGAGGTGTGGGTGTTACAGATAGAGGACATGGGTAGAGGTGTGGGTGTTACAGATAGAGGACATGGGTAGAGGTGTGGGTGTTACAGATAGAGGCCATGGGTAGAGGTGTGGGGGTTACAGATAGAGGCCATGGGTAGAGGTGTGGGGGTTACAGATAGAGGACATGGGTAGAGGTGTGGGTGTTACAGATAGAGGACATGGGTAGAGGTGTGGGGGTTACAGATAGAGGCCATGGGTAGAGGTGTGGGTGTTACAGACAGAGGACATGGGTAGAGGTGTGGGTGTTACAGATAGAGGCCATGGGTAGAGGTGTGGGGGTTACAGATAGAGGACATGGGTAGAGGTGTGGGGGTTACAGATAGAGGACATGGATGGAGGTGTGGGGGTTACAGATAGAGGACATGGGTAGAGGTGTGGGTGTCACTGATAGAGGACATGGGTGGAGGTGTTGTGTTACAGATAGAGGACATGGGTAGAGGTGTGGGTGTTACAGATAGAGGACATGGATGGAGGTGTAGTGTTACAGATAGAGGTCATGGATGGAGGGTTGAGTGTTACTGACAGAAGGTAGACGGATGGATGTTACAGATGGTGGCATGGACAGAGGGATAAACGTTACAGATATATGGGAGGTAGGTGGTTGAATTACAGGTAGACAGCCACATAGACACACATAGATGGCTCACTGACCAGACCGTGCCTTCACTGAATGACCAGTGCCCTTTACTATGTGCAGACGATAAGTGTGTTACCCGGGAAATTTCACTTTTGGTGTGGAGAGAGGTGCCACCGTGGGAGGTTTCAGTGAGTTGTAAGCCTTGACATCTCTCTGTTAGCGGTAGATAGACGCCAATGACAAGAAAAGCCTGGGCCATTTCAAGTTCAATTTTGGTTAAACGATAGTTTGATAATTATGCCTTGCGATGTTTTATACATGTATTCAGGTGAAAAGTGTCTTTTTCTGGAATAATGTAGCAGTTCAATTTTGGGATAGATGTTTATGGAAATACCACAGCAGGATGATGTCAAAGTAATCGTAGCTATCGCTTGACTACACGCATCAGAGACCTGATCAGACCGATGCTCTGTGTAAATATGCGCGCTGGAGTACACCGATTTCCTCTTAACACCAAATGGAAGCCACATTCTGTAGGCCGGAAGCCAGATAGAGGGAAGCACGAGAGAGCAAGGACTCTATTGATGGACACATTGGGCAAACATCCTTTCAGACAGCGGCGATAGTGGACTGCAGTCAACCTCATACTTTACATTGTATTTCGTTGAAGCATCCGCCTCGCATTCAAAAACAACTTTCAATGTTTCACTTTGATTGAAAGCATTATCAATATACAGATCTAACATGAAACATTTTGATTAGATCAAATGAAAATTGATCCCCACTGCAAAATGTGTATCCAGTAATACTGTTAGACACGGCACAAGTATAACATTTTGATGAATACGTGAAATCCGACGACTTTTAACGCACGAGAATGAAGGAGTTATTTGTACTGAGTACTACTTCACGTAAGGGACATAATATGCATTGTTGGTAGTAAGAAATGAATCACTTGGCTCGAAATAACGTTTTGAGAAAGAGGGGTACATTGTGTCGTTGAACCTTGTTAATTCGAATTAAACCTAAGTTTGGAAGGCAAACCGTATCTTCAAGGGACCTTGAACCTGCTGTCAGACCCGTAAAAATCCATGTAAAGTATTGTTGATTAAGTGTTTTGAGCTGGGGCTATCTCTTCGCGAAGACATAAACACACACTCCAGTAATTCAATTTGGCCATCTCTATACTGGAGCCCTAAACATATTAGGCTTGAACTCAGTGTGCCGGCCGTCGTCAATACGGTGTACTTTGGCTGGGTATGGTTGGGAGTGGTACACATTAAGGCCGTGTTAAACTTCATCACTGCACGGAAAAGCCACATCAGTAAGCGGTCGTTGTCTTCTGTCGCTAACTCCTGTTACATATTCAAGCACAAGCACACGCACCTGCCCCAAACAAGACAAACAAGGCATCAATTAAAACCTATTGATTTCTTGGTGTAAAATAGTTTCCAGCTGAAACCAGTTCAAGTAAGCGGCGGCATGGCCAAGTTATTGTGGATGTATGCCTGGCACGAGAAAAAACCGTTTTGTACGAACAGGTGTCTTGATTCCAAGCAGTTGTTTGAAAGATATTCGTGTGCCACGAACAAGATTTGGTTCCACAGACAAACATAAAACTCGCTTTTTATCAGAGTATGGTGATACAAGGCAGCCAGAACTGATATCTATCAACTCTGTAACACCATTTTCGAAGAAGTTAACGATAATAATTACTTAGGAGTAATCGACAGTAACTCCCTCAAGTGAAGTACACATATCAATAAAACTGTACACATATCAATAAAACTGTACACATATCAATAAAAATGTCAGTAAAGCAAACTCAACCCTATTCTTTCTGAGGCGTACCTGACGCCAGTGCCCCAGGACACTAAGGAGTACAGCTTATCAATCTCTTGTAAGACCGGTACTACATTATTGCTCATCTACGTGGGACCCCATCATCAAGTTGACATTACATCTCTTGAGAAAGTGCATCGACGAGCAGCCATTTATAACATCAGACTATTCACAGTTACCAAGATGCTAGAAGGCATTGGCTTGCATCCAGTCAAAGAACGACGCAGGGAACAAAGACTTGTACTACTTTACATCAGCTGTGATCCCCAACTCCTCCAGAACCAGGAACCATAAAACACCGGACACGTGCAGGGTGACACAGAGACATTGAAGCAATATTTTTACCCAAGGACAATCATAGACTGGAACCTTCTCCCTGACGTGGCAGTACAAGCACCAATTTTGCGTTTTTTGACAACACTTATCAAAGACTAATGTGCACCGTCCAACCCCCAGCATAATGCTCAGTATCGAGACAGCATAGGTACCAACACAGATACAGAAAACAATTTCAGTGATTGTTTCAGTACGATTCTTGTATACAGGGACATACTCCTGGAATAAGGAAACTGTGCATGATCTCATGTAATGCAGTATCACATGCAAAAACACACAACAAACGATTTGTGGTGAATTTCTTAAGCACTATTTACAATTTGATCGGATAATATAGAAATCGGTACAAAGCATTCTGACACGGCCTTGAAGAGGTATGGTGTCAAAGGTATCATGTATGTCCATCACTGTCGCTGATGCAGGTAACATAACGGTGGCGCATGGAGGACACTTAGTCATCGAGGAAAGCTTGGGGAACGTTGTTCCATGTCAGAGCCTACGCGCTTCCCCATTCAGCTAACGTAAGACAAGTGTTATATATAAGTGTTTATTATATATATTTATGTATACTCTCCCAACAAATAAACGAACCGATATATTTTCGTTAATTTAAGACTTCTAGTTAGTCATAAACGGAACACCATTTATTTTTTTTTTAAAAAAAACCAAACTTAGTTAATTAATACCAAACGCTCAAAAGTTGCTAAAAAGCCGTCTGCTTCTCTCTCGTCCGTAAACGAAACCGCAGACTGGTTACGTAACTCTGTCACCAGAGTCCTGCAATGACTTCATAGTGGGAACGATTTTCAGTTGAATCAGGGAGCCTATATAGAGAGTTATAGAGTATCCCTGGTTGAATGTATAGAAAATGTGTAGGAAGCTCGTCATTTTGCTGATTTCTCGGCGTCACCAAAGACATGCCGAATTTGTTGCCGGGTGATGGTGTCACTATGCACAGATTTCCACCGGACTCCGTAGTTTGTGCTTAAATTGGTTGTGGAAGCCAGTGGTATATAGTAAATCGGATAGTTCGCTCCCTACCACGCTTCCGGGATAGAAAATGGAGTTCAAGTTTCATCGAGTTTATAAAATGAACTCTGCATACTACACATTGTTGACCAAAAGGATTTTGCATGAATATAACGCTTTCTTCCTCGGAAACGAGGTTGTGGTCGGAGTGGCGATGTTATCGAAAGTTCTATCATATTGATCCCCGCCTAGCTTCCAAGAGTGAAATTGTTATGTTATAAGCATTGTCATGTAAAATCCTAATGTCCATCAATAAAATACATTTTTACTACCAGTGAAAAGTAATTTATTTTGATGTTGTAAGTCGGTGAAAACAAACTCAAATAGCATTCATCCTCAGACAGGGCGCCGCCGTTTTTGAAAATCGTAAAGTCCGTTAGAATTATTGAGATTATGGTTTGTTTTCATCAAGTTAGAAAATCAAAACTGCTTTTTACTAGTAGTTAAATATGTATATGTAATATCATAACCAAAAGGAGTTTGCATGACACAACCTGTAACATTACCTAAGCGAGGTCGGGGTCGAAGTGAAAATACTGCGCGATAAATTTCTTCACTGGCTAAATTTACTTGGTTTGTAACGTTCACTCACCAGACACTTGTCAACATATGTCTTTATACTTGGTCTCATAATCCAAATTACTTTATAACCATACTTGTATGCATTTTGAAACTTAATAAAAAGAAGCGATCTGTGAATGTATAACAGGAATGTAATTTGTAGACATTTTATAGTTTGCCTGTATGAATCATAATTCACGCCCTTGTATATATCGTCTGCATCATTACACTTCACGACGAAAACAATGATTCAGTTGAATGCTGCGACAACTTAATAAAAACAAAATGCAAATATTAAAAATAAAGTTATAGGAGCAATGTCAGGCTATTACCTTGTTCGAGGAATGCATCCATCAATATCCACAAAAACGAGTGATATATAATTAATCTGCAGATTTCCCAAGTGATGTGTCTTTTAACAGTCTAATATACGAAAACGTGATGTATCGTTTCAGGTTTTTCACATTGCTGTATAGTTTCATTGGTCACCCAAGATAGCACACCAGACAACTAATTGCATAATGTGCGTCATTCTTTTAAAAACGTTATTTAGTTAGCCAATAGTGAGCACTTAATCAATGTGTTGGTGGTTAATCCTTTGACACAGTATAGATTAGTAAATACATACATAAACACTGCCTTTTGAGAAATCCCCCAGTTAAATCCGCATGAAAGTAATTAATCAATCAGTGTGTTATCGGTTAATCATTTCATCGATCCAGACACAAGAAATGCCAAATGGGGGCCTTTGTGTGGTAATCTGAGTGGCGTTACCACTAATTATACCTGTTATAAATTCATTAGCTGAGCATCAAGTGAATAATGACAAATAACGTGTAGGTTTATACCAGCTAACACGGATTACAACCTAGCGATACCAAGTGATTTTGACAGAATCGTCTATGAAAACAAGGGTTGTAACTCGAAAACTGGGCAAAGTAGGAGAAAAAACCAAATGACAGTAGATTGTGAGAACATATAGCTTTCATTTTTCACAACAGCTTTCGCGATTCCAGGTTTATACAAACCCGTAAACGAAATAGTTTACCCCTTGAAATGTAGATGAATTTCCTCATTTCTATACCTACAATTACGTCACGGAGACGCGCCGCTCTGATTGGTTGAAATTTCATATGCGATTGAGAATTGTGCACTGCTGTTAAAAAGGTCGATTTAAGGTAATTAAAGATCGAAATGAGCAGTTTTAATGACGGGGTTTCATTTATAACGATGTCAATGAGTGATTTATGCATTTTCAGCCCCTAGAGTATATGTGATATGTGAAATAACAGATGTACAGAATTAACGACTGATGTTGTACGGCATTCGTTTCATATACATAAAACAGTCTTACAATGGCGAAATTATGACAGACACTAACTTGAGATTTGAGATTTCATTCACCAATATCCACATGCGTTTCTTTCGGGGAGAGTATGTACTAATATACACTGTTTTCCGTGCTTTTTCTGTCTAGTAGTGTTAGTCTGGCCCGAGTGTGTGAACGTTGGACAAATTCCAACTGAGCCTAAGCGCGAGTGATGACACGTCCAGTCATCCGTCAGACCGCAGATGTCTGGTCAGACCTCATGGGTCACTCACTATATGGAACAGTACAGTCACAAATAAAGAACACATTCTTGGTATTGTAGAACTGCCTTAAATGATCTGCATCTCTGCACGAACTATATATGGTCTCAAATTATACTATACGCGGTATGTGAGTGCTTAAGTAGATTCTACTTTCAATGTTTGTAATGGAGACAAAGGTGCTTTCTCCATGCATTCTCATCCATTCATTGACAGTTGAAGCACGTCATGTGTAGCTGTCTACTAAATGTCGTGACATAAGAGAGTGCAACACTAGATATCTGACACGCTCTGGACGACAGAACCCCATTTGTCAATGAGGCTTTGTTTTGTACAATCACGACGCATCCTTTCACTCATCTAGGATCACGTTATTAGTGCCGTACTCCACGCTGTAGTCGGCTTAAGAGCAGGCTCGGAAGCAGCAGATTGGCGGTTAACCCGACAACAACGACAACGTTGCATCCACATCCCCAACAGCGCTGTTCAGATCACAGCAGCCATTTTGGATTCCTTCAGTGACCACGTGTTCCGTGTATAGTGATCACTGTAACAGCGATTGTAATTATTTCCTCTAGATATGGGTCGGAACGAAATCTGACAACAATGATGACTCTTTCATTTATCCTTAAATACCCTGTACTATTCCAAGATTTCTCGTCAGGGAACCCTGCAACAGACGAGGGTCTTTCATTTCTGGAGTGTCAAAATCCTTCGGAACGACATTACATTTACAAAATCTCCATTGTTTCTCTGTTTAGAAATAAGTTTCAACAAAATTGATCCTCGATGAAAAAACAGCATGTGTAGAAATAACGGAATGTGAAATTCGCAATATTTGTTGGCTACATGGCATATTAGCCCCAGGTTACTGACCCAGGTGTCATAGCATGCCAGGATTCAATTACTGCAGCAGTATTTCCAGAATATCGACGTTGTCAGGTACAATTTTATCACGTTTTACTGTGTTTGTTTAAATCCAACACATGATGGTGTAGTGGAGAAGACCAAGCAAGGCTGTAATGACGCCTAGCGCTGAAGGGCGATGGGGGAATTGCCCATTGACCCTTTATTGTATCAGAACAACATCTTCTCCAATTTATGGATTTTTCCAAATGGCAGCTCCTCACATTTCGCATCCGTATTATGCACGTACCAAAATATCGAAGACATTGCTTCCAGTATGAATTTGTCTAGAATTTGAGTGCTATAAAATGAGAGGTGGCCAGTATGAACCTTCCGTTTGGTTGTAGGTTCTGCATGGATACATGTGTTGTACACGCGGGGGACCACCAACAAATTAGACCCAATGAAAACTGTGTTATCACATGTGTGTTATCAAATATATAGCCAGTGCCAGTATCATATGTATAATGGGTTTGTCACATCGTATTGATTTTTTTTCTACGGATAATGGCCGCTGCAGACAAATCAAAGGGACTTTAAGCGAAGTCAGTCAAGTGCAATTGAAACTAAACATTTCACCTAGTCAGGGATCCATGTCGTGTAGCCTGTCACCTGCCCTGGGTATGTGTAGCACGTGGATGGGTGTTCCCTAATGATAACATCTCAGATCTGTTATCAGTTCTGTTATTGGTCAAATGTGCCATTCTCAGGTATAAAGACTCATTATATACACCTGGAAATTAATCAAGCAACACCCCAATTTTTTCTATTGGAGCAACTTTGAAGTGTTCTGACAATCAAAATATGCCGGGTTGATATAGTTTGACACTTTTTTATTCAACAGACGATCTCTGACAAACAACTTAAAGGGAAAAAGTATCAAGACTTTGCTTTATTGCAACGAAATCCAAATTCTTAAAACTGTCTTAAATTCATGAAAAAATGGACACAATTTACTATTCATCCACAGACGTTGTTGTCAGGTGTATTAACACAAATGTCACATGGAAAGAAAGAACAGTCATCTGAGAGTCTGCACACCGACTTTCATCAATATCTAGTGTGTCCTCCCTGCGCACGCACCACCGATTCCAGACGCCTCCTCATTCCTTGGATGAGTCTCCGGATCTGATTCTGGGGGATCCTGTTCCACTCCTCATGCAGGGCAGCCGTCAATTCGTTGAGATTATGGACTGGTGGGTCTCTCTGCCTCACACGACGGCCAATAAAGTCCCACAAATGTTCAATGGGGTTGAGGTCAGGGCTCATGGCAGGCCATGGAATTCTGTCAATTGCATTTTGCCGCAAAAAATCATTTACAGCATGCGCCCTGTGAGGTCTAGCATTGTCGTCCATAAATATGGGTCTCGTTGCCAGAGGATGGTTCTCAAAATGAGGTACCACAGCCCTGTCAAGAACCTCCTGTTGGTAACGAACACCGTTAAGGTTGCCACGGATGGTAATGATATCCAACTTGCAGTTCATGGAAATGCACCCCCATACCATAACGGAACCTCCCCCAAAGGCCACAGTCTCCTGGATGTTCCGTGGAGCCATTGCTGTGTTCCTCTGCCTCCAGACCCGAGTACGACCGTCCACCATGTGCAGCAAGAACCGGCTCTCATCTGAGAAATGGACCTTCCTCCAAGAGGCAATGTTCCAGTGCAAACGGTCATTACACCAGGCCAGTCGGGCTGCCTTATGGGCTGGAGACAGTCTGGGTCGCTTGATTGGCCTCCTTGCCCGGTATCCTGCAGCTTTCAGACGATTCCGAACAGTCCTGTTCGAGATGGGTCTCCCTGGAAGCCACTCCTGTCTCAACCGAGAGCTCGAGTCGAAGGACCTGCGCCGTACAAGTCTCAGTAAAGCTCTGTCCTCCCGGACTGTGGTCTTCCTGGGTCTTCCTGGTCTAGGCAGGTCTTTAACTTCATTAGTGGCCCGGTATTTTTTCAAAAGTTTTGAAATTATGGAATGATGTCGTCCGATTTGAGTCCCGATTTGTCTTAGAGACATACCAGCATTCCTCATGCCGATTATTTGCCAACGAGTGGCCTCTGATAATTTCCTACGTGCCATGACATTGAAATGAATGAAAAACCGAATGCAATCGACAACCTGCGCTTGTAAACACCCCAGGGAAAAAGTGCATTTTTCGAAAGTTGAGGTTAAAGCAATGCACGTGCGCTGTGCAAGCTTCACGCGCGTCATATCAACCCATGAAAAGCTCATGCTGTATGTCAATACATCAAAATTGAATAATCAATCATCAAAATTACTTCGTTAAACTTTGTTAAGTTTTTATGTGTCTTTGAATTTGGTGTTGCTTAATTAATTTCCATATGTATAGATGACAGTTGTATGTCCTACCATTATAGATGACAGTTGTATGTCTTGTTATTATAGATGACACTTGTATGTCTTGTTATTATAGATGACAGGTGTATGTCTTGTTATTATAGATGACAGGTGTATGTCTTGTTATAATAGATGACAGGTGTATGTCTTGTTATAATAGATGACAGGTGTATGTCTTGTTATAATAGATGACACTTGTATGTCTTGTTATTATAGATGACAGGTGTATGTCTTGTTATTATAGATGACAGGTGTATGTCTTGTTATAATAGATGACACTTGTATGTCTTGTTATAATAGATGACAGGTGTATGTCTTGTTATAATAGATGACAGGTGTATGTCTTGTTATTATAGATGACAGGTGTATGTCTTGTTATAATAGATGACAGGTGTATGTCTTGTTATTATAGATGACAGGTGTATGTCTTGTTATTATAGATGACAGGTGTATGTCTTGTTATAATAGATGACAGGTGTATGTCTTGTTATTATAGATGACAGGTGTATGTCTTGTTATTATAGATGACAGGTGTATGTCTTGTTATTATAGATGACACTTGTATGTCTTGTTATAATAGATGACAGGTGTATGTCTTGTTATAATAGATGACAGGTGTATGTCTTGTTATTATAGATGACACTTGTATGTCTTGTTATTATAGATGACAGGTGTATGTCTTGTTATTATAGATGACAGGTGTATGTCTTGTTATTATAGATGACACTTGTATGTCTTGTTATTATAGATGACAGGTGTATGTCTTGTTATAATAGATGACAGGTGTATGTCTTGTTATTATAGATGACACTTGTATGTCTTGTTATTATAGATGACACTTGTATGTCTTGTTATTATAGATGACAGGTGTATGTCTTGTTATTATAGATGACAGGTGTATGTCTTGTTATTATAGATGACAGGTGTATGTCTTGTTATTATAGATGACAGGTGTATGTCTTGTTATTATAGATGACAGATGTATGTCTTGTTATTATAGATGACAGGTGTATGTCTTGTTATTATAGATGACAGGTGTATGTCTTGTTATTATAGATGACACTTGTATGTCTTGTTATTATAGATGACACTTGTATGTCTTGTTATTATAGATGACAGGTGTATGTCTTGTTATTATAGATGACACTTGTATGTCTTGTTATTATAGATGACAGGTGTATGTCTTGTTATTATAGATGACAGGTGTATGTCTTGTTATTATAGATGACAGGTGTATGTCTTGTTATTATAGATGACAGGTGTATGTCTTGTTATAATAGATGACACTTGTATGTCTTGTTATTATAGATGACAGGTGTATGTCTTGTTATTATAGATGACAGGTGTATGTCTTGTTATTATAGATGACAGGTGTATGTCTTGTTATAATAGATGACACTTGTATGTCTTGTTATAATAGATGACAGGTGTATGTCTTGTTATAATAGATGACAGGTGTATGTCTTGTTATTATAGATGACAGGTGTATGTCTTGTTATAATAGATGGCAGTTGCATCTCTTACCATTATAGGTGACAGTTGTATTTCTTGTTATAATAGATGACAGTTGTATGTCTTGTTATTATAGATGACACTTGTATCTCTTACCATTATAGATGACACTTGTATGTCTTGTTATTATAGATGACAGGTGTATGTCTTGTTATTATAGATGACAGGTGTATGTCTTGTTATAATAGATGGCAGTTGCATCTCTTACCATTATAGGTGACAGTTGTATTTCTTGTTATTATAGATGACAGGTGTATGTCTTGTTATTATAGATGACACTTGTATCTCTTACCATTATAGATGACACTTGTATGTCTTGTTATTATAGATGACAGGTGTATGTCTTGTTATTATAGATGACAGGTGTATGTCTTGTTATAATAGATGGCAGTTGCATCTCTTACCATTATAGGTGACAGTTGTATTTCTTGTTATTATAGATGACACTTGTATGTCTTGTTATTATAGATGACACTTGTATCTCTTACCATTATAGATGACACTTGTATGTCTTGTTATTATAGATGACAGGTGTATGTCTTGTTATTATAGATGACAGGTGTATGTCTTGTTATAATAGATGGCAGTTGCATCTCTTACCATTATAGGTGACAGTTGTATTTCTTGTTATTATAGATGACAGGTGTATGTCTTGTTATTATAGATGACACTTGTATCTCTTACCATTATAGATGACACTTGTATGTCTTGTTATTATAGATGACAGGTGTATGTCTTGTTATTATAGATGACAGGTGTATGTCTTGTTATAATAGATGGCAGTTGCATCTCTTACCATTATAGGTGACAGTTGTATTTCTTGTTATTATAGATGACACTTGTATGTCTTGTTATTATAGATGACACTTGTATCTCTTACCATTATAGATGACACTTGTATGTCTTGTTATTATAGATGACAGGTGTATGTCTTGTTATTATAGATGACAGGTGTATGTCTTGTTATAATAGATGGCAGTTGCATCTCTTACCATTATAGGTGACAGTTGTATTTCTTGTTATTATAGATGACAGGTGTATGTCTTGTTATTATAGATGACAGCTGTGTGTCCTACCGTTATAGATGACAGTTGTATGTCCTACCGTTATAGATGACAGTTGTATGTCCTACCGTTATAGATGACAGTTGTATGTCCTACCGTTATAGATGACAGTTGTATGTCCTACCGATATAGATGACAGTTGTATGTCCTACCGATATAGATGACAGTTGTATGTCCTACCGTTATAGATGACAGTTGTATGTCCTACCGTTATAGATGACAGTTGTATGTCCTACCGTTATAGATGACAGTTATATGTGTCTTGTGTAGCTCTGATACCAGCTGCAAGTAGACGACGTAGCAAGGTACGTTCACTAATGACGTGTCCTTCACCCGTTGCCGCCGTTTCCGTGATGAACCGGTTGCGGTGATGGAGAGTACGCAGATGGTGGTCTTTCTGTGGGGTCGTCACACGCGGTCTGCCTGATTGTGGACTGTCCAGGGTGCTGCCTCTATCGTTGGAACAGCCTGACAATGGTAGCACTTGTGCAGTTGTCATGGCAATATAGCTGTTTGCGTCGATCTGCCTCATACCTGTGGCCCCCTCTCTCTCTTTTGCGCTGTTGATCGAGGTATAATTTCGGTGGTTTTCTGTCAGCTGAGATGTATGGCCACAGTTTCGCTTCACTTTTATACCATTTCTCGACGAGCATTTTGCAAAATTGCAGTTTGCCATTTTTCGCAAATCTACGTGCTTCTACACAGCCAACATGCTGCGTTTGGGAGAAGGATTAGTAAGTGTCTGTAAGAACGGTTGCGAACGACGAGAATTTTACGAAGAGAACTTGGACAACTTTTCAAAAAATAAAAAAATACAAAGTGTTCACTTTCTTTTGCCCATGAGTTTATGCGGGTGACTTTGATCAAAGCAATAATCTTGAATCAACATCACGTTGGAATTGAAAAACTGCGAGACATTGTAGACGAAGGTTTATAGTCTGTGATGTTCTGTTGTGTGTTATGTTCATCAGTGTGTCACTTGCGTTTCTTCAGGGCAAGTACTTCCTGGTCACAGATGGAATTACAGGAAGGACCGTTGATAATGACAACAAATATCTCCACTCCTCCCAGTCAACCAAGTCAGCCTCTGATGGCCAGGCACCTGACAACTGTACCGACGTCATACGGACAGACAATACGTACCCTGTGTACGGGTGTGCCCAGCCAGATCGGGAGGGTGTACTCAGCATTGTTCAACGCCTCATCACCAAACACACGGTACTTCGTTCTCTTATCATTACGTAACAGTCTCAAAATCTTTCAGAACATCTCCAATTCCGGAAACTACACTTCATCCGCCTTTCAAGGTGAGTTGGTCTAAATGAGCTCCGTGCAGTATGATCAAACGTTAGAAAAACAAATTTCAGCGTAAAGATGGTTTAAGCGAGCATCAAACAGACACATAGCGGCAGAGAAAGAGGTCAGTCAAGATGTTTTACAAAAAACAACAAAACATAGATCTAGAAAAAAATATATTTCACGGGAGTTAGGATTACACTGCTTTTGTAAAGACGTACTTCAGCCGAGGTACACCTAAATATAGAGTTTGTGCCCTGCACATCGACGCCTATTAAATTCAATAGTGACGGAGATGGTGGGCGTTGAGGGGAAGGGAGTCGAGAGAGTGTAGGATTAGATGAAGATGGAAACTGAATGGAGTTGTACATTTATAACGCCTTCCTACATCTTGATCTTGTCAGGGGGTGTTCCCCGAGGTCTTCCGGAGTCGACATGTGGCCCAAACTATCACAATTACCACCTTTGGCTACAAACCGTATTGGTAGTTTCTTAACCACATCACATGTTAGATATTGAGCCAGGTTTGGGTGTAAATCTGTCGCATTATACACCTGGATAGCCGTCCTGTTTCCGTTACGTTGTTACCGTGTTTCTGATACAATGGCCATTATATACTAATTGTCCTGTGAACTGATTTCAGTGTCTGTGGGAAATGGCCTTGAGTCAGTTGATTCCCACAGTGTGCAGGAACATGCCATTTATTTACGTTAATCCCGTGTTTTATATCCATCAAATGAGGGCACCAGCTACATGATCTGACATTATTAACCTACATTGAAGATGCATCAGCAATCTCTTCTCCTCGCAGAGACTCATACTGTTCAACACGCGGGAGGAGGCTGTGCTGTTCCCCACTGCCGTGAACGCAACATACACCATCAGACACGCTGATCACCTTCACGACATCGTCAACCTCGGCCAGTCAGACCCCGAAGCGAGCGAGAGAGAAGCGCGCATCAGGAAGGAGGTAGGAACACTTGTCCACAGTATGGCATGCTGGTGACCGTCCACAACATCTAATTGCCAGCAGTAAGCTGGCATCGAGCTGAAACGTTTACATTAACGTCACAACCATCAAGCTGGCATCATTAAACTTACAGTCAGGTAGATGGCATCACGTTGTCAGCATCAAGCTGAATACGTTGAAATTTCAGTCATTCAGCGGAGGACACCCACCTGAACATACTGAAATTAATACATTCCGCTGACGTCAAAAGCTGAATACGTTGAAATTACAGCATTCAGCTGACGACACCGGACTGATGACTTTAACAGCTGAGTTGATATTACGAAGTGGACAACATTTAGCCGATAAAGCCCAGTTGACAAGGTCAAGCGACAACGCCGAGCTGAAAGCAATAAAATGACACATGCTGATATAGCTGAAACACTGAACAATAGCTGAAACACTGAACAATAGCTGAAAGGTCAAGACGCCTGTCTCCGCCTGTGGTCACAGCAGTCACTCTATACTACTGTAATTCTAAGAGCTATTTGCCTTAAATGTGCTATCAGACAATACCTGATACGTTGTCATTGGTCCCTGATTAATCTTTGAAATGTCTCCATTAACACTCAGAACATTTCATAGACTGGTCTTTGTGTCCTTTGCCCTAAAGCCATCACTGAGATGAGCGCGGGGTTTGTCAAAATAGCGACACGTCATGAAACTATTCCACATCTGTTGGCATGTATATTCTACACAGTGAGTAGGTAGGGGTGTGCGAATCTTTAAATCATTGACAGTTTTGATTCTCATTGTGGTAACAATGTGCCAAGCATTAAATCAAAATCACTGACTAACTAAGGACACTGATCTCTCTGTCAGGTTGTGGATCTGAGTACTCTTGATGACGTCAACAAGTTCTACATATACAACAACATCACGTGTCTAGATGGGGAGCCCCACGTGGTAGACATCAAGTGCGAGGACGACATACTGGTGGCGGAGGAGGTGTACACGCGCCTCTGCTTTACCTTCCCTGATTACAGGTCAGGAGCCGGCTCCATGCCACCTCTCTATACACAGGCTCCATGCCACCTCTCTATACACAGGCTCCATGCCACCTCTCTATACACAGGCCCCATGCCACCTCTCTATACACAGGCTCCATGCCACCTCTCTATACACAGGCTCCATGCCACCTCTAAAACATGCTCCATGTCACTTTTCTACAGAAAAACTTCATGTCACCTCCGTATAAACATGCTCCATGCCACCTCTCTATACACAGGCTCCATGCCACCTCTCTATACACAGGCTCCATGCCACATCTATACATGTATAAACAGGCTCCATGGCACCTCTCTACACACAGGCTCCATGCCACCTCTCTATACACAGGCTCCATGCCACCTCTGTACATGTATAAACAGGCTCCATGGCACCCTTCGATAAGCAGGCTCGATGTCATCTTTCTATAAACAGGTATCACGTCACCTCTCTATACACAGGCTCAATGTCATCTTTCTATATACATGCTCCATGTCACCTATTTATACACAGGCTCCATGCCACCTCTCTATTAACAGGCTCCATGTCACATCTACAGACAGGCGCCACGTCATCTCTGCAAACAGACTCCTTGTCACCTCCCCATACACAGGCTTCATGTCACCTTACCATACACAGGCTCTATGTCGCTTGTAAATGCACTTTTCTCCATGTCACAACTCTACACACAGGCCCCTCAAATACTGATGTATCACAAAGTCAGGAAACAACCTGGTAACAACGTGTAATTGGGAGGCCACAGACTGGCGGTGTGACAAGGTGTAATTGGGAGGCCACAGACTGGCGGTGTGACAAGGTGTAATGCTTGGGAGGCCACAGACTGACGGTGTTACAAGGTGTAAGTTTTGGGAGGCCACAGACTGACGGTGTTACAAGGTGTAAGTTTTGGGAGGCCACAGACTGACGGTGTTACAAGGTGTAAGTTTTGGGAGGCCATAGACTGACGGTGTTACAAGGTGTAATGTTTGGGAGGCCATAGACTGGCGGTGTTACAAGGTGTAAGTTTTGAGAGGCCACAGACTGACGGTGTTACAACGTAATAATAATAAGAGTACAAGTATTTATATAGCACTGACTTACACCACACAAAGGCAATGCTCAAAGCGCTGACAAGTCACAGTTAATATGCACAAGATAATCCACGGATTTATTAAACATGTTTTTTGAAACAGGTATGTTTTGAGTCTCTTTTTGAAGAGTGGCATAGTTGTCACTAGTTTTAGATGAAGGGACAGAGTGTTCCAAAGGGTAGCAGCTGCATGATGAAAGGACTTGGCACCAAATGATTTGAGTTAACAAGAATATACACACAGGAGAAACTGATCATGGGAGCGTAGAGTTCTTAAAGGAGTGTACAGTGTCGTGAGGTCTTGAAGGTAGAGAGGTGTAATTATTAGCTGTGTGGTAGCTTACTGGTTATTGCTGCATTAGGTGCATCCACACTGCCAACGTTTAGCGCCATTTGTAGAACCGTTAAAAACTGTAGCATGAAAAACAATTATACAACAACGATTGAAAAATATATAAACTGAAACAATTGGTGTCAGATGTGCGTAAAATCAAAATATTGTTCAAAGAGTTCAGCGGTCTGTCTTCCACTATCTTCACAACAGTGGCAAACAACCAACTGCTGTCTGGTCCCAAGCAACTTCTCTCCTGCCCCCAATTTCTATGGCTTTTTAGAACAATATATTTACACAGCCCAGTTATCGCAGCAATATGCACTAATGACGTCAACTGCCACGCGTGTTATTTTCTCCAGGACTCGACGCCTGTGTTTCCCCGTATCCGGAGCGCCCTCTATGAAGGAGATCGACAGCTTCCTAGCAGAGATGAAGCTAAATGTCAGACTTGTAAGTGTTTGAATCATTGTCTTCAGTTCACATTTCTCGAACACGCTCATCTGATCCAGTTCGGATTAATGACACGAGAAATGCCAGCACATTTCCATCAACTTACTTTGCATCGTTATTTCACACCGTGGACATATCGTCTGCTGTCAGCTGAACAGAAAACCATCCCTACCAACTAAGTGAAGAAATCTCTTGTTTACTTGTTTCATTTGTCACCACTGTACGAGTGTTACGGCGTTAGTTTAGTGGAAGCTGTGTACGCCTGTCCACAGTCCACCTGGTTCGTGTCTTGCCATTAGTTATACCGTCACATGTCTACGACTCATTAACCGCACCACTACAACACACAAGCGCGCTCAAATGACGCCGCGTGCTGTCGGAAAATCATGGCTATTTTGACACTTCAAAGGAAACCTTTCCGTTGCACGCCACATTCTGCTATTGTGTTGGTGCCAAGTATTTGCATTCGTGTTGTATTCACATGCGACAATACCACGTGTTTATCGATACATATTCTCTTTGATTAAAATATGTCTAAACCACACCGGACGGAGTGTGTCAATTCTGTAAGAACGAGAGTTAAACAAACACGTAGTTTAAATACCCGAAACATACAAAAGTGGAACAAGAAAACGAATAAATATTTATTGTTGTTTTCTGAAAGGCTGGTGGAGAAATCATTTATTGCGAACATCATTTGACGAGCAAAGGTTAATGTCATGTATCGCTTCAAGACATGTTTTTGTGTGTAGTGCGACCCGAGCCCAGACCTGCCGGCGGTGTTGTTTGTGTGTGACAACGGCAAGGAACGGACGACTCTGGGGATGGTACTGACGTCACTGTTATACACGCACCTGTCGGCATCCCCCGTACACACCAGGTAACCATCATGCTAGCATGTAATCTGCACTAAGTACACTTACAACGTTGAGACATTGCACGTTAACGTTAGTCGTGTGTAGAGCTGAACAGGTGAATCCACTGACATTGTATCTATATCTGTCTCAAAAACATCATACCTTTGGAGTTACGATTCAAGTTTTGTAGAGTTGTCGATCCTTTATGCGTTATCGTGCATTAATTCTCTTGTGCGATAGTGAACCTGTGTAGAAGTTCGTAAGAGTGGATGTGGCAGTTGGCGTGCGTAAGTGTCCATGTGTTGGCGTGCGTAAGTGTCACTATGATGTCTTGTGGTGCGTACGTGTCGCTGCGGTATCGACATGTATCCGTCATTTTATGTGTTTTCAGTAAAACTGTCAACCAGATAAACGACAGGTGCCCCCACTACGGGCGCGGCGAGTTCCAGGCTGTTCGGGAGCTGGTACGAGCTCTTCCCGAGGGAGCTCTGCTGAAACACCAGGTGAGTTGGCGAGTTAATGTCGCTTCAGCAATATTTCAGCCGTATGTAAAACCAGTTACATGAAAAAACCTTTGAAAACTTTCATACTCCAGAAAGCTTGAGGATACTGTGAAACAACTTGAACTATAATGAACATTACAGTCGGCAGTGAACTATCAAAGTAGATGTAATGACATTTGTGGAACAATATTATACTGCTTTCTTCACGTGCAAGCTACATAATGTGTTTAAATGTTGAGTTGTGTAAATTTTCAAATAATATGCCATGATAATAACATTTCATGATCCACTGCTTTTTAAGAGCAAATGCTTTAACAAAACGCATTTGCACAAGACAATATGCGGTTGATGTTGTTCTGCCGCACGTGATAGTATGTATGTTCGTCTGCGGCAGGTGGACACTGTGATTGATCAATGCTCCTCTGGCACCAACCTGAGGAGCGCCATTCTACAGACCAAACAGCAGCTGGAGACGAGCAGAGTAAGTAATGCTTTGCACTATATAGCAAGTAAGAGCTTTAGCTCGACAGGACGTGGGCCACAGCGTAGTCAGAAGTACGTCGGAACGTAGTGGACATCAGTTTGTGTTACGATGAAGGAAGACATGCGACACAGCATGAGCGACACAGCATATGGTAGAGTGAAGCACTAGAACCTCTCTTGTGACGTTAACAAGACCTGCAAGATGGGATGATGTGAGTTATAAAGGTGCCAGAAGTATCTTCACGGACACGCTGTAACAGTGCAAAATATAGTAGTTACACGCTGCTTCCTTCACCCACCCGTACAATATATGACAGTGGAAAAAATACGAAAAACATATAATACCGTCCTAAACATTGTTTGTGCGTTTTGTTGGCAAACCTCCGGTTAAATGAATAATCTGATAGTGAAATTGTTAAGCATTTTTCAGTTACATGGGTATGTCTTCCTGTCTACAGGACCAGGCGCAGAGGACGGAGTATCGTAGTGAGTGTTCATCCCTCCTGGAGCGCTACATCACCATCATTTGTTTCAACGCGTACCTCAAGGAACAGGTGAGATGATTTTGTGGCAGAAGGCTGTCTGTAAAGGTGAGATCATCTTGTGGGAGAGGGCTGTATGTCTATACAGGAGAGATACTCTTCCGGTAGAAGGTTGTCTGTAAAGATGAGATTATCTCGTGGGAGAGGGATATCTCTCTATATAGGTGATATTATTTTGTGACAAAAGTCTGTCTTTCTATACAGGTGAGATCATCTTGTGGTAGAAGGATGTCTGCCTACAAAGGTGACATCATTTTGTGGTAGAAGGCCGTCTTTCTGTACATGTGACATCATCTTGTGGTAGAAAGATATCTGTGGTAGAAGGCTGTCTGTCATTACAGGTGAGATCATCTTGTGGTAACAGGATGTCTGTCTGTACAGGTGAGATCATCTTGTGGTAGATGGCTGTCTGTCTGTCTATCCAGGTGAGATCATCTTGTGGTAGATGGCTGTCTGTCTGTACAGGTGAGATAATCTTTTGGTAGAAAGACATCTGTCTATAAAAGTGAGATCACCATGTGGTAAAAGGATGTGTGTCTATACAGGTGACATTATCTTGTGGTAACAGGATGTCTGCCTGTACAAGTGAGATCATCTTGTGGTAGATGTCTGTCTGTCTGTCTGTACAGATGAGATCATCTTGTGGTAGAAAGACATCTGTCTATAAAAGTGAGATCACCATGTGGTAAAAGGATGTGTGTCTATACAGGTGACATTATCTTGTGGTAACAGGATGTCTGCCTGTACAAGTGAGATCATCTTGTGGTAGATGTCTGTCTGTCTGTCTGTACAGATGAGATCATCTTGTGGTAGAAAGACATCTGTCTATAAAAGTGAGATCACCATGTGGTAAAAGGATGTGTGTCTATACAGGTGACATCATCTTGTGGTAACAGGATGTCTGTCTGTACAAGTGAGATCATCTTGTGGTAGATGGCTGTCTGTCTATCCAGGTGAGATCATCCTGTGGTAGAAGGCAGTCTTTACATGTGACATCATCATGTTTCTCTCGCGCGTTTGGTTTCACGTAAGTGAAACGTTTTCCTATACCAACATTACAGGCATCGTTGGAAGAGCGACGTAACACAGAATAGAACCCTTGTGTGAAACCTAAAATTGTTTTAAAACCATATGTTTGATATGTTCCTTCCATTTCAGGTCCCCTGGGGTCTCAGCATTACGTTCTCACAGTGGATGCAAACTCACCCAGATCTCGTCCGAATCACGTGCCGTGCTGACAACAGCGAGAGGTCACCACAACAGCTGCTCATCCCACAAACGAGAGTTTTAGTAAGTAGAAGACTGTCATCTTGTACGTCGTCTGCTGTCGTTGAGTAAGAGCACATAGACTTGTGTTAAAGTGTCTCTCATGCAGCACAGCTACTGTCTGGATAATGGGTAATTGTCTTGGCCTTCGTACTCTAACCCTTGAAAGTGGGTATTTAAGACTCTTACATGGATAATAACTGTCACAATCTTATATGGAATTACTCCGCAGTACTAACGCGTTTCCTTAGGATGCAGCTTGGGTCCAAGACAATGTTTGTGAATGTTACTGTGTTCTACTGTAGGTAGCAGACGACTACATAGGTTTAGATGTGCTGGGGTCTGAGTGCGACGTCAGGGTGGCCAACTTCCGGAAGTTGATGGGACTTCCGATCTACGGCATGGCACAGGCTCCACGGGACGTGAGTACACCAGGGCAAGAGGGGCACAAAGTGGCACATCTTCCTGCAGACAGGATGGAAAGAGTAGGCATGGTGCTACATGCACTGCTACGCTGTGGCACTCCGTCCTCTAGACCAGGGACCAGATGCAACAGGCACAGTGGCACCCTGTCCTCTAGAGGGACCAGGTGTAACAGACACTGTGGCACACCGTCCTCTAGACCAGGGACCAGGTGTAACAGCCACAGTGGAACTCCGTCCTCTAGACCAGGGACCAGGTATAACACTGTAGCCCTCCATCCTCTAGACAGGAAGACACAGGTGATGAAGACAGCTCTGTATCAGGTTGCTACAGGTGCTGCATGCACTGCTACACTGTTACGCTCCGTCCCCGTCCAGGAACCATATGCAACAGACACTGTGGCACTCTGTCCTACAGACCAAGGATCAGGTGTAACAAACACTGCGGCACCTCGTCTTCTATAGCAGGGACCAGGTATAACACTGTGGCACTCTGTCCTCTAGACAGGAAGACACAGGTGATGAAGACAGTTCTGTATCAGGTTGTTAAAAGTAGTTGTCGTCCTGTGTAGCTGTTTATAGGAATTTACCTTCTTTCACTAGAGGGTGCAGCTGAAGTTGGCTTGTTTGGTTGGTGTTTCAGGGCTTGTCTCGGGTTGTCAGTCATCTGCTGGACAAACGCCAAGGCTACAAGCACGTGGCGGTCATAGGTCTCAGGAATGACGTCACAGTAGAGTGTGATGGCGCAACGTACAACGTGCGTGACGTCAGCAACCTGGAAGAACCTGTACTGGTAGTAGAGACAACTGCAAGTGAATTAGAGGTACACGCTCTGGCTGTCATCAATAACTGTCACAATGTTTCTGCAAATTAGAAATTCATCGTGAGGAGTGTAAAAGCGAATCACTGGTCCCTTAGTCAGACCAGCGGATTGAACGTTTGCTTTTAAACGCAGACTACTAGACTAGTCAAACGTTTCAGAAAAGTGTATGCACGAGGCATTTTTAGTAAAAGCAAGCAAAGCACATATTCTGGTGTAATTTTCAGTGCTGAATACAAAAATGCCTATTAGGTTACTGATTGTGGTCAAAAGTCAATGAGTGCAAATTTCAATATTTTTTTTTCACAAAGAGTTCTATTTATCATTCTCTAGCCATACCATCAGCTCATTTTACACTATACTGAATTATAAGGTTACGAAATGTTTCAAGGAAATGCTGAAGGAAAGAAAGTCGTATTTTTGCAAATATCTCCCTTACATGCATTTCTGAATCTTTTCCGTTTTGTTGGAATAATCATATTCCAGGCAAACTGTTTAAGTCACAAATTTCCATAATAAGCGCATAATTGCTTCAAAGGGCAATGAGTGGGACAGGATACGATAGATGTTTTTACATGTGTGCTACACGAATGCTTTAAACCTCTTGACATGCACGTCAAACGAAATTGTAGTTATGCAGTGAATTTGATGAATGGTTTTAGCGAAATAATTACCCTCGTAGGAGTTCAGGGAATCCCATGAGCAGGTAGTTAGGCTGTTGGTTATCCAACGGTTACAATGTTCGCTAACTCTTACTGGGTCTGGTTTGACGCCCATTTTAGCAGTATTCCAACAATATCACGGCGGGGACATCATAAAATGGGCTTCACACAATGTATACATGTGGGGTATCGAAATTGGGTCCTTAGCGTGACGAGCGAACGCTTTAACCACTAGGCAACCCCACCGTCCCACGTTCGCTCCGGCAGAATATCCGGTGTCATTTACCTTCGACCGCTGGGTTTGCCAAGCTGTTAGTAGGCAGGTTTCGACCCCACACACCTCTCTGTGTCCGTAATAAGTGGGCGAAACTCCATTTTCGCAAACTAGACAGTTATGATAATTATTTTAATACAACGCCCGAACGGTATACACAATGCTCAGGAATTTGACGCCGTCATCTCTACAGACAGTGTGTGCTCCATGTTATAACTTTCGTTGTTTTCGCGACCTATTCGACAGGCATACGTTTCCTCCAGACAATCTTGGCGAGTTATTAGTTGTGTGATTAGGACAGCTCGGTAACAGGGCCTGACAGGACGGCGACGCCGTCAAGATTGAATCAGCACCAACTGATCTCTAAGAGCAGAGGGCGACATTATCGCCGCGGGGATTTTGTCCCGCTCCTATTATGGCGCTAAGTTTGGCAGTATTGGAAGCGGGAGTATAATATCTGGAGTATTTTTAGCCTCTTGAGCTGTAAATCGGTTCGTCTTGTAGATGACTGTTTATTTGGCGACTCAGACAAAGGTTGTTATCAGACAGGTTTTATTCGACCAATATTGTCCTTTGATCATGTTGTGCCGACTGTTTCAGGACAAAGAAGAAGCACTGAAGAAGGAAGTAAAGTCGTATAAAGACGTAGAGGTCAGTACTGTGTGGACGCCAATGACTGGTTCGGTGTCGGTGTCTCATCAGATTCTTTGTTAAGATTCTAGACACACAAAACTACAGATACTTATTTAAATGATCATCATCAGCAACAACACCACGACGTTAATTAGACCTTAAAGGGGCACATACAGTATTTAAACGACGACGAAGCCGACACTCGCCTCAGAGCTCCAGGAATGTTGACGCATTTTGGTAACTGTTGCATAACAATCTGGGATTGTTGGTCACATATTTGGTATTTTTCTAAAGTTAATTAAATCTATGTTGATTGATACAGGTATCAACTCTCATTTCTGTAGGTGACTGTGACATCATATCTTTTGTGTTCAAGTATGAGGTGTTGTTGCGGGGAGGTTTCAGTAAAATATCACACGGAACATAACCGCTGTCAAGTCATAGCTGTTGTTACGATCGGTGATTCAAACCGAACGTAATGAAAATATATTTAAACATGGTAATTATACACGGGGCATGCATGAGAAACAGGTGTCTGTCAACAGTATCAGGAATGCATTCATGAGTTTCGGAGCTGGGAGGTAACTACAATACCTTGTAGGGTATACATGTATGGTTAGAACTGTGATATACCACTCTGTTGTTAGACAACTCTGAATAAGTCTTCATGGAATGAATACGGCATATCCTCAGGTGTACACGGATACCAGCAGACCGCCCGTTACCATGGAGTTTAGCAGCGTCATGTCGCCGGAAGATCTGTGGGAACAGCAGAAACTGCAAACACTTGACATGAGCTATACCCGCCTTCCTATACAATATGACCACTCACCTACAGAGAAGGTAGGCCTCTCCTGTTGCGTATATGCAAACCGCATTCTGCTGTCGCACATGTGACAATGTTCTCCCTGTGCCCATCCTCTGTTGAGTCGTGTTAAGACAACACAAATATACAACAGACCATATTTATATTCATTGCAAGCAGGATTGTCCTGAATTTAGGCTATGGTTGTATGAGGCCCGTACTTGAATCAAGGAAACAGTTTTGGAATAAATCACTTCCAAGGTGGGCAGGAGGTAGGTGGGTAACTCACCCACTAGATGGTTGCTGGCCTCGGATTGCAATCGTGTATATTTTTATTTTAGTAGAGCCTGCCTTTTAGAGACTTTCTTCAAAACTTCTCAAATCACAGACGTGTTCTCTGAAGTGAATGAAGGTCTGTAATTAAAGTGCATTTTTTAGGATTCGAGGGCTTGGAGATCAATCAACTGCCACTGACAATCTTCAGGGATAACGTCACAGCTGTACTGCCATGTATACATTGTGTGAGGTGTGACTCTATACTGCTGTGTTGTGTGAGACGTGACTCTATACTGCTGTGTTGTGTGAGACATGACTCTATACTGCTGTGTTGTGTGAGACGTGACTCCATACTGCTGTGTTGTGAGACGTGACTCTATACTGCTGTGTTGTGTGAGACGTGACTCTATACTGCTGTGTTGTGTGAGGCGTGACTCTATACTGCTGTGTTGTGTGAGACGTGACTCTATACTGCTGTGTTGTGAGACATGACTCTATACTGCTGTGTTGTGTGAGACATGACTCTATACTGCGGTGTTGTGTGAGACATGACCCTTTACTGCTGTGTTGTGTGAGACATGACTCTATACTGCTGTGTTGAGTGAGACGTGACTCTATACTGCTGTGTTGTGTGAGACATGACTCTATACTGCTGTGTTGTGTGAGACATGACTCTATACTGCTGTGTTGAGTGAGACGTGACTCTATACTGCTGTGTTGTGTGAGACGTGACTCTATACTGCTGTGTTGTGAGACGTGACTATACTGCTGTGTTGTGTAAGACATGACTCTATACTGCTGTGTTCTGTGGGACGTGACTCTATACTGCTGTGTTGAGTGAGACGTGACTCTATACTGCTGTGTTGTGAGACATGACTCTATACTGCTGTGTTGTGTGAAACATGACTCTATACTGCTGTGTTGTGTGAGACATGACCCTCTACTACTGTGTTGTGTGAGACATGACTCTGTACTGCTGTGTTGAGTGAGACGTGACTCTATACTGCTGTGTTGTGTGAGACATGACTCTATACTGCTGTGTTGTGTGAGACGTGACTCTATACTGCTGTGTTGTGTGAGACGTGACTCTATACTGCTGTGTTGTGTGAGACGTGACTCTATACTGCTGTGTTGTGTGAGACGTGACTCTATACTGCTGTGTTGTGAGACGTGACTCTATACTGCTGTGTTGTGAGACGTGACTCTATACTGCTGTGTTGTGTGAGACATGACTCTATACTGCTGTGTTGTGTGAGACATGACTCTATACTGCTGTGTTGAGTGAGACGTGACTCTATACTGCTGTGTTGTGTGAGACGTGACTCTATACTGCTGTGTTGTGAGACATGACTCTATACTGCTGTGTTGTGTGAGACATGACTCTATACTGCTGTGTTGTGTGAAACATGACTCTATACTGCTGTGTTGTGTGAGACATGACTCTATACTGCTGTGTTGTGTGAGACATGACTCTATACTGCTGTGTTGAGTGAGACATGACTCTATACTGCTGTGTTGTGTGAGACATGACTCTTTACTCCTGTGTTGTGTGAGACATGACTCTATACTGCTGTGTTGAGTGAGACGTGACTCTATTCTGCTACATTGTGTGAGACGTGACTCTATACTGCTACATTGTGTGAGACGTGACTCTATACTGCTAGATTGTGTGAGGCGTGACCTTATACTACTACATTGTATATATTACTGCCTGTTGCAATACTACATTGTGTATATCACTCCTTGCTGTATTGTTCAGGAGCTGGACCAGATACAGGCCGCAGTCTGTAGCCATCACACTAGCCAGCAGTCGTGGAACGAGGACACAGTCGGCCTGGTGTTCACCTGCAGAACAGGGAAGAGCAGAACCTCCCTCGCCATGGCTGTAGCGGGACTCATCTTCTACCACAAGCGGGTATGATGAGTATCACCGATGTTACATGTTACAGATATGTATATGGAGTCATCCGTGATATAATACCGCCAAGAACCATGCGAGACGATATCTCCGACATAACACGATACCGCCAATATAGCTCGATGCCGTTAATCTTCATCTGTTTCGACTGATATTACACAATATCACTAACAAATACCATCAAGTCACTACTATCATGTCCTTCTTCCTCAGGGAATTCCATATGGAGCCAGACCAGGCGAAGAGGAACGTGTGTCCTGCCCGAACGCCGCCTACACACAGGGAGACTTCATTGTACGTCACCCCCTTGTATACCTAGTACATCTGCCATATGTACCTACACACAGGGAGACTTCATATTACGTCACCCCCTTGTATACCTAGTACATCTGCCATATATACCTACACACAGGGAGACTTCATATTACGTCACCCCCTTGTATACCTAGTACATCTGCCATATGTACCTACAGACAGGGAGACTTCATATTACGTCACCCCCTTGTATACCTAGTACATCTGTCATATATACCTACACACAGGGAGACTTCATATTACGTCACCCCCTTGTATACCTAGTACATCTGTCATATATACCTACACACAGGGAGACTTCATATTACGCCACCCCCTTGTATACCTAGTACATCTGTCATATATACCTACACACAGGGAGACTTCATATTACGTCACCCCCTTGTATACCTAGTACATCTCCCATATATACCTACACACAGGGAGACTTCATATTACGTCACCCCCTTGTATACCTAGTACATCTGCCATATATACCTACACACAGGGAGACTTCATATTACGTCACCCCCTTGTATACCTAGTACATCTGTCATATGTACCTAGACACAGGGAGACTTCATATTACGTCACCCCCTTGTATACCTAGTACATCTGCCATATGTACCTACACACAGTGAGACTTCATATTACGTCACCCCCTTGTATACCTAGTACATCTGCCATATGTACCTACACACAGGGAGACTTCATATTACGTCACCCCCTTGTATACCTAGTACATCTGCAATATATACCTACACACAGGGAGACTTCATATTACGTCACCCCCTTGTATACTTAGTACATCTCCCATATATACCTACACACAGGGAGACTTCATATTACGTCACCCCCTTGTATCCCTAGTACATCTGTCATATATACCTACACAAGGGAGACTTCATATTACGTCACCCCCTTGTATACCTAGTACATCTGTCATATACACCTACACACGGGGAGACTTCATTTTACGTCACCCCCTTGTATACCTAGTACATCTGCCATATATACCTACACACAGGGAGACTTCATATTACGTCACCCCCTTGTATACCTAGTACATCTGTCATATGTACCTACACACAGGGAGACTTCATATTACGTCACCCCCTTGTATACCTAGTACATCTGTCATATATACCTACACACAGTGAGACTTCATGTTACGTCACCTCCTTGTATACCTAGTACATCTGTCATATATACCTACACACAGTGAGACTTCATATTACGTCACCCCCTTGTATACCTAGTACATCTGCCATATGTACCTACACACAGTGAGACTTCATATTACGTCACCCCCTTGTATACCTAGTACATCTCCCATATATACCTACACACAGTGAGACTTCATATTACGTCACCCCCTTGTATACCTAGTACATCTCCCATATGTACCTACAGACAGGGAGACTTCATATTACGTCACCCCCTTGTATACCTAGTACATCTGTCATATGTACCTACACACAGGGAGACTTCATTTTACGCCACCCCCTTGTATACCTAGTGCATCTCCCATATATACCTACACACAGGGAGACTTCATATTACGTCACCCCCTTGTATACCTAGTACATCTCCCATATATACCTACACACAGGGAGACTTCATATTACGTCACCCCCTTGTATACCAAGTACATCTGCCATATATACCTACACACAGGGAGACTTCATATTACGTCACCCTCTTTTATACCTAGTACATCTGTCATATATACCTACACACAGGGAGACTTCATATTACGTCACCCCCTTGTATACCTAGTACATCTCCCATATATACCTACAGACAGGGAGACTTCATATTACGTCACCCCCTTGTATACCTAGTACATCTGTCATATGTACCTACACACAGTGAGACTTCATATTACGTCACCCCCTTGTATACCTAGTACATCTCCCATATATACCTACACACAGTGAGACTTCATATTACGTCACCCCCTTGTATACCTAGTACATCTCCCATATATACCTACACACAGGGAGACTTCATATTACGTCACCCCCTTGTATACCAAGTACATCTGCCATATATACCTACACACAGGGAGACTTCATATTACGTCACCCTCTTTTATACCTAGTACATCTGTCATATATACCTACACACAGGGAGACTTCATATTACGTCACCCCCTTGTATACCTAGTACATCTGCCATATGTACCTACACACAGGGAGACTTCATATTACGTCACCCCCTTGAATACCTAGTACATCTGCCATATGTACCTACACACAGGGAGACTTCAAATTACGTCACCCCCTTGTATACCTAGTACATCTGCCATATATACACAAACACAGATACACACAGGGATATTTCATTGTGACGTTTGTATGTTACACAAATGTGACGTGTGTTTGCTATAGTAGCTTGACGTGTGTATGTTATAGAAGTGTGACGTTGGTATGTTATAGAAGTGCGACGTGTGTATGTTATGGAAGTGTGACGTTGGTATGTTATAGAAGTGCGACGTGTGTATGTTATAGACGTGCAACGTGTGTATGTTATAGAAGTGTGACGCGTGTGTGTGTTATGGACGTGTGACGTGTGTTTGCTACAGTAGCTTGACGTGTGTATGTTATAGAAGTGCGACGTGTGTATGTTATAGAAGTGTGACGTTGGTATGTTATAGAAGTGCGACGTGTGTATGTTATAGACGTGCAACGTGTGTATGTTATAGAAGTGTGACGCGTGTGTGTGTTTTGGAAGTGTGACGTGTGTATGTTATGGAAGTGTGACGTGTGTATGTTATAGAAGTGTGACGTGTGTATGTTATAGAAGTGCGACGTGTGTATGTTACTCAAATGTGATGTGTGTTTGCTACAGTAGCTTGACGTGTGTGTGTTATAGAAGTGCGACGTGTGTATGTTATAGAAGTGTGACGCGTGTGTGTGTTATGGAAGTGTGACATGTGTATGTTACACAAGTGTGACGTGTGTTTGCTATAGTAGCTTGACGTGTGTATGTTATAGAAGTCCGACGTGTGTATGTTATAGAAGTGCGACGTGTGTATGTTATAGAAGTGCGACGTGTGTATGTTATAAAAGTGTGACGTGTGTATGTTATAGAAGTGCGACGTGTGTGTGTTATAGAAGTGCGACGTGTGTATGTTATAGAAGTGTGACGTGTGTGTGTTATGGAAGTGCGACGTGTGTATGTTACACAAGTGTGACGTGTGTTTGCTGTAGTAGCTTGACGTGTGTATGTTATAGAAGTGTGACGTTGGTATGTTATAGAAGTGTGACGCGTGTCTGTGTTATGGAAGTGTGACGTTTGTATGTTGTAGAAGTGTGACGTGTGCGTGTTATAGAAATGTGATGTTTGTATGTTAGAGATGCTTGATGTGTGTATGTTTTAGGAGTGGTGTGAGGTGTGTGTTATAGAAGTGTGACATGTGTATGTTATAGGCGTGTGGCATGTGCATGTAATACAGGTGGGACGCTTGTATGGTACAGAAGTGTGACATGTGTGTGTTGTGCAGTGATACAATTTGATCCAACATTGCTTGTGCCCAGATCGTCCAGAAGTTGGTGCGGCTTTTACCAGAAGGTCAGCAGGTGAAGCGTGAGGTGGACCTTGTCCTGGATCAAGTGTTCGAGACCATGAGCCCTATGCACTTCCACCTGAGGGAGGTGATCTTCGTCACTTATAACAAGGTCAGATACCCCTACTGTCAACTGACGTAGTTCCATTGGTGTAGACTAACCTGTTTACCATCACTACTATGGAGAGAACGAAAAGCGCCAGTAAAATCATGCACCGAGACATCTTCATTCATGCATGCACCGCACATGATGCCTTTCACAAATATTTAGCTGCAGATGTGAAGAGAAACACATCATTCTGCATACATTGCCACAGTTTTGTAGTTCTATTCCTTGGATAGCAGATCTGCATTAACACCTTCCCATCGCCGACACAAGCACCAACGGTGTGTTATCACACAGAATCTACTCGTGGGTGAAACAAACCGATTTTAGCTGGGTGTATTTTAGCGCCCATTTCTGTCCTATATACTGCATGGGTAGGGGTAGAACTACAGGGATGTTCCACTCAAACACGTGCCAGCAATCACGGTAATATGTCTTCAACCTTTATTGGCACAACGTCCTTTCCAAACTGATGTGCTTGTAAGTTTCACGCTATGATGCACATGTCCATGAGAGAAAGCTTGAGTAGAGATACTACTCATTGACATTCGTATTCCCGTCGTATATTGAATTGGGTTGTAATGTGTAAACGGCCCGTTTCAGTCTGGCTTTAGCCAATGCTGAAGAAGATCCCCTGTATGTTAACATTGCCCTACCATCATAACACCAGGTGTCTTTGGTAGATTTCATTGGCTCATTCATGTGCTTTTTACAGTTAATCTTAACTCCAAATAGCATATGTAGACTGAGCAATCGTTTGTAATGGCGTTATGTGTTTATATGGAGATGAACTGGACAAACAGCCTGCCTGACTGTTCCCTGTTTATGAGGACGTTGTGGTGATGTGTTGATTGCTCTCCTGGCAGATCAAGAGTGCCCGGACCGAGAGCCAGAGACAGAGCGTCCAACGACTTAGCGTGGAACACCTGGAGAGATACCTGCTGCTGATTCTCTACAACGCCTACCTCCATCACCAGAAGGGCTCAGAGTGGAACACCACATTCAGTCATTGGATGTGTGAGGTAGATACACCTTCAGTCAGTGGATGTGTGAGGTATATACCCGTTCAGTCAGTGGATGTGTGAGATAGATACACTTTCAGTCAGCGGGTGTGTGAGGTAGATACACCTTCAGTTGTGGATGTGTGAGGTAGATACACCTTCAGTCGGTGGGTGGGTGAGGTAGATACCCTTTCAGTCAGTGAATGTGTGAGGTATATAGATACCTGTTGAGTCAGTGGATGTGTGAGATAGATACACTTTCAGTCAGCGGGTGTGTGAGGTAGATACACCTTCAGTTGTGGATGTGTGAGGTAGATACACCTTCAGTCAGTGGGTGGGTGAGGTAGATAAGTGTTCAGTCAGTGGATGTGTGAGGACGATAGAACCTTCGATCAGTGGATGTGTGAGATAAATACACCTTCAGTCAGTGGATGTGTTGGGTAGATACACCTTCAGTCAGTGGATGTGTGAGGTAGGTACACCTTCAGTCAGTGGATGTGTGAGACAGATACACCTTCAGTCGTTGGATGTGTGAGGTAGATACCCTTTCAGTCAGTGAATGTGTGCGGTATATAGATACCTGTTGAGTCAGTGGATGTGTGAGGTAGATACACCTTCAGTCAGTGGGTGTGTGAGGTAGATACACCTTCGGCCATTTGATGATTTTCGGGTAATCTCGCAAGTAGAGTGTTCCCTCGTCACCAATATGATCTACAGATCTCATATATGTTACGGTGTCTGTGTCTTATGCGAAGCATCTTTTGTAAATATTATTGAGACAATCCACTGCCACCTCAGAGGAAGACAACCCAGTAAGCGAGAGTTGCCATTGTTCGTTATCACACTTGTGTTATCCTTCTGCTTCCTCTGCTAGGTGGCAGCGCGAGTAGGGGTGTACGAGCTGTTGGACAACCTGGCCTTCTACGACTTTGAGCAGACGCTGTCTCAGTTCCGGACACGGCGGGAGAGATGGAGAGCGCGGAGACAGAATCTCCCCTTCCATGGGCACTTCATCTGAGTGCTAGATGTTCTAGATCACTGTCTGTCTTATGATGCTCCGTTATGCTTGGCCAACAGATATGCCAGAATCCTGAGGAGTCACACTTCAGTAAACCTGCTCGTTCCTCTTGTCAAATGACCAGTTGTGAGGCACATTCAGTGTTTGCCGCCCTCTCACCTGGAGTTTGATGTCGGGACCAACAGAACATGTGCAACATTCTGGCTACACAACATCCGGCGACGTCCCTCTAACACACGCCTGTCTCAGCCATGGCGACTGATGCACGTCTGTCACAATAAGTCCCATACATTATTACCTATCCATGTTGTGTGTTGTGAAATATATAATTTTCATACACTGCTCGAGTTTGTATTTTTATACGTTTGATGATCTCCAACACTTATAGAAACATGGGGACACCATAGGGCCACTTGACAGCTATCACCAACACGTTATAGAAACATGGGGATATCACAGGGCCAGTTGACAGCTATCACCAACACGTTATAGAAACATGGGGATATCACAGGGCCAGTTGACAGCTATCACCAACACGTTATAGAAACATGGGGATATCACAGGGCCAGTTGACAGCTATCACCAACACGTTATAGAAACATGGGGATATCACAGGGCCAGTTGACAGCTATCACCAACACGTTATAGAAACATGGGGATATCACAGGGCCAGTTGACAGCTATCACCAACCCGTTATAGAAACATGGGAATATCACAGGGCCAGTTGACAGCTATCACCAATACTCTACAGAAACGTAGGGATATCATAGGGCCACGTGACAACTATGTCCAACACGTTGTAGAAGCGTAGGGATATCGTCTAATCCCTTGACAGCCATTATCCAGTCAAGGGTATCACACAACATCCAGAACCGAAAACATGTTTGTATTTACAATCTTTTCTTGAAAATCGTTTAATTAACCTACAGACAGAAATACAAGGCAAGAACGCATGTTGTACATCTATTTATTAAAGTTTGTCACAGTTTGCATAGAAGGTCATAACAATTAAGGTGAATCTATTGTATTACCACTATTCAAGGACATGGGACACGTGAGTGAACTATGATGTATAAATTGTAGGCACAAATGCATTATTATAGTAGTAGAGGATATAATGTAATGGCTATTTAGAAAAAAAATCGCAAATGCTAAGAGACCAAGAAAACCAGTTCTTTAAAATGTATGAATAATCAATTTATGAAAAGGTAAATATGATTAATTGATGTTAAATACATTTGACACAATGCGATACGCATTCACAAACACAACAGCACTGCAAGGGGAGATACATGGTTATTTGCATCAACCTCGTTGACCTTCCTGTAGTCGTTCCATCTACACTGCAGCTTTAGCATTTTACAAACTTATTTCTGAACGAAGATTGCAATAAATGATGCTGAAGGTCATTTTAAAACTTTAGTATGCGCCACCGTTTCATACAAATGGTTTGGTTTGTCACCAGTGCTCGTGTCCACTCCGGGGTCCCTGCGACTGTCGGGTCAGTGGTGATCACAGTCAAATCAGAGTTAAACCACAGTTAACCACAGTCGTAGGGAACCAACATGTAGGGAAGTCAAAACGGAAACGTTCACTTTGCCAGTAGTTTCTGCCAGTTCTACCAGTCTGCAGGCAGAATGACACCAGCAGAGCCAGGACATTGTGGTCATCAGTAATGGACATGCAATAAACATCATAAACTACATCGTGTTGTGCGTCTTCTGCATTTCATGGTGTACTCACGAGAGGGCTATACACTAGTCAACAGATATAATGGACCAGCATATGGCCATCACTCCGAGCTCCATTAGGAGTGGTTCGATCTCAGAAGCAGCCCTCTCCACCCCCGCCCCTCCCCCACCCCCATGAGTGTATGTTTCGATCTCAGAGGCCCCCCATGAGTGTATGTTTCGATCTCAGAAGCTCCACATGAGTGTATGTTTCCGCACGAACAAATTTCATGTAATTGTCACATATTCCGTGTTACATATTGTTATTCCCAGGTGCACGACTAATTTTCGCGGGCTGCACAAGCTCTGATTCCAGATGCAGGGCATCATGGTGTTTCTCCTGAAGCCCAGTCACAATCTAGGCTCCCCTCACGAAGCAGTCTTTACTAAGGTTAGCCTTCTTTAGCACTGCACTGAGGATATCTTAGTGACTTCGATCACCTTAGTGCTTTGTGAAAGGAAACACTAGACCCAACACCCTCTGGTTTCAACTGTGCAGTTTACATTTACAAATTTAAAAGTATATATTATTTCATACTTTTACTACTAACTGCAATCAACGGGAAATATAACTACGGTGATATAATAGTGGTGCCTTGTTGTCTGTGAGAAAACAGGGACTGTGTCCCGGTCAGTAAACCTGTTTCTGTTCTAAGATATCGTAACTCTAGGACTTTAACATAAACTTTCGACCGTCTTCGCGTTTCGACCGCTTTGCAGAAAGGATCCCCGTGGTAGTGTGCACATGGCATGACTGGCTATGAGCAGAATTCAAGGGAGGTAACCACGTTTTGCCTGCAGATAGTCCCAGTAAAGTGTCGCACGCACCCATGTGTGTTCATGTTGACATAAAGTGTTTATAGCATGTGACAATGTATATGATGTGTTCCAGGATGCTGCATATTATATATCCATAGTCATAAGACACGACAGCGGATTTAATGGATGCTGAGCAGACAGAATACATACATTCACAACCTGCATCTCAACCCTTTGTCAGTCGGGCAATAAAATACCAAACGTAAAGAGAAGGTCTAAATGTGAATGCTGAGTCACTTCCAGCTCAGAAAAATACTGTAAAGGAACACCACCTCCAAAACAAATAGGTTGTTTAGCAACCCCTTCAACCCAAGCTGTATTTGTTGCTGCTCATGTATGGCTTAAAATGTTTGTTTGCACGCGATCGCGAGCGTCTGTGTGTGCGTCTGTATGTGCGTCTGTGGGTGTGGGTGTGTCTGCGTCTGTGTGTGTGTGTGTGTGTGTGTGTGTGTGTGTGTGTGTGTGTGTGTGTGTGTGTGTGTGTGTGTGTGTGTGTTCGCGTGTGTGTATCAGACTGGACCCATTTTCTGAAGCGTTTTATGATTGTAAATGTACGGCTTGATCACTATGGTGTGTTTTTCAACAATTTTTCAACATTGTTTTGGTATATGCATGAGTCTGTTTAAGGAAACAAATATTTAACGAAAGTAACAATTGAACTAGATCCCCAGAAAGAGTCAGATCCAGTCTGTCAACAACCAGATTACATGACATTTGTGATTAAAACAAGGAGCGCAGCTACGAGTGTCCAGTGCCACGTGACATGGTGGCGTTGTACTGAGTTGTCGCTGTTACACTTGTCTGTTGTGCAACAGGAGACGCACTGAGTCCGGAACAGCATTGTTGTACATCCAGGCGTGCAGTCAGGACTGCAGGTGCGCTCGAACACTGTTTGAGACTTACGGTTGTTGATACGGCGAACCTGAAACATGTAGGCAGAGGTACGGTGAACCTGAAACATGTAGGCAGAGGTACGGTGAACCTAAAACATGTAGGCAGAGGTACGGTGAACCTGAAACTTATAGGCAAAGATACGGTGAACTCAGGGAATACATACATCCGCTGTTAGATACACACATTCACACTGGTGGGTCCGAACATTCCTGTTTTACTCTTACTTCCTACATTTCCGACTTGACAAACCCGAAACACTGTTCAGGTTGGAGTTGCACACTAAGAATAACTGATCATATGTATAGCTGATCATTCACCGAAGACCTGTGAAGGTCCGGGGTCTACTACAACCCATGCTTGCCATAAAAGGTGACTCTGCTTGTCATAAGAGGCGATAAACGTGATCGGAAGGTCAGGCTCGGTGACTTGGTTGACTCATGTCACCGGGTCCCATTTGCGCAGATCGATGCTCATGCTGTTGATCACTAGATTGTCTGGTCCATGTCTGGAAATGCCTAGTTTTTAACATTTTGATAAATCAGTGAGAATCCGAAGATGTACACATGCCAAACATAACCACTGACGTCATCGGTCCAGGTTGGTGTATGTACGGACACTCACCTTACAGAATCGTTCATAGTCCCTGCACTTGGTGACCTTGATGGCGGTCAGATTGGCCAGACTCTGGCAGTTCTTTTCCACCTCGTAGCAGTCGTAACAAAACAGGGGCTGTCTCACCGCCACCTCCACGGTTTTGTAGCCTGTGGACATGTGGAAATATCAGTCTGACTCATGCCACAACTGGCTGGAACGTTTCACCCATAATCCATCTCAGTCAACCTTTCAGTCAGCTATATCAAAGTTATATCACCGCAACCTTTCAGTCAGCTATATCAAAGTTATATCACCGCAACCTTTCAGACAGCTATATCAACATTTATATCACCACAACCTTTCAGTGAGCTATATCAACAGTTATATCACTGCAACCTTTCAGTCAGCTATATCAACAGTTATATCACCGAAACCCTTCAGTCAGCTATATCAACAGTTATATCACTGCAACCTTTCAGTCAGCTATATCAATAGTTATATCACCGCAACCTTTCAGTCAGCTATATCAATACTTATATCACCACAACCTTCAGCTAGCTGTATCAGTAGTTATATTAACACAACCTTTCAGTCACCTATGTCAATAGTTATATCACCGCAACCTTTCAGTCAGCTATGTCAACATTTATATCACCGCAACCCTTCAGACAGCTATATCCACATTTATATCACCGCAACCTTTCAGTCAGTTATATCAACAGTTATACCACCGCAACCTTTCAGTCAGCTATATCAACATTTATATCACTGCAACCTTTCAGTCACCCATATCAATAGTTATATCACCACAACCTTCAGCAAGCTGTATCAATAGTTATATTAACACAACCTTTCAGTCAGCTATATCAATAGTTATATCACTGCAACCTTCAGCAAGCTGTATCAACAGTTATATCACTGCAACCTTTCAGTCAGCTATATCAATACTTATATCACCGCAACCTTTCAGTCACCTATATCAATAGTTATATCACCGCAACCTTCAGCAAGCTGTATCAACAGTTATATCACTGCAACCTTTCAGTCACCTATGTCAATAGTTATATCACTGCAACCTTTCAGTCCGCTATATCAATAGTTATATCACCGCAACCTTTCAGTCACCTATATCAATAGTTATATCCGCAACCTTTCAGTCACCCATATCAATAGTTATATCACCACAACCTTCAGCAAGCTGTATCAACAGTTATATCACCGCAACCTTTCAGTCAGCTATATATCAATACTTATATCACTGCAACCTTTCAGTCACCCATATCAATAGTTATATCACTGCAACCTTTCAGTCACCCATATCAATAGTTATATCACTGCAACCTTCAGCAAGCTGTATCAACATTTATATCACCGCAACCTTTCAGTCACCTATATCAATAATTATATCTCCACAACTTGTCAACCTGTAGTTAAGCATGTACGGCCGTTATAAGACGTCAAAATACAAAATGTACCTTTGATGAAAATGAAGAATTAGATGTTTTAAAACACGTTCTGACCGAATCCACATGCAAGACATGCAGTTGGCGTGGGTCACATAAACCTGTCAGACTGTACAGTTGGCATCGAACATGTGAGATATAGCGTACAGTGGTCATCACGTGATCGCTCAAAGCGGAGATGATGTTGCCCAACACTGTGTCCACATACAGTTTGCAAATTATACACGTCAAATTAAGGAGTCAACTAGGTACACCGAGTGTTTCCATACGCCTTTTCACAATTCTGCCCTGTTGTACAATATCCTATGGTTCATCTTAGGTGTCTACCTGCGCCCGTGGACACAGCTGACGTGTGCCGTCCAATATTTGCTGTGTGGGTCATGATGACCTGTCTCCCCAAGGCTGCAGATCCACAGGATCAATGACGAATCTACGCAAATCCTGTTACATTCTGTGTGTCGAAGATCGATGCCCATCCTGGCTAAGACACACGTGCGAAATAAAGCTTCATCTTCGGTATGAAAATTGATCTGACAAATGTCTCGTACAACAGCGCCACGGAAACAAACACGAGTTGTGTACACAATGTACACACTGCCACCATTCAACTCCTTCCCGCGTGAGCAAACACGACACCTGCATATCTGTATGCGACACAGAACACCTTCATGTACAGCCACCTGCCCGCCATAGGCGGTTACAAGACACAATGTGTGATGTTAAGTGTACCGTTGCATCAATACCTACAGGTCCTGGTTTGGTCACAGACAATAGATCTCTATTAGCCACCTCCACTTTCAATGTGTGGTACATGACATGACGATGTTACAATACCCGGCATTATATATCTGACATGTAGTAGTATAAATAACGTTACATCTAAATGGACTTTTGACATCGAATACAAAATGTCATTCTTATTTATCATTTGTTACCAGTAAAGGGGTGTTATAGGTAGGAATTAACGCCCTTAAGAGATGAAACCCTATATTATGTGATTTAAGTGTGCCATAAGCATAAACACAGACACACACGCACGCACGCACGCACGCACGCATGCACACACACATACATACATACATACATACTCACATGCAGACAGACAGACATATGTGACAGTGTGTAAATAGATATGTCATATTAATGTGTCAAACTTCATAGGTATAAAATTTATCATTACCAGTCTGGCCTGTGATAACACTAACACTTGAACTGTCTACTGTTCTACTACGTTCTACTGTTAAGGGTTAGCGATCTGTGTCAGGTTCAATCTCTGCAATGGTCTGTTGTCAAGGTTACCTTTTGTTTCATAGATTTCACCTTCTCGTCATATTTAAAGCTTTTACTGCCTTTCATTTGTGACAATCTACAATCACGGCATAACAACAGCACACTGTAGGTTAAGTAAAGTTAGATCTTTTAGTATTATATGTATAGTGGGGTTAACAGAATTTAGTATGCTACATGTATATTACATGTTTTAAAGTAAAGTGTTTTATCATACTTAGTGTATGTTAGGTGTTGTGACTATAAATATATGCATGCTTAATATTTTAGACAAATATATGATATATTGTGTACCAGTACATATAAGTATAAGCTTATTTGACCAGTATACCGCCATGATGCTGTAATGTATATCATGTATATATGTATATGTATATGTATATCATGTATATATGTATATGTATATGTATATCATGTATATATGTATATGTATATGTATATCATGTATATATGTATATGTATATGTATATCATGTATATATGTATATGTATATGTATATCATGTATATATGTATATGTATATGTATATCATGTATATATGTATATGTATATCATGTATATATGTATATGTATATCATGTATATATGTATATGTATATGTATATCATGTATATATGTATATGTATATGTATATCATGTATATATGTATATGTATATCATGTATATATGTATATGTATATCATGTATATATGTATATGTATATGTATATGTATATCATGTATATATGTATATGTATATGTATATCATGTATATATGTATATGTATATGTATATCATGTATATATGTATATGTATATGTATATCATGTATATATGTATATGTATATCATGTATATATGTATATGTATATCATGTATATATGTATATGTATATCATGTATATATGTATATGTATATGTATATCATGTATATATGTATATGTATATGTATATCATGTATATATGTATATGTATATCATGTATATATGTATATGTATATGTATATGTATTAACTATTTTATGATTGGCATGATTTAGTAATGTGTATTGTGCATGTTTATTATTCAGAAGTTTAATTCCTGTATGCCTATCTAAGCGTGCATTAGTGTCAGTAAGATAACTGTTTATGTGTACGCTAATGCCATTTATGACGTATGTCTACATGTACAGGCAGTATACGTAGGCAACATTTTGGTTATTTAGGTACACTAAGACGTATTTACTGGTTTTTGGCCTTGTCTTCCTGCGTCCCTAAGAGGAGGTGAGGTATTGTGTTAGATTGAAATTGTAAATATTAGAAATTATGGTTGTTATATATGTGAGCAATGATCAGATCATTACCTTTGCTTAAATCTGAATGATTGGCAGTTATCAGATTATTAATAGCATAGGTTTAACTATAATGAATGCATAACTTATTAAGTGTTGTATATACAAGAGCCATGACTTAATTGATGCACTTTGTTACTCCAGTTACATGGACTGAGAGCCAACCAGGGATCTCCATATCCCACATTAACAGCGCCGAAATACATCCCTGAAACCTACATCCCTGTAACCTACATCCCTGTAACCTACATCCCTGAAACCTACATTACTGAAACCTACATCCCTGAAACCTACATCCCTGTAACCTACATCCCTGAAACCTACATGACTGTTCGTCTTACTGAAATGCCATTTAGGAAACCTCTGTTAAACATACATGCATGCATGCATGCATGGACACACACACACACACACACACACATACACACACACATACATACATACATACATACATACATACATACATACATACACATATACAAACATAAATACATACCTGACACATACACACGCGCACAGAAATGCATGTGCATGTTTACTTAACGCAAATGTATATCAAATTGTACCCCAGAAACATATGCTTCAGGTCGCCATTCCCATGAATTTTCCAGATGATGGTTTATCCAGTCATGCAAACACGAAGACATGAAGCTCTCAAGTAGCAGTTCAACTTCTAATTCCAACCCGAGTACAACCACATTAAATTGATCATTTCGATTTTGGAACTGAACTGGAATATACGATACTTTACTCGGTGGAGAAAATAATCATTCAACACCATATGAAATGGAACTGTTTCCCTAAGGACAGCTTATGTACAAGTCCCAAAGTTGTGAGTGTATATAGTCCAACGTTTTCAGCTGCCGTCATCAACAACAACATCACCATTTGCCAACATGTCGTGAACACAGTCATGCAATACGTTTCACCTAGAGGAAAAACCTGATAAAGACATAAAGATTCACCCACTGACATACCGAGTTGCCCAAATCTCATTACTGAACACAGATATCGACCCCGTTCTCCTGACACTTACCTTGTAGATCTGCGGTCACCTGTCGGCCTATTTGTAGCAAGAGGACAATAAGGGACACGAGCACCTCGGACTGCACGTGCATAACGATAAATGGGCGTCACTTAGGTTTCCAAGTCTATATCCTGAGGTTATGGCGTACCATCTGTTTACATCCTGGAGACACAAGGTTGGAGACCTCCCGAGATTCACTGGCCCTCCAGGTGATACGTCTTTGCTCCTGGCAGATGTGAGGAACACCCTCCTGACTGTCGACTTGCTGTTTAGGGTTAACTAACCACCCGGCTACCCGGCTATCAAGACGACTGCAGTTCCCACACAATAACATCAACACGTCTTTGCCTTCTCTTGCCACTTCGCCGACGTCAGTAGTTTATCCCATGGTATGGCCTTATTACCATAATCAATATTCCAATTGCCATACCGCCAACCATTCCAGTGTGAAGCGGTCTGCTCGCCTCCCTTCTTGAAGCGGTAACCAAGTCATTGTCCTTAGCAAGACGAATGGACTTGAATATTCAGTGCACAGTTACGATACATGGCTAATGTATTGACGCAGTGTAATTGCCAATACTGGTTCTAATACAAGGAATAAAGTGACCCATTTACGACAGACTGAAAATGCAGACATTATGTTTACAGTAATTGGTTCCACGTCAAATGATCCCGCCTCTGTAGTCTCTACAGACCTCAAACTTGATGTCCCTCATTCCATTATTGAGAGCTACTATTATAACGGTTATTACGTGAGATGTCTCAGATTCTGGGCCTCTGTCCATTCGCTATCTGCGTTTCGGTGTCTAGTAATAGGCTCTATTTTATATCCCATTAGGCTTATGATTAATGAAACTAGGCTTCCAGTTGGCCGTTACCGTCACAACAATATCGACCGTCAGAATGTCCAGTTACTGGACCTTCACTGTAGTCATGCCTGTCCTCCGATCAGCAAGACAGATACTGTGGAACAAGCACCGCCCTGACATGTCGTATCAGTCAACAGTGTGTATTGATTATAGGAATACAAACAAAGGATGCTCTCTTGCAACGACGAACATAAGTGCTTCAGAGTATACTGGATGTAGTCATGCATGTTGTGGGATCAACTACTATTTTCAGTTAGCGTAGTTGATTCCAGTAGTACCAGGCGAAATTACCGATACACACAAGACAAGATATACATATATTCAGTTTAGTTTCACTCCTTTATCGAGAAAGAATACCAGAAAATACAACCGGCAACATGCAAGCTTTCCATGATGTAGAAGGGAGTGACTATTTGGAATACCCATTGAATGGTTGGCTGGTTGTTTGACGCTGCGCTCAGCAGTATTCCAGCATTATGGTGCTGACTGTAAATAGTCGAATCTGAACCAGACAATCCTGTGATCAACATCATGGGCATCGATATCTACACAGTTACGATACGATGACACATGTCAATCAAGTTAGCGTGCCTGATTCATCTCATAAGTCACCCCTTACGACAAGCTAGGGTTACTGAAGATCAGTAATATCCCGGATCTTCACGGATCTGGACTACCGACGACATATGTTCAGATATACTGCTCAGGCTTCAGGCGTATATTTAGAAGCAACCCTGTGTTGGGAAAGCCTTGGCCACACATCAGATACCAACTCTCCCTGTAGAACCTTCATTTCGTACAGTTGTACATGTTTCAGTAGTTTGGTTATTCATGTTAGTCATGTTATATTATCAGTTGGGTGCACAAACTCCTCCATAACACATTCTAGTCTCTATGGAGAATGGGGTTTGAAAATATGGTTATATTAAGTCAAGTGAGCGATTCATCGCAACTGGATGACAGGAATCCTCCACTGCCCACGGCGTGTTTGTGTGACTGTCGCTTATGTGGACCGTCTATTCAATACCCGCACACCAAACAGCATTTAATGTGCCCAATAGTGTGGCCTACCTCGCAGTGTAAAACACACATTGAAACCACATAACCTTTGTTCTATCTGAACACTTAAAGTATCTAATGACTAGTTTGTGATGCTCATTTGAAATGATAATGCGCAGTTGTAAAGCTAACGGCTTGTGTAATGCAACCATTGTGTAATGTAACCGGCTTGTGTAATGTAACCGGCTTGTGTAATGTAACCATTGTGTAACGGGTGTAACGCACTTTATAAGCGTACTTAGCAATGCACATTCCGACTGAAACATACAGGACGAGGCCAGGATAAAGTACATAGTCATATCGTTACAAACGTAGAGTACTCATATCCACTGACCTGTCTTCCTCATGTTTATGCTATATGTCTGTATCACTGGTCTCCTCGTGATTGTATTCTATATCCTATCACATCTTTTACCACGTTGCTTTAGTGTATCACTGGTCTCTTCGTGATTGTATTCTATATCCTATCACATCTATTACCACGTTGTTTTAGTGTCACTGGTCTCCTCGTGATTGTACTCTATATTCTATCACATCCACGTTGTTTTAGTGTCACTGGTCTGATGTTTGTATTTCAAACTTTCCCTGTGTGGTGCTTCAGCGGATGTAATGCTATATATGTCCCCCTATGCTCTCCATCACTCACCTGATAAAGAGGCAAGAACATACCCGAAACGCCGTGTTATTCACAATGAAGTGGATATCCATATGTTTTTACGCATTCCACCTCTAAACGCCCTTCAAAGATCTGAACGTAGATTACTGTTGTTTGTCCTGAAGCTCTAATTGTCCTTTATATGGCAGATTCACAATTTCAGTACAATGTTTAATTTGTTTATATTACTGGTGCTACATATTACAGCTATTATATTATAGATATAGCTATTATAATATTATTACATTATATATGGTCCTGTGTATATAAACAACAAGATATTATTGCCAGTTTGTGGGTCGCGACAAAGAAACGATTCGTGCACGTAAACCGAGACGTACATACACACCGAGCAGGGTATTGTGACCTGCATGATCCCGGAAGAAAGGGGGGGGCAGTTGGAAACGGGGGTGGGGGTGGGGGTGGGGGTGAACGTGGAATGGGGGATGTTTACATGGAAACCACTGCCTGTGGTTGTGCAGTCATGCGCCTACTCAGTAAAGAGTATCATCACCCCTTCCTCTTCAAACAAGGCATACATTAACTTCTTTTTACAGCTGGTTTGACACAATGATACCATCTGGGAAGCACCTCATTGTTTGCTGTGCATACCCCTACAACAGTTACCTCTGGCGTGAATCGAATGTATGACGAATCGGCCGTGGCGATATAACGACGTCGGAACATCGAATCATATATGCACATTTATATTGTTTTGCAATATATTACCATGTTCTACAGTCTGTGAAGACTTGTTCTCCTTTTTCTACAGATCATGTGGCCGAGCTATCGAGCTGGGCCTGTTAGTGGTACTGCCTCCTGAATCTACAGAGCCTCGTATAGCATTTGTTATATTTGGGATTATACTTCCGCAGTAAAGTACAGATTCTGTTATTGTTCGAACTCACAATCTCATTGTGAGTCATCCGATTGGAGTTGATGATGTGGACTACTGTCGGGTTATCACAGTGAACATGTCACACGTTCTTCATTCTGGTTTATGTAGGCTACCGGTCTTTAGTAGTTCAAGTATCCAATACAGCCAGCAAACGACTTGTACGCAGCTCAGTCACGAAAAATAGACACATGGGTAGATTTCGTGTCAGAGTAGAATTGTCTACAGACATCAGTGTATAAGGTTTGTACAACAATGAATAGGCATATTATTTCATGGGAATATATAATGCATTTAGATGATCAAAGGCAGAACATGTAAACAAAAATGATGTTCATTTTCAATGTGAGCACCAGACCACATATGAAATAATCTGATATTCCTTGGCTTATTGATATATCCACCCGTCTCAATAATTAATTGACGAGAGCTGCAAATAAAGAGCAATGCGGGAGTTTTAACACCCATACTTTCTATATGTTCGGTGTCTTTATGCCTACTTCCTCTTATGGATATGATATTTTGGAGCAACAAATTGACATACTTCAAGACTTATATGATTTCTATGAAAGTAAAGGAATAGTACTTTTCCTTGGCGATTTCAACATTCCACTCCAAGACCACAACTCTGTCACACAAACAAGAAGATCAGGCCTGCTACAAGGCTTCCTCGATAACAATAACTTAGTTATTCTACAGAATACTGACTCCTTACCATATACCTTTGTCCCCTCACAATCAGTGTTAGATCTTGTTCTCATGCCACAGGAACACCAGCTAATTGTGAAAGATTTTCTGATTCACCCAGAGGACGATTACAACTGTGTCGCAGATCACCTGCCAGTCTCCCTGACTTAGTGTATGTTATCATCCTGATGCTGATTTCACACCACAGAAACCCATGGTATCATGGAGAAAATGTGATGAAGAAATACTTAAAGAATACCAAGATACACTAATCACGGAATTGCATATGCCAAGGCCCATTGACGATACTACTGCTACTAGTGATGTAGATCATCTATACCAACACATCGCAGACAGTAGCACAAAAGCAAGCACCGCTACTCTACCTTTATCAAAATTCAACCCTCACACAAAACCTTACTGGTCACAGGAATTGAAGGATGCTCACACCCTTCAAAAACGAGCACGACGCCTATGGATAAATGAAGGTCGCCCAAGAGGGTTACAGTACGAAAGTTATACTAAGTATAAGTATCTTAAACGTGAGTTCCGAAAAGCTCAACGTAAAGCTATTCAAGAATTTACAGAAAATTCATTTCAGGAATTTGAAAAATTTTTAGAAACTGGTAAACAGAAGAGAAGGAAAGAAAAACAACTCTTGTGCTTATCTCACCTATAACAACACAGATATCTGGGGATTCTGACGACATAGGCAATGTTTTTGCTGACTTTTATGAAATAGTACACTCCCCCCTACAAAATTCCAAATTTGATGCTGAATTCTACAACGCCACAAATTCAAAGGTATCCCAATTATTAGAATCAGAATCTTTTCAGCACATTGAACCTCTGAAAGAACCAGTAACCCAGAGTGAAATCAGCAAAATAGTTATCAGCCTCAAGAAGTTAAAAGCTCCCGGAGGTGACAATATTCAGAACGAGCACATCATCTATGGTGGACAAACTTTAACAGCACATATAGCAAATCTGTTCAATGGAATGCTAAAACTCGGTTTCATTCGAGTCGTTGTAAATCAGGAATAATTATTCCTGTCCTGGATCAATTCCAAACAATTCCAAATCAGCAACAACAGGGTCACCAAAGTGGAATCGGATGCGGCAGAGTTCAACCTGACAGAATCAGTATGTCATAATCTTGAACTGGGAAGCAAAGTCTATGCTGCATTTTTAGACAATAAAAGAGCTTTTGATACGGTTTGGCACAATGGCCTGTTTCTAAAGCTGCATCACCTTAGCATTACAGGGCAATCTTGGAGGATACTACTCAACGCATACACCGACCTCAGAAGTGCAGTTTTTGTAAGTGGCATTCAATCTAGATCCTTCCCTGTACACCAAGGTGTAAGACAAGGCGTGTTGTCAGCTTTCTTGTATCTCATTTTCATTGATGAACTTCTTGACGAACTGGAGGCATCGAGATGTGGTGCGAAGGTCATTGATCTTCATCTTGGAAATCCAACATCACCCTACTTGCAATCACCCCAGAGGCCCTGCAGACTCTATTGGATATTGTATCGAACTATTCACAGAAGTGGAGGTACGAACTTAACCCCTCCAAATGCCACATTATTGTGTTTGGGTCCAAACCTGGTTACACCTCAAACTTTAAGTGGTGTATAACAGGTGATATCGTCTCAGCAACCGCCTCAGCCAAACACTTGGGAGTACAATTGAACAAAAACCTTCAGCATGGAGATGCTGTAGGGGAAGCTCGTAGCAAAGCCAAATCATACGTTCATGCTCTAATGGGCATCGGTTTAAAACCCAAAGGTGTTAATCCCCTCATATCGGCAGATACTGTCCGTAAGACAGTACTACCTTGTATGGTGTATGGCTGCGAACTGTGGACACAGCTCTCTCAGCAGGATATACGTCAGCTCTCCAGAACGTGGCACTATATGGCAAAATCGCTACAAGGCTTCCAAGTAAGGACAAGAACAGATATGTGATATCCAGATATGATTAACTGGATGTCTATTACAGAAGAGATCTCAAAGCGCCAGCTTATGTTTTTTCACAGACTATGTTCACCTGTCAACGAGGCTCCTTCACAGAAGACTATACCAATATATTCACCGTAACAATCAACAGATGGGCTTCATACCTCACATACTAAATGTTCTACGGAGGTACAAATGCTGGACACTCTGAATCGGTACTTGACAACCAGCGTCTTACCAAGCAAATACCTGTGGAAGAGACTAATTACCCACAGAATTACTACCAAAACAGCGCTGAACGGAGAGAACGCACAAACTATGACCCAGACTTTGCACCATTCAGAATGCTACATGATGTTCCGGGACCAGCATCAGTTTGGCTCCGAGTCAGAAACCGAGAGTACATAAAACATTATCTAGCCTCATGTAAGAATGTCGAGTTTTGATTGGTCCACGTGACTCTGATAAAATGCCATGTACATCCATCACAAGCCGCGAGCGGGAGTATAAAAGTCGTATACTCCCGCTGCGAAAGTCATATCATCCCGCTACGCCTCGGTGACGACGCGAAGTGAGAAAAGCGTGCATCGACAAGCCTTTAGTAACGTGCGGTGCATTGAGGTCAAACGATCAGCTGGTGTCAACATGGCAGCAAGTCGATTCGATGCGTGCTGTTTCTTATCAGTCCCTGATAAAACCCCGTATTTCTCGAGACAAGATGTGATAACTTATAATATACTCACCTAGCTTCCATATGGGTAGCAGTTCCCCAACAAACCGAGTCACGATGTAACCTGTGCAACACCGTGTATACTGACCAACTGAGACACGTGATGTTATCATGTAGCCATCTGAGGCACCATTATGACAACTTCTGGTCTGTCATCACAGACAAATTCCCACTTCAGTTCACAGTAACTTTAAGTAGCATTGATGACGAGTTTCTTCTTCAGCACCTGATCGCACGACCCTGCGATCCAATATCCGACTCTGATTGCTGTGAACGTTTCTATGACCTAAGAGCATCATTTGTACTGAACATCATGGCCGTTCATAACTACGAACAGTGACAGGCGTTATGCAGATGTCATACAGGTATGAACTATAATAGTTAGTGTTATCATATACATGTGTTTCACTCTGCTCCGCAGTTCCTAACCAAACCCAATCTTTAATTATTAACACCTCTTTTGAAAACATGTATGACAACATGTATGTCCAAATCTGTAAATATCTCCGTAATAATCTCCTAACGGAGGAAATAAAGATGATGATAAAGATGATGAATAATTAATTGATGAGAGCAGCAAATAAACTTTGGAAGAGCGATGCGGGAGTTTTAACATCCATACACCTTAAATATATGTCAGGGCCACATGCATATTTATACAGTAAATATGATTAAGTCCAAGAGCCTGGTGTTAATGATGCATGCCAACCCTGTACATACACACATATCCTGTGCCCTAATCATGAATTCAAAGAGAAATGAGAAATGAATCTAAATTGCTATTACACTGACTCTCCCATTCATAAGGTTTGAAACCCAATTAATCGTACCTTCGGAAACATCTTGCAGCATTAAATCATAACGATTTTTAGGAAAACGAGATGTCAGTATTTTCAGCCATTTATACTAACATTTGGCAAAGATATCTGACATATTCCCTACGAACAACCCTATTGGACATACATCATTTAACATGAAGTACATTTTTACAGACCAGCGTCTGTACATTAGAACTAGCTCGCAGGCTTCCGTCCCATAAAGCAAAATTAGCATCACCTTCGAATGAAAAAAATGAAAAATAAATGGCATTGCAAAGTTGCAACTTTAACAGAGATCTGAAAATACTGAACAAAGTCTTTGTGGATTGTAAAAGTGCGCTATCAAAGTGTATGTGCAAAGCTATAGATTAGAGAAATGAACATCCAGGCATCCATAAGAAGCTACACAATCGATTAATCTACCTCCAATAAACCTTTTTTTTCTTTTAGAAAGCCTCCTACCCTTTCTAAACACCACAGTTTGAGCATTGTTTAGATTTACAGTGAAATTATAATCAATCCAATGCTGTTCTAGAACATTGATGCGCTTTTTGAAACTATATCAAGTATCAGAAAGAAGAACATCATTGTCATAGACAATTGCGTCAACTCAGGATGAACCAGCTGAATGCCAGGACAATAAACAGATCCAATGTTATCAACTAATTACTTTATGAATATGGAGTTGAGTCGGGTTTACGTCACATCGTCATTTCACTAAACGCCAAAAGAAACCTCACCCTCTTTCCCTGATGATGGAGGCACCTGTATTCAGCTGGCGTTGTGATGCGTGGACGTCCCTTGGTCTGTCTACTGTGTTCCCAGTCTGTCTGTACAGTTGAATAATAACCGTGATACAGTGGCAGCCGAGGTATGTCGACGTCATCTGCATCATCCCAATGGCCCTATCTCTCTATTCGGTTGTTAATCGTGTCATGTTTCTTGTACTTGTGTATCATATCATACGTTTTAATCTCTTTTTATAGCATATAGAATCGTATTACACGTGGATGAAAACACTGCATGAATATTGTTACGGTTTGGCGATTGGTGTTGTCCTGTGGAAACGGACAAAGGAAAAATGTTACTTTGCAAGTAAAAATGCTAACAAACATGATTTTAGATGTTTCTAAACACATTTTCAGAATATCACAGACACGCCTTACTTGTTTTCACTATTTCAAATCAGCAGATAATGTTTTAAAAGGCTAAAATCATAGGAATAATTATTTTACAATTGAACACTCTCTGTTACAGCTGTTTCTTGCTTTAATTGTTAAAACTTGTGACTTTAAATGGTATATATTTGTCTCAAAACAGAATCATATTTCAACCTTTCGTTTGGACATCTAGATCACTGTTATTAGTTTATTTCGAAAATTTAGCTCTTCTGAAAAAGATACATTTCACCTAGATATGAATGCATTTAAGCATTATTTTTTATGACAAGTTTTCTTGAAAACTAATACCTTCTAACATATCATTGACAGTTGATGATAAGTACTTCATAACGGAATGGGGGTAATGTGTCTTTTGGCGATGAGAGTATTCCAGCCATCCATTGATGAGGTCAAGTCTGAATTCATACACATATTAAATACAAAGCCCCCAAAAGAGTTGTTTTACACATATGTTCACGGCATTGCTATTTACAAGTACAAAATATCATATCACCAAAATAATTTTTAAAAACCCAAAAAACAAAAAGGCAATTCGTCCTTCACATTACATGATTACAATAAATGTCACAGGTGAACTTCCCCCAGGTAGCTGCGAATCACGCGGACTATCGTCTGGTTATCACAGTGAATATGCCACAGTGAATGCTGTCCACGTATGGACAGGTCCACGTTCTAGTCTCCCAAAGAGGAGCCCCAGGCGATGGAACAAGAAGTACCATTCTTAACGTTTGTTGGTATCCTACTCAAGCCCGCCATTCCGTTACGCGGGAGATTCTGTATCCACAAGACCCGGTACTTCTCTGGAGATCCGGATGAGTACTTAGGTCTATCTGCCACCGACTGTACTGGTTATGTTTGTAGATATTCTGGTGACTGTACTGTATACTGTCATCCCATGTACAGTGTCAGCGGCAATATTCCATGAGGCACATCAATGACCACAACAAACTGGAAATCCTCTAATTATACCACTAGCGTATTGTTTGAAGTTTAAAACAGGTTTCTACCTTGAGACACTACATGTATCTAATGCATAATCAGGGTATTGTTTGTTTTTGTTTTTGTCTTTTTTCATGTGTTTTTTCTTGTTTTTGTTTTTTGTTTTGTTTTTTTTAAAACATGAATACGTTGTTTCATTCACTGCTAAATCCGACAGTCATTCATGTCGTCAGTTCGCGACACTTGCTGGCCGCGTTGGGCGAGTCACGTCAAGGTAGGACCATAGAGATCGTGTTCCTCAACGATTTACACCTGTACAGGTTTTGCATTATGAGAGTTCAGATTATTTCCGCGTGTTTTAACATAAGTGATGTATGTGAGTGGGTTACAGCTCGATCTATTCTGTATTAACGTCGTGTCTGATGACGTAAGCGACTTACGCTCCAGCAGAATGGGCTGTCCATTGTCACGTTCACTCTGCTAGGCCAGGTTTATACGGTGCACCGAAGCAGGTTAATGTATCAGCCAGCCCTCAGACCATCCTTTCAGCAGTATTACCTAAGATTAAAGATGTGACAATTATGTGTTCTGAAGAAATAAAGCCACGTTTAAGCTCACCATCTCTTTACGAGCTGTGAAAGTCTTAACCGAATTGGCTTAACCGACTCTTCTTGTCCTCGTGTGTGACAGTGAACTCTTCATACGGCAAATCACTTCGATAACTAGGTCAGCTGACAAGAGAATATCATTCTGAATGTTTGTAATGATGTGTGTATACCACTGCAGCCTGCAGCGTGTCTAGAGACGAATAGAGCCGGTCTGGAGGTGCAGACCTTTGTTGCAAATGTTTCAATAACGATAGGAAAATACAGATTTTCACAGGAAGTCTTAACGAGGCTGCAAATTTATTTGTATTGCAGCTTTAGTCCCAGGGTGAATTAAAGTGGTCGCTTGTAATGAATCCTTAATATTCTTTTCCAGTTACTGAGAATATCATCTTACTTTATTACTATATTATAGTATAAACTATCAACTTCGTGTTATATACTAGTATAACTTTTCAAATTTCAATCATTGCTGTCTATGTAATTAGTATATCTATGGTAAACCCTGTCTGCAAACATTTCTGAGTTTGAATCCATTGTCATTGTGGACAACTCGCCAAAACGAACCAAAACCTGTTTTCTTCAATAAATGCAATGAATTGTGAACGGGAAGAAATTCACGCATTTCCTTTAGCACACACATTCCATGCATCATTTCCAATAAAAGGCGGGGGTTTTAGTGCTCTTGCGACAGTTGACAACCTTAAATTTGGTGTTATCGTCATGCCTAGACTTACTGAGGCTCAGCGCCACAATTGGTTATTTTGAGGCTGGGCAGTCTCATTCTGCAATTGCAAGGCAACTGAATGTGTCACAGAGTACCATAGCAAGACTTTGGAATCGCTACCAACAGCAAGGGTCAACACGTGATCGCCCTAGGTCAGGTCGGCCCCGTGTGACCACACCCACTCACGACAGGTTTATCCGGCTTCGACATTTGCGGAACAGGTTCACAACAGCATCCTCAACAACATCGGTAGTGCCAGGACTCTGATCAGACTGAGAGGTACAGCTTACGTGAAACTGGTATTCGTTCCAGAAGACCTTTGCGAGGACCTGTCCTTTCACGTCAACATCGGCAACAACGCAGACAGTGGTGTCACCAACATCTCCCATGGCCATTGCAAAAGTGGGTACCTGTTATCTTTAGTGATGAGACACGTTACATGCTGCGACGTCCCGACGGAAGAGCACGTGTATATCGACGTCGTAACGAACGCTATGCTGCAAACTGTGTACAGGAAGTGGACAGATTTGGTGGTGGAAGTGTCATGGTTTGGGCTCGCCAGATGTCCTTCCTTTCATGAACCGCCAGAACGTCATTTTTCGGCAAGAGAACGCTCTGTCACATACAGCAAGAATAACCAGGGATTTCCGTGCCCAGAACAATGTTCAGGTTCTGGCCCTCACGATCACTAGCTGTACAACTCATTATTACTGAGAATACTACATATATATCATATGCGGAATGTGTGAAACCAGGGGCTTCACGTAATCCATAAGAGAAGCAACGATTACATGAAATAACTTATTTTCGTGATGTTATATTACACTCATTCGCTGTTCGGATATCAGTGAATGTGTGAATTTAACGTGTCCCTTAAAGGGATTCTATGCACTGTTCTCTAAAGAGTAATTAGTTAACAGCAAAAGCAATGAATCAACGTATTGTAGTAAAGACGTTTTTAGCACACAGTCACTTTACGACAGAATACATTGCACTACCTTTTGACTGGGCAAGGTAAAAGTCTTTTTTGGTTAAACATTTGATAGATGTTTCTTTCTTAAACAAAACAGACAGATTCAACATGAGGGAATGCCATCCCACTAAAAGTAAAAAAAACCGAAACACCAACACAACATAATCGTTTCTCAGACGCATGATATTTCATTTTCATCTACACACAAATGAACAAAATTATTTTTTGGTTTCTTGGTTTCATTTTCCATTTTCAACATTAACTATATTGAACCACACAAGAAATGTCGCACCGATGGGTGTTTCTGAAAGCACACACTTTAATTTACTCTAATAACAATCAAAACGGAGGACAGCGTTCAAACTTGACAAATATGGTTAACACATTTTTTCGGAATAGTATTTAGAATTCCCACTAACAAAATACCTAAAAACGGTATTATTAAGATTACGAATGATACGTATTATTAAGAATATAACGTTTCTTCGTCTGGGGAAATATTCACGTGGATCTCCTTCCTCAGAAAACTTAGATACGATTCGGAAATTTCATCACTTTGAACGGTCGAAAGAAGTGCCTTGTAAAATACACGGTGATCAAGCATGTCCTGACGCATCACCTTCTCGATTCATGCCTTCAAATGCCGTCATTGCATACCAAAAAGGAGCTTTTATATACGGCTCTATTAGGTGAGTACATTTATAAATTTGCACTTTTTTTGGTCACAAATGGCTCCAAAAAAGGAAATATCGAGAAAGTATGGAAATCCGAACATAGCGCTAGCAATGCCATTTCCTAAATTATCTACATTTGTTTTACTTCCTGGTGAGCTATGTAGCATTTTGTCCCGTTCAATGATTAATTAGTAATGATGAACAGATTATCCGTTTTGAACTTGTTAGTCCTTTAGCCAAACGGAAAGATAATGCCCTGTATCAATCACACCAATATCAGAACAATGTATATTTATCATATTACCATTTCCCTTTCACTGTGGATGGACGTACAAAACTCAGCTGCTACTACGGTTATAGGTGATAACAATGCTGGTCCTATTGTGGACGTAAAAGCCTGAAGCAATCTGTCACGTCACAATGAAGAATGACTGCCTAAGGAAGAACTGAATGATGACGATGGGCTTGCGTATCTTACACACAGAGAATGAGTCTACCTTAATGTCGGCAGGTCGCTCACACTAGAACAACAATGCAGGTCTGTATCGAGGGACATATTCAAACACAACGCCGTCTAGCTCAGATCACCAGCAACCTGAATCATACAAATGTCATGTCGCTTTCACATTTCAGACCTTGGTTTAAGGATTGGTACAAGGGAGCCTTCGCCCTATCACCAGAGATCAACGCTGACGGTTTGACTATGTACTGCCACACTAACAATGTGTAATAATTTGTATCACGACAGACCAACACTGACGGTTTAGAGTTTAGTACTGCCACGCCAACCATTTGTAGTGATTCAAAACAAATTGTAAAGGCAACTGTTATACATCAGACATTGTTTTGTTGTTTGTTGTTTTTTTTTCACCAGAACAGTTCCCTGTCAAAGTTTAGTGTCAGTCAACATAGAACAGATACACAATGTAGACACATTTGGACGACCATACATGCACAGCACAGATACACGTATACAACCATTCCAACACAGCACAGATACATTTATACAACCATTCCAACACAGCACAGATACATTTATACAACCATTCCAACACAGCACAGATACATTTATACAACCATTCCAACACAGCACAGATACATTTATACAACCATTCCAACACAGCACAGATACATTTATACAACCATTCCAACACAGCACAGATACATTTATACAACCATTCCAACACAGCACAGATACATTTACACAACACATCTTGCACAGTACAGATACATTTACACAACCCATCCTGCACAGTACAGATACATTTACACAACCCATCCTACACAGTACAGATACATTTACACAACCCAACCAACACAGTATAGATACATTTACACAAACCAATCTACACAGTATAGATACATTTACACAACCCATCCTACACAGTATAGATACATTTACATAATCCAACCTACACAGGATAGATACGACAAGTCGTGTACAGTAATGATTCATTTGGTCCGCAAGACAAGGACAGTGTAGATTTACTTGGACGACGACACATGCACAGTATGGACACATTTGGACAACCCATCCTACACAGTACAGATACATTTACACAACCCATCCTACACAGTATAGATACATTTACACAACCCAACCTACACAGTATAGATACATTTATACAACCCAACCTACACAGTATAGATACATTTACACAACCCAACCTACACAGGATAGATACGACAAGCCGTGTACAGTAAAGATTCATTTGGTCCACAAGACAAGGACAGTGTAGATATACTTGGACGACCACACATGCACAGTATGGACACATTTGGACAACCCATCCTACACAGTATAGATACATTTACACAACCCAACCTACACAGTATAGATACATTTACACAACCCATCTTACACAGTATAGATACATTTACACAACCCAACCTACACAGTATAGATACACTTACAAAACCCAAACTACACAGTACAGATACATTTACACAACCCATCCTACACAGTACAGATACATTTACACAACACAACCTACACAGTACAGATACATTTACACAACCCATCCTACACAGTACAGATACATTTACACAACACAGCCTACACAGTACAGATACATTTACACAACCCATCCTACACAGTACAGATACATTTACACAACCCATCCTACACAGTACAGATACATTTACACAACCCAACCTACACAGTACAGATACATTTACACAACCCAACCTACACAGTAACGATACATTTACACAACCCAACCTACACAGTACAGATACATTTACACAACCCATCCTACACAATACAGATACATTTACACAACACAATCTACACAGTATAGATACATTTACATAACCCAACCTACACAGTACAGATACATTTACACAACCCATCCTACACAATACAGATACATTTACACAACCCATCCTACACAATACAGATACATTTACACAACCCATCTTACACAGTATAGATACATTTACACAACCCAACCTACACAGTAAAGATACATTTACACAACCCAACCTACACAGTTCAGATACATTTACACAACCCAATCTACACAGTACAGATACATTTACACAACCCATCCTACACAGTACAGATACATTTACACAACCCATCCTACACAGTACAGATACATTTACACAACCCATCTTACACAATACAGATACATTTACACAACACATCCTACACAGTACAGATACATTTACAGAACCCATCCTACACAGCACAGATACATTTACATAACCCAAACTACACAGTACAGATACATTTACACAACACATCCTACACAGTACAGATACATTTACACAACCCAACCTACACAGTACAGATACATTTACACAACCCAACCTACACAGTACAGATACATTTACACAACCCAACCTACACAGTACAGACACATTTACACAACCCATCCTACACAGTATAGATACATTTACACAACCCAACCTACACAGTACAGATACATTTACACAACCCATCCTACACAGTACAGATACATTTACACAACCCATCCTACACAGTACAGATACATTTACACAACCCATCCTACACAGTACAGATACATTTACACAACCGAACCTACACAGTATAGATACATTTACACAACCCAATCTACACAGTACAGACACATTTACACAACCCATCCTACACAGTAGAGATACATTTACACAACCCAACCTACACAGTATAGATACATTCACACAAACCATCCTATACAGTACAGATACATTTACACAACCCATCTTACACAGTACAGATACATTTACACAACCCTACCTACACAGTATAGATACATTTACACAACCCAACCTACACAGTGCAGATACATTTACACAACCCATCCTACACAGTATAGATACATTCACACAACCTATCCTAGACAGTACAGATACATTTACACAACCCAACCTACACAGTACAGATACATTTACACAACACATTTTACACAGTACAGATACATTTACACAACCCATCCTACACAGTATAGATACACTTACACAACCCAACCTACACAGTACAGATACATTTACACAACCCATCCTACACAGTACAGATACATTTACACAACCCAACCTACACAGTATAGATACATTTACACAACCCATACTACACAGTATAGATACATTTACACAAAACAACATACACAGTATAGATACATTTACACAACCCATATTACACAGTACAGACACATTTACACAACCCATCCTACACAGTATAGATACATTTACACAACCCATCCTACACAGTACAGATACATTTACAAAACCCATCCTACACAGTACAGATACATTTACACAACCCAAACTACACAGTACAGATACATTTACACAACCCATCCTGCACAGTACAGATACATTTACACAAACCATCCTACACAGTACAGATACATTTACACAACCCAACCAACACAGTATAGATACATTTACACAACCCAATCTACACAGTATAGATACATTTACACAACCCATCCTACACAGTATATATACATTTACACAACCTATCCTACACAGTACAGATACATTTACACAACACATCCTACACAGTATATATACATTTACACAACCCAACCTACACAGTACAGATACATTTACACAACCCATCCTACACAGTACAGATACATTTACACAACCCATCCTACACAGTACAGATACATTTACACAACCCATCCTACACAGTACAGATACATTTACACAACCCAACCTACACAGTACAGATACATTTACACAACCCATCCTACACAGTACAGATACATTTACACAACCCATCCTACACAGTACAGATACATTTACACAACCGAACCTACACAGTATAGATACATTTACACAACCCAATCTACACAGTATAGACACATTTACACAACCCATCCTACACAGTACAGATACATTTACACAACCCATCCTACACAGTACAGATACATTTACACAACCCATCCTACACAGTACAGATACATTTACACAACCCAACCTACACAGTACAGATACATTTACACAACCCATCCTACACAGTACAGATACATTTACACAAGACATCTTGCACAGTACAGATACATTTACAAAACCCATCCTACACAGTACAGATACATTTACACAACCCATCCTACACAGTATAGATACATTTACACAACCAAACCTACACAGTACAGATACATTTACACAACACATCTTGCACAGTACAGATACATTTACAAAACCCATCCTACACAGTACAGATACATTTACACAACCCATCCTACACAGTATAGATACATTTACACAACCCAACCTACACAGTACAGATACATGTACACAACCCATCCTACACAGTACAGATACATTTACACAACCCATCCTACACAGTACAGATACATTTACACAACCCATCCTACACAGTACAGATACATTTACACAACCGAACCAACACAGTACAGATACATTTACACAACCCAATCTACACAGTACAGACACATTTACACAACACATCCTACACAGTAGAGATACATTTACACAACCCAACCTACACAGTATAGATACATTTACACAACCCATCCTATACAGTACAGATACATTTACACAACCCAACCTACACAGTGCAGATACATTTACACAACCAATCCTACACAGTATAGATACATTTACACAACCTATCCTACACAGTACAGATACATTTACACAACCCAACCTACACAGTACAGATACATTTACACAACACATTTTACACAGTACAGATACATTTACACAACCCATCCTACACAGTACAGATACACTTACACAACCCAACCTACACAGTACAGATACATTTACACAACCCAACCTACACAGTACAGATACATTTACACAACCCAACCTACACAGTACAGATACATTTACACAACCCAACCTACACAGTACAGATACATTTACACAACCCAACCTACACAGTACAGATACATTTACACAATCCAACCTACACAGTACAGATACATTTACACAACCCAACCTACACAGTACAGATACATTTACACAACCCATCCTACACAGTACAGATACATTTACACAACCCAACCTACACAGTACAGATACATTTACACAACCCAACCTACACAGTACAGATACATTTACACAACCCAACCTACACAGTATAGATACATTTACACAACCCAACCTACACAGTACAGATACATTTACACAATACAACCTACACAGTACAGATACATTTACATAACCCAACCTACACAGTACAGATACATTTACACAACCCATCCTACACAGTACAGATACATTTACACAACCCAACCTACACAGTACAGATACATTTACACAACCCAACCTACACAGTACAGATACATTTACACAACCCAAACTACACAGTACAGATACATTTACACAACCCAACCTACACAGTACAGATACATTTACACAACCCAACCTACACAGTACAGATACATTTACACAACCCAACCTACACAGTACAGATACATTTACACAACCCAACCTACACAGTACAGACACATTTACACAATCCAACCTACACAGTACAGATACATTTACACAACCCAACCTACACAGTACAGATACATTTACACAACCCATCCTACACAGTACAGATACATTTACACAACCCAACCTACACAGTACAGATACATTTACACAACCCAACCTACACAGTACAGATACATTTACACAACCCAACCTACACAGTACAGATACATTTACACAACCCAACCTACACAGTACAGATACATTTACACAATACAACCTACACAGTACAGATACATTTACACAACCCAACCTACACAGTACAGATACATTTACACAAGCCATCCTACACAGTACAGATACATTTACACAACCCAACCTACACAGTACAGATACATTTACACAACCCAACCTACACAGTACAGACACATTTACACAACCCAACCTACACAGTACAGATACATTTACACAACCCAAACTACACAGTACAGATACATTTACACAACCCATCTTACACAGTATAGATACATGTACACAACCCAACCTACACAGTACAGATACATTTACACAACCCAACCTACACAGTACAGATACATTTACACAACCCAACCTACACAGTACAGATACATTTACACAACCCAACCTACACAGTACAGATACATTTACACAACCCAACCTACACAGTACAGATACATTTACACAACCCTACCTACAGAGTACAGATACATTTACACAACCCATCCTACACAGTACAGATACATTTACACACCCCATCTTACACAGTATAGATACATTTGCACAACCCAACCTACACAGTACAGATACATTTACACAACCCAACCTACACAGTACAGATACATTTACACAACCCAACCTACACAGTACAGATACATTTACACAACCCAACCTACACAGTACAGATACATTTACACAACCCAACCTACACAGTACAGATACATTTACACAACCCAACCTACACAGTACAGATACATTTACACAACCCAACCTACACAGTACAGATACATTTACACAACCCAACCTACACAGTATAGATACATTTACACAACCCAACCTACACAGTACAGATACATTTACACAACCCATCCTACACAGTACAGATACATTTACACAACCCAACCTACACAGTATAGATACATGTACACAACCCATCCTACACAGTATAGATACATTTACACAACCCAACCTACACAGTATAGATACATGTACACAACCCATCCTACACAGTATAGATACATTTACACAACCCAACCTACACAGTATAGATACATGTACACAACCCATCCTACACAGTATAGATACATTTACACAACCCATCCTACACAGTATACATACATTTACACAACCCATCCTACACAGTATAGATACATTTACACAACCCAACCTACACAGTACAGATACATTTACACAACCCATCCTACACAGTACGGATACATTTACACAACCCAACCTACACAGTACAGATACATTTACACAACCCTACCTACACAGTTCAGATACATTTACACAACCCAACCTACACAGTACAGATACATTTACACAACCCAACCTACACAGTACAGATACATTTACACAACCCAACCTACACAGTACAGATAGATTTACACAACCCAACCTACACAGTGCAGATACATTTACAGAACCCAACCTACACAGTACGGATACATTTACACAACCCAACCTACACAGTACAGATACATTTACACAACCCAACCTACACAGTACAGATAGATTTACACAACCCAACCTACACAGTGCAGATACATTTACAGAACCCAACCTACACAGTACGGATACATTTACACAACCCAACCTACACAGTACAGATACATGTACACAACCCAACCTACACAGTACAGATACATTTACACAACCCAACCTAGATATACTTGGACGACCACACATGCACAGTATGGACACATTTGGACAACCCCACGTACAACTTACCGATACATTTGATACCCAAGATTGACGGGAAAGATAGATTTGGGCGACCCAAGATAGACAGGAAAGATAGATTTGGGCGACCCAAGATAGACGGGAAAGATAGATTTGGGCGACCCAAGATAGACGGGAAATATAGATTTGGATGACCCAAGATAGACGGGAAAGATAGATTTCGGCGACCCAAGATAGACAGGAAAGATAGATTTGGACGACCCAAGATAGACAGGAAAGATAGATTTGGACGACCCAAGATAGACAGGAAAGATAGATTTGGACGACTCAAGATAGACGGGAGAGATAGTTTTGGACGACCCAAGATAGACAGGAAAGATAGATTTGGGCGACCCAAGATAGACAGGAAAGATAGATTTGGGCGACCCAAGATAGACGGGAAAGATAGATTTGGGCGACCCAAGACAGACGGGAAATATAGATTTGGATGACCCAAGATAGACGGGAAAGATAGATTTCGGCGACCCAAGATAGACAGGAAAGATAGATTTGGACGACCCAAGATAGACAGGAAAGATAGATTTGGACGACCCAAGATAGACAGGAAAGATAGATTTGGACGACTCAAGATAGACGGGAGAGATAGTTTTGGACGACCCAAGATAGACAGGAAAGATAGATTTGGACGACCCAAGATAGACAGGAAAGATAGATTTGGACGACCCAAGATAGACAGGAAAGATAGATTTGGACGACCCAAGATAGACAGGAAAGATAGATTTGGACGACCCAAGATAGACAGGAAAGATAGATTTGGACGACCCAAGATAGACAGGAAAGATAGGTTTGGACGACCCAAGATAGACAGGAAAGATAGATTTGGACGACCGCACTTATTTTTCTTGGAGTAGATTTTATTATGATAACCACTTTCTTTAAAGACACCAATGGCAACACCTTTCCTTTAGCTTGAGTAACAGTAGTTAACAGAAAGCTAAGCCCAGCTATTTATGCACCATTTTCTGCTATTTAAACTGTTGCGTGTGTCAAGTTGAAACTATACCTTCCTCCTGATAACATGACACCTGTATTCCATTGACAGATCGTTGTCTCGATTTTCTCAAAATATTGTCAAGGTTGTCTCGATAAACATGCCGTCATGTTCATCCGGTTAAATTGTTGTCACGATACAAAATACTGGAACGTCAAGAAGACCTAACATGCACTTGGTGTACACAAAATTGTACATTCGATTCTCCGTCATTTGTATAGTAAAAAGTGAGTTGCTGGTGAGGCTTCGTTGTACAAACTTTACAGGCTTGAGTACTGAGTCATACTTTAACACAGACCCAATTCAGCCAAACGACACCAAATATCAGAAACATATTTCGGGCCGTTTGAGAATACATTATAACTAACTATTCACGACATAAAATACATGTTACGTTCCCGAGCATACATTTGAACTGCAGCATTATATTCCTGTAACGTCTTGCTTAGTGTCATGCAGGCCGCATACAAGGCCAGGGGCGTTTTTACTCTCTGCTGTGCTGTAAACTGCTGCTGTGGCGTTAAGTGAATATACGTCGGAGCAGATTTGTTTGATCAGACGATAAACGTTTGTAAAAAACATTACTTCTTATTTTTCACTGACTGTAACGATATCGCTGACACACCACCGTGTTTTCATGAATAACGTCCCTTAACTACACCATACTGCTTCCCATGGCGGTCAGAGTACATTGTGCACAGATACATGGCTGCACTGTGGAGAACCAGACTGTTGGTTCGGAGTTGGGTGAGACAGTTGGTTACTTGCATAGGGCACGACAATCAATATACACAAACAGTTGGTTCTGTACATTGATCACGTCGTTTGTTCTATACAGTATCAGAAAGGTTCTGTACATGGGTCAGGTCAGTTGTCATGTACAGTACAGGAAAGGTTCTATGCTTGGGTCAGGTCGTTTGTTCTGTACAGCATCATCAAGGTTCTCTACATGAATCAAGTCGTTTGTTCTGTACAGTATCATGAAGGATGATTTCATGAGTCAGGCCGTTTGTTCTGGACACCATGAGAAAGGCTCTGCACATGGATGAAGTCGTTTGTCCTGTATCGGGTAAGACTAATGGTAACACAGTTACCTTTGTATGACTCAGGCAGATGGTTTGGTCTATATTGGTCCAGGCCGCCGGTTCTATATTCGGCTATTTCCACTTGCCAGATAAAGTGGGCACGAATGCCATGTCGTGATATTTCAGTCAAAGCGAGTCCGGCTGTAAGAGAGGTCAGTGGGGATCACGCGAGGAGGTCGCTTTAAAGACTGTCCCCTCGTACACCTGTTTGCCTAGGAGGACCACACCGATCCCGTACTTGGCCCCAGCTGCTAGCGATTCCATCTTGAATGCCATCATGTGCAGGCCATAGATGAATGGCGGTTGTGGTCAAGGTCAGTTGGCATATAGGGGATATAGCTTACTGTCAACAGTCACAACCATACCAGTCAACACGCTTTCTTAACACTTGCAATCGTAACACATAAGTCCTTTGCCATTACTAAACGAACATAAAGGGAAACGTCGACATGTTAAGGTAGAGTTTCATGCAAATCTGACATTTCAGTGAGTCACGTGATGTACGAGGAAGCCTCCACGCCACACGTCAATCAAACCCCATGAGCGGACGACAGTAACTGGTAAAGTGACAGGTATATTGATGAGGGAGGGGCAAATGGGATGGTAGTGGAAGGGGGCGTCTTTACATGGAGGGAGCACAGTGCCCCTACACGAAACAGAGCGTGACGAAACACAATCTTTACAATAAACCTGCATTTTATTGAAGCAGATCGGTTTGTCTACAACAGAATCCCCGCAAAGGTGTGTTGTGCGACTGGGTGTCTGGATAATACAAAACGGGTTCACTGTGAGTCCAAGTTCAGTCAAGAGTCGCTGTGTAACAGGAGGACAGGACACCTTCTTGTGCCCTTGTTTCTGTTCTTCATCATGTCGGAAGGCTACAGTTTCCAAACTGGAAAGCGAAACACTTTTCACGTCGTTGACTATGTCATCTTCGCTGGTATCCTTGTCATCTCCGCCTCCATCGGCGTCTTCTACGCCATCCGCGACAGAAAAAAGAACAATCTCCGTCAGTTTCTTATGGCAGGGAAAGACATGAACGCCATTCCCGTGGCGTTATCGTTATTGGCGAGTTTTATGTCGGCGATCACGTTGCTTGGGACGCCGGCAGAGATGTATAACTTCACGACGGTATATTGGTGGATCGGCGTTTCGTATTTCTTCGTCATTGCTGCATCCGCTCACATCTTCATCCCAATATTCTACAACCTCAAGGTTACAAGTGCGTATGAAGTAAGTTCTGATGTACTTTATCTTGACTACAATCACTTCTAGTCTGATTTGTTTTCAGGCCGTTGTTAAATGGCAGTTGTACTACTGCGTGCCACCAGGCAAGTATAATTTAACGTCTAAAGTCTACGAGAGATTCTTTCCACTAGTAGGGCCGAACATGCCAGCCATTTGTGCAAACACCTGGCGTCAACATGTTGTACAAGGGTGTTGCCCAATAGTGACGGTAGAGGGATATGACGTGCCCAACAGCGACGGCAGTGGAATATGACATACCAAACAGTTACGATAAGGGGATATGACGTGCCCAATAGTGACGGCAGTGGGATATGACGTGCCCATTAGTGACGGCACAGGGATATGGCATGCTCAACAGTGACGGTAGAGGGATATGACATGCCCAACAGTGACGGTAGAAGGATGTGACGTGATCAACAGTGACGGCAGTGGGATATGACGCGGTCAACAGTGACGGCAGTGAGATATGACGTGGTCAGCAGTGACGGCAGTTGGATATGAGATGCTCAACAGTGAAGGCAGATGAATGTGACGTGACCAACAGTGACGTCAGTGGGATATGACGTGGTCAACAGTGAAGGCAGTTGGATATGACATGCCCAACAGTGAAGGAAGATGAATGTGACGTGCCCAACAGTGACGTCAGTGGGATATGACGTGTCCAACAGTGAAGGCAGAGGGATATGACGTGCCCAACAGTGACGGCAAGGGGATATGACGTGCCCAACAGTGAAGACAGAGGGATATGACGTGCCCAATAGGGATGGTAGAGGAATACGACGTGACCAACAGCGATGCCAGATAGATATGAGATGCCCAACAGTGACGGTAGAGGGATATGACGTGCCAAATAGTTACTGTACGGGGATATGACATGCCCAACAGTGACGAGAGTGGGATATGACATGCCCAACAGTGACGGTAAGGGGATATGACGTGACCAATAGTGACGGTAGAGGGATATGACATGCTCATCAGTGACGGCAGAGGGATATGACGAGCCCAACAGTGACGGTAAGGGGATGTGACGTGTTCAGCAGAGACGGCAAAGGGATATGACGTGACCAACAGTGACAGTAGAGGGAAGTGACGTGCCCAACAGTGACGGCAGTGGGATGGGGCATGCCCAACAGTGACGGCTGTTGGTCACGTAATCCATCTAGATGACACATTATTCATTCTACTAGGTGTTGGATATAATACTACTTTTACTGTAACATTAACATCGCCATGTGTGCCTGTGCGTGAGCTTGCGTGTGTGTGTAAGAAGGATTTCATCCAGAATTGATTTGGAGGCATGAAGAGCGTAGTGGGGAAGGTTAAACCGTGAGCTGTTCCTGCAGGCCACTCTCTGTTTGCATTTCTGTCTTCAGACACATCAGTGTTTGGTCAGTCAGCTTTCAGTATCAGTGACAACATGGCCGTGTGTACACTGTGATCACGTCCCCGGCTCGCTACTAGACCATATACTAGTAGATGTTTACCGCGTGTACTGGCATATGTACTGTCCCATACCATCGTTGACCTGCTGACTTTTGACATTAGTCATTGACTTGCATCTCATACCTGTTCTGGTAGCCACATGTCAGCAGCTGAGTCACTAGCTCAACATGTATAATAATTTGCTTTCGCGAATAGCCTGCGGGGGGAGGGGTTTGCTAGGGCCGTCGTAAAGACCCCGAATAAATTTCAGAGGTATTTCGGATATCAGGATGAAAGTTGTCAAACTGGTTGAAATGTCTACTCATGTGTACCGGTGAGGACACCGCCGGTCACTTAGCTGGTCGTTGACATGTCGTGCTCAGCAAGGTCAAGACGCTGTTGATGACAGTGAATGACCATGCTCCATGGCGGTTCTTTGTCAATTGTCCTCTCGGGCATTTGACACTATGAAATCAGCCTGTTTTGTTGTATGTTCAGCACACTTCAACGGAGTTATCGAACAATCCTTATGGGTTTTACTACGTCAAATGATAGATGAAGTGAAACTATAAGCGCAAGCAAGCACTGTCTTTGTGCTTACTTCAACCATAAGCTGACTACTAGCTTTTATTTTGACTGTCTTTGGTTGCATTTTGGGTGTGAACGCCGTCACAGATATCCGTGTCTGTGGGTTTTTGTTTTGGTATACCTGTGAAATGATCAGTATCTGGGGGCAGAAATCTGTTGGGTGGATTTACGCAAAGATTAAACAGTATTCCCTGTAAACATACTGATCAGTTTCTGTCCATGACCGTTTGTTACAGGTCAGATGAAGAGAAATGCAACTGACACCGACGACAAGTCGGATTAAGGGCTTGGGAATGTCTTGCCAACACCATACACATGACACCACACATTCTCCATTACCCGAGTAGCAGTACGCTGTGCAATATGTGCACGTGTCTTGCATATATATGTGGAAAGCCCAGCGACTCTTAAACGCTATGTGACAAAGGTGGGCTCTGAGACTGCCTGGATTATCTGTTGACAGATATGAGCTGTGGTTTTAGTGTAGCGTGTCATAATGACAGGAAAGATCAATAAAACCAAACGACGATTTAAAAAATCAAGTTCTTTTTATGGCAAACGCATTCATAGACTTGATTTTAAGTATTATCAAAATGCATGGACAAACATATCAGACTGTGCAAAGAGTAGTTAGGTAAGATGTTGAGAGAAAATATAAACAGAACACGAAAGAGTTTGGGAAAATTTTAAATTTTAAACTTTAGTAATTCAAATAAAGGGAATGACAGTTCATTAGATGTCGACGTATTTTACGAGTACTTCAAGTCACTGAATCAAGTCAGACGAACATGAACAAGGCGATAACGATAATAGTAACAATGCTGCATAGAGTTCTCCCGAAAGAAGAAATCATTTCTGCAACTGAACAACTCGAGAGGTGTTAGGGGATAGACTTGATAGAAAATAAATGATTTCATAGTGTTGACTGGATGGTTTCATTACTGCTTGAACTAGTAAATCTCATAGTTTAGAAGGGTGTTTTACCAGAATCATGGTTAACGGAAATTATGAAACCGATCTGTAAGAAAAGAGGTGATAAATCAACCGCCTTTCAGATCTTAGATACAAAAAAAATGTTTAACACCTGCCCAGGCCCAAAGTCATTCTTCACTTTGACAATGTATTTATAATTTATTATCTGATGAAAAGTTTGAAAGATAGAAAACAAAAATTCTTCCGTGTATGCATATGCTTTACAAAAGCTTTCCATACTGTTTGGTGAGTGGGACTGTGAAAAAAATATATAGGGTAAAACAGGTAAATTCCTGAATCAATGTATAACAATATCAAATCACTTGTACAATGTTATAAGGAGGTATGAAACTGCAGTGGCACCAGACAGGGGGTAAATCTGTCTTCGTTATTATATTCAATTGCATAAATGATATTGAACCTCATAAAGTGCTTTACACTCCTCACAGGATTAAGAAGCTCAGCCCCTCGCTTTATGCTGTATGGAGAACTAGGGAGATTCCCTATTAGAATTGTGATATATAAACGTTTATTAAACTTTTGGCACAAGTTAACTGACCAAGAAAATGTTAGTAAGCTCACAACTTAATTTACAATCATTTATCATTCCAAAGAGCAACAAATAAAAAAGATAATCCCTGGCTGTCACACGTTAAAAATATATCCGACAATACTGGATTCTCGTGTTTGTACAACACAGTGGCTGGTCTCAAAAGTCGAACACATTCTTAAAGATGAATTTGTCCCAAACTCGCACAATAACATTATTTCTGGCCCCAAGTGAATTTACTTTCAGTAGTTGAACCCATTTCCTAATACTGGCCTTCCAAAGCGTATTTCTATGCCATAGAGTTACCTATTGAGACGGACCGCTGGTATAATATTCCAAGGGAGAACATGCATTTCTAAAAAACACATTGCGAATGAATATCATATTATGTTTCATTGCAAAGCACTAGATGCTTTGAGGAAGCAATATTTACCCATATAACCTCTAGTCCCAATGAAACAACGTTCAGAAAAATATCTTTAAAAACATCTAATGACATAGTAAATCTGTCAAAATATGTTCTACACCTATCATCTCTGGTGAGAAAGAAATGTTATTATGTTGTTTTCTGCCATCTTGAAATTGAATTTTATTTTGTGTTTACTATATTGTGAGCTCTTGTACCATAAAAGTGGTTTATGAGAATAAAGAACTTAATTGCTAGCGCTCGTCAACGTACGCAGTGTTCACACGTGGGCCCATGTGAGCAGTGCTGATGACGTCACAGGACGCCCCTCATGATACCGCTGCTCCGTGTATGTCCTGGGCTGACTTGCACGAAGCGATCTTAGCACTACAATGATTGTAACTCCCATTCTTCAACATAGGCTTAAGATAGTCGCAGCGCTAAGATTGTTTTGTGCATGTGGGCCCTGGTAACGTTCTGGGGCCTGACACCTGCAGAAGACTTTTACAGAAGGATGTTCAGATTATCATAGGCTATATTACGGCATAAATACCTAGCGTCTCAGTGGAAGCCTAGATGGCTGGGTATATAGGCTGTGTTACCCAGTGTTCAAGGATTCATGACAACTAAGTTTACAACTTTAATCCCATACATACATGGCTTGTGAGCTGAAGATGACGGAAGCCACTTCGTGTGTGTGTGTGTGCGTGTGCGTGTGCGCGTGTGCGCGTGCACGTTATGTGTATGCGTGCATGCGGCGTGCACACGTTCATGCGAGTGTATGTACAGGTACATAATTTTATGCATCTTTGTGCGTGTGCGTGTGCGTGTGCGTGTGCGTGTGCATGTGGGCATTGAGCATATGAGCTTCTATAGGGAAACAGGATCGCTGTACCCCACTCAACTGATAGTCAATGGTGTTCAGTGCAACATATAGCCCCTCTTACTAGCCCACGCACTACCTCCCCAAGTTTAACCTGTTTATTAATGGCAAAACTAACACAAAAAGTGTTTGTAATGGACGGTCGTAAAGATTTTGCAACTGCCTTTGTCCAGCATTAATCTGCTTGGGTTTCAGTTCCCGCACGTCTCAGGGCTTCCCTATACGACACACAAGCTGTCGTTCCTGTACAAACACATAAATCACTCACCATCCCCGGGCCCAGTACGACCTCCTGGCTTCTTCCAACACTATATGTGTGCCACTTTTGTGTTTACTGTTGTTCAATATTACCGCAGAGCTGCCACCTGCTTGTCATGTAAATTGTATTCCGGTATGAGATGGCAGAGCCGGGTTTTAAGACTGTATTTACCAGTACATATATAATCCTTGGGAAGGTTCGTATTAAAAATTTGGTGGAAACAATGTCAGTGATAATCAATGGTGAATATGCTGAAGCAGTTTGAATAACTGTATCACGGCAGAATTTCTACGGGAACTGGTGAATGTCGGAGGCGCACACGACTGTGTCTCACCTCTTTTAGGTCGCTTCCAAAGCCAACCAGCTTTATTAAAGGCAAGCATCGTATAATGTCTTTCAGATGTGTTTTACCAATAGACAAGTCATGTCATAATCGCAGAAAGTGTTTGATTATACAGTATCCTAAGCACTTCCTGGATACTTTCAAGGTACAGTTGACATGGGTTACTCGGGTAATATGGTCCGATGGGTGCTCACTTGTTGGAGGACAGTAATAAAGAGACAACATAGTTAGACTACATGTCGCAAATCAAAGTATTCATTTATGCATCATCAGATCTGTTTAGGTGGGTCTTAGTACACATACTGGTTTCCCATGGTGTCATTAACATACTATCCATTCAGCCATTTGGTGTCTATCTCTTGCGATATGCTGCGTGTACCTGGATACGGTCGGGCTGTACGGGTATCCGGTTAAGGTCGGAATCGGGTACCTGGGTAGGGTCAAGTGTTGGGAATTGGCTGAAATCTCACAACTGATGATTGCTTCTTTACCAACGAACAATCATCGAAAAAACATGGTTAGCTCCGATTTACAGATTTTCCTATCAGGGTTGTTACTGCAGATAATTATGTATAACATGATGCAACTTGCTAATTTAAAGTAAAGGCTAAAGTTTCATGTACATAAACTTCATGGAGTCATGAGGTTTTGGTTAGTGAACTGAGTTTTCAAAGAAATAAACACGTATTCAGATCCTGACAACTTCGAAGATATATTCCATCATCAAGTGTTTCAGACACTAAAACAGAAGTTCCAAAACCGTTTGTGTTCGATTATGAGAAAATGTGATCGATATCTTGGTCGCTTGGTTACTGCGACCAATCTGCAATTATTTCAATTAATCGGAACACCACTATTAGGGTCAGGCTGTACGGGGTCGGGTACCAGGTTGACGTTCTAACTGTACCGTGTTCCGGGTAGGGTCGTGTTGTGCGGGGTCGGGTACCAGGTTAGCATTCTGACTGTACCGTGTTCCGGGTAGGGTCGTGTTGTGCGGGGTCGGGTACCAGGTTAGCATTCTGACTGTACCGTGTTCCGGGTAGGGTCGTGTTGTGCGGGGTCGGGTACCAGGTTGACGTTCTAACTGTACCGTGTTCCGGGTAGGGTCGTGTTGTGCGGGGTCGGGTACCAGGTTAGCATTCTGACTGTACCGTGTACCGAGTAGGGTCGTGTTGTGCGGGGTCGGGTACCAGGTTAGTATTCTGACTGAACCATGTACCGGGTAGGGTCGTATTTGTGCGGGGTCGGGTAACCGGGTAGAGGCATGTTGTACTGGGTCGGGTATCCTAGAAGTATACTGGAACACTTTCAAGTCCTGATAGAAAATCCGAGACACATAAACAGAATGTATGCCTCATTGACTGTCTATATCTGTCTTTACGACTGGTCAAACACATCATGTATTGGGTGGTCTGGTTTTATAGGTCAGCATCTACTGTTACAGCTGATCCCTCCATTTTGTGTATTGGGTCGTCTGTTTTGGCATGTGTACATGTACTGTTGTACCTGACCTTACCACTAAGTGATTTAGTTCAGATATATGCAAATCTGCCCTAATGTACTAACACACTTTGTAAATTGAGTGGCCTGTTTTGATGTCTCCATGCCTACTGTTTCAGTACCTCGAGTACCGGTTTGGGAAAACAATCCGCACTGCAGGATCCATGACATTCGTGGTCCAGATGGTTAGTATTCCCAGCCCCACCTGAAACCTGTACTTCATTATATCATCAGTTGAAACAAATACTCAAATCCCTTATGTTACCACGGTGGGCTGTTAAGTGTTTGCATATTTGTTATGGTGCTTCATTTCACACATTCATACAATTACATTAGTTCATTGCAGTAATCATTTGTTAATTACAACGCTACAATTAAGGCTGGTGTTAAAATGGCTGGAGTTTGTATGCTGGATGTTTTAGGTGCTGTATATGTCCATCGTGCTGTACGCCCCGTCCCTCGCCCTGAACGCCGGTAAGTGGCTAGCTCCAGGTCATTGTGGTATACCAGTATCAGCACAGAATCGTGTTCAGCATATAAACAATAGCTCCAGATCGTTTTTATTAATAAGGTCCGTGAAGATGTGGGTTAGAACTGATCTTCAGTAACCCATACTTGTCTTAAGTGGCGACTAACGGGATCGTGTGGTCAGGCTCGTCAGACTGGTTGACATGTCATCGTATCCCAGTTGCGTAGCGTGATTATCATGCTGTTGATCACTAGGCCGTAAGACTAACCTAGTTGCACATATGTAGTATGACCAATGCATCCCTAAAGGTCACCAACAGGGTCAACTGTGTCTAAAATCCAGTTATTACCCATGTGAATATATGATACATGTCATGGCATAATAGATTATAGTATAAAATAGATTTATTCCAGTGTAAGGTATTTCAACATCGATGATGGCATACAGCTAAATAATAGGTAACACAAACTGTGTCAGCATGGTGTGCTATGTATACGTCCCTGGTCTGTTTCAGTGACTGGTTTCACCCTCTGGGGCTCTGTAATATCAGTAGGAGTTGTCTGCACACTCTACACAACGATCGTGAGTTTCCCAATTTTTGACATCGAGAATACACCACGTCAGTAACAAACATGTTACAAAAGATTGTACAAGTCAAAACATTGATTGCAGTTTCGTTTCCTGTTGACGAGTTTCCGTCCTATTGCGTTAGTGCAATAACCAGTTTACATTGTTTTACGACTAATTCATTTAACTGGATATATACATACATATCAGGATGATTTGATACGTCTAAGTACTTGTATATTGCAGCACTACGCTCCTTCTAATCCTTGCAAACGGGTCGTACACCGTGCTCTGTCCTACAGCTAGCTCTGATAAATGGAAACCTTGGAATCTCAAAACGAGGCTCTGCCGTTCGAAAAATATGCGGCGATTTGGTACAGAAATGATATTATATCATTCACATTGTGCGTTACGGAATTACACTGAATAAGCGCTAAAACCACATAGCAGGTGTAACCAGTGAGTCTGATGCATTGTGTATCATTTTACGACCTCATCAAACAGGGATAGTGTCTGATGTCTTAGTTGATGTCATGCTGCCTACACCTCGCCATAAAATATATAAATACGGTGTTGTTAAACTTCAGAGTTCAACTTCATTTGTAAATACCATTTTCTTATGAAACAAGGAATTGGAATTCAATGTAGCCAGAGTTGTTTATGATGTCTATTTTCACTTTCACACGAGAAAATTCGGATCGGTTGAAAATGAGGTAACTGTCTGAATAGGTTAATGCGACTGATGTTTCGGTATGTAGGATACGGTGGGCTTGGGACAGCCTTGTGGTAATAAAGACATAAACCATAATTTTTGGCAGCCCACTCTTCCTGTGGTAAGGCTTGAATGTATCTTTAAAGGCATATGATAATATTCACTGAATCAGTTATCGCCCCTCCTTGTGTTCCAGGGCGGGATGAAGGCGGTGCTATGGACGGATACCTTCCAGATCGGAATGATGTTCGCAGGGCTGTTTGCGGTCCTCATCAAAGGGTCCATGGTTCTCGGGGGGTTCGCCAAGGCCTGGGAGGTCGCTGAACGCAACGAAAGAATCGTCGTATATGAGTACGTCTTACACCTGTCCTACTGACTAAACTCTGCCTACACCATGGCGTTAGAACGCGCCACACACCTGTCCTACTGACTAAACTCTGCCTACACCGTGGCATTAGAACGCGCCACACACCTGTCCTACTGACTAAACTCTGCCTACACCGTGGCATTAGAACACACCTGTCCTACTGATTATTACTTTAGATTTTGATTCTCCAGAGGCAGGGTCGCTCTACGTGACTAAAGTGTGTCATACATCTGTCATACTCACACCCAGACACATGGACTATAATATGTCATACATCTGTCATACTCACACCCAGGCACATGGACTCAGGTACGTCAAACATCTTACACCCAGACACATGGACTAAAGTAAGTCATACATCTGCAAAATGCAGAACTGGACACAGGGACAAACTCACAAATAGGCACAGTGAAACAAGCCGGTAAAATAGATGCCAGATTTACACCTAGTCTCACTCTGGTAAGAGAGGCATATACCAAATACATCCTTGGACGCCAGCGTCCGTTTCACAACGCGATCTCAGGACAACGATTGTCGTAAGTCTGTGTAATATTTGACTATGTAGAAGTGTGTGATACAGGAGCTACGACAGCTTTGTGAAACATGGCCCAGTAGAGTTGGTCATAAACCTCCCTGACACATCAGAATCCAGTCTGCATAACCAGGACGTCATCAGGTTTTGACCTCGTCATTAATTATGCTTGTGCGTTTAATGTTGTATTCCTTTTCCGAGAAACTTGACGGAGTTCGTACAGTGGAACACGGTTAAAAGGTTCCAGGTGTACTCACTCTGACATGTTTCCTAGTTTAACGGGTTTACGGACTAGTGGGGCTCAGAACGTTCATTTTTCCTTGGAGGGTGGCTCTACCTGTCTCATAGTGTTGATTTCTTCTCCATGGCCATGTTGTTCTTTTCAGCTTCAGTCCAGATCCATCCGTCCGTCACAGCGTGTGGTCTCTTGTGATTGGTGGATTCTTCACATGGGTGGCCGTCTACGGAACCAATCAGGCACAAGTTCAGCGTGCGTGCACGTGCCCCACTTTGAAGAAAGCTCAGCTGTCAGTTACATTTTTGTCCATTTTATTGATTTTTAGGTAGAAAATATTTGGGGCGACTAATTTGATGAAGTTGGAATTGTGAAACCCAACTGTGAGATGAACGTCCTTTGTAAATATGTAGACACTTAAAGGTAATACATTCTTACTCCTTCATCAGGTGAATGCGAGCTTTCTGTAGGGCTTGGCTTTCTATAGTCCACTGTGGCTGGGTTGCACGTGGGGTATATGTTGATTAAGAAACTCTCTCTAACAGCTTGTGTGTTGGTGTAGGACAACAAGGCAGAACCAAACTCGTTAAAAGGGAACTCTCCTCTCTTCGGTTACAGCGCCATCTGGATTAACTTCCCCGGCCTCTGCCTCATCCTCTACGTCTGCTGCCTCATCGGCATCGTTCTGTACGCCTTCTACAGCACATGCGACCCAATCCGCTTCGGCCTGGTCAGCGCTTCGGACCAGGTGATACTTCGTTTTTGTCAAAAGTCGCTATTTCGAATGATGGTTATTTTCGTCATAAAGGACAATGGAAGTACAACGTCAATGCGTTTTTCTAAACAACTCATAACCTTTACACATAGGGCTGCAGTGGAGCAGTCACACACAGCATAATTCCAAATCGAAGTCACATACTGACTTCACTTTCGTCATAGCGCGTGAAACAGAGAAAAACACTTCATGATCATGAAAAACAAATACCAAGAAGAGACTAAATACTGGTAAAAGTGTTAACTCAAAGTCTTAGATAAGAATCGCAGATTCGCAAACTTCTGAAAGCCATTTCCACTGCGGCTTTTTATGTACGGAGCCAATGTCCACACCCGGGTCTCAGTAAAAATATACTATCCAAAAAAGAAACGCATAGGTCAGAAATCTGTCAAAATTGTATAATGCGTCCACAAGTAAACTTTAGTGCATGAATTTTTAAGCCAGTGTAGACGACGTAGCACGGGCCAGACGTCGGGTCCTCTGGCGCTCAGACCAATCCCTTTCAACCTGTTCCGGATACCCTTTGAAGTACCTGGCACCCTGGCTGTTGTGCTCTCACCCGTGGCAGTACGATCACGCAAATGGAGTACCCGGGTGTACCGATCTTGAGCTGCAGTGATAACGCGAGGTTTTGCCTGTCCAGGGACGGTCACTTGTTATACCTGTTTGGTTGCAAGGAGCTGCAACCCGTGATATCTTGATCAGACTAACATTCAGACGCCTGACAACAGAAGATTGGTGCACACTTTCCGTGTCGCAGAGTCAAGACGTGGCGTAGTGATTTGACCTTGAAACTCCTTAAAAAACGAATGCCAGTTTCCGTAAATTATCTTACTTTCATTGCCAGGCAGTCTATGCTCTTTACTGCACAACTTCAAGTGGACGGTGATTCCTGTTGCCTTTTGGCGATGCCATTTTTAATCCATGTAAGAAATCTCATAATAGTCAACATTCTCAGGTAAAATCGACTTTTACTTGTACAACAGTGTAAAATCGCGTTATCAATGCTTTTGTTACATATTTTGACGATTGTTTGAGCACAGTAGGTAATGAATAGATTTTGAAAAATACACATGGCCTATGCGTTTCTTGTGGGAATAGTATGTATTTGATAGTTGTTAGTTGGCCCTTATAATTGTTTTCGCTAGTCTCGCTAGTCGCTATTGTCACCGTTTGGAAACTGTGTTTTCAGTTCCACTTATACTCGATAAACCCTGAACATGTAGAAATATACCATCATGCATATCAATACAGCAGTTACAGCACCAGATGGATGTCCATGTCCACTCCGCCAGTGGACAGTGGGGTCGTCCTTGTCACCGTATGTGTATAACAAACAAATACATGCTCTGTCTAGGCGTCGTCCTTGTCACCGTATGTGTATAACAAACAAATACATGCTCTGTCTAGGCGTCGTCCTTGTCACCGTATGTGTATAACAAACAAATACATGCTCTGTCTAGGCGTCGTCCTTGTCACCGTATGTGTATAACAAACAAATACATGCTCTGTCTAGGCGTCGTCCTTGTCACCGTATGTGTATAACAAACAAATACATGCTCTGTCTAGGCGTCGTCCTTGTCACCGTATGTATATAACAAACAAATACATGCTCTGTCTAGACGTCGTCCTTGTCACCGTATGTATATAACAAACAAATACATGCTCTGTCTGGACGTCGTCCTTGGGGTAGTGCACTGTGGAGCCGCGCTACTGTCTACATCCACACCCTTCCTTGTCACCGTATGTGTATATCGAGGCAAATATATGCTCCGTGTAGCTCCAGCCCTTGGGGTAGTGCAGTGTGCCGCTCAGCGTCTGCCTCCATCCGCACCATTGTCAGCTCCCGAACACATGTCCTGGTAAGCTGGCCTCTGTTTCAGCTCCTCCCCCTGTTTGTGATGGACGTGTTGGGGAACATCACGGGACTCCCGGGTCTGTTTGTCGCCTGCATCTTCAGCGGCGCCCTCAGGTAAACTACGCTTCTTTGCCCTTCGGATCCACTCGGGCGTTCCGTAATAATTACAGTACTGGTAACATATGTCCCTGGATATGTGAGCTTCGTGGGCTCTCGGGGTGAGTCAGGTACGTGGGCTTCCTGGGTATGTGATCTTCCTGGGCACCCTGGATATGTGAGCTTCCTGAGCTCTCTGGGTATGTCGGCTTCGTGGGCTCCCTGGGTATGTCAGCTTCGTGGGCTCCCTGGATATGTCAGGTTCCTGGGCTCCCTGGATATGTCAGTTTCCTGGGCTCCCTGGGTATGTCAGCTTCGTGGGCTCCCTGGGTATGTCAGCTTCGTGGGCTCCCTGGATATGTCAGGTTCCTGGGCTCCCTGGATATGTCAGTTTCCTGGGCTCCCTGGATATGTCAGGTTCCTGGGTTCCCTGGATATGTCAGCTTCCTGGGCACCCTGGATATGACAGCTTCGTGGGCTCCCTGGATATGTCAGCTTCGTGGGCTCCCTGGGTATGTCAGCTTCGTGGGCTCCCTGGATATGTCAGCTTCCTGGGCACCCTGGATATGACAGCTTCGTGGGCTCCCTGGATATGCCAGCTTCGTGGGCTCCCTGGATATGACAGCTTCGTGGGCTCCCTGAATATGTCAGCTTCCTGGGCACCCTGGATATGTCAGCTTCGTGGGCTCCCTGGATATGACAGCTTCCTGAGCTCTCTGGGTATGTCAGCTTCGTGGGCTCCCTGGGTATGTCAGCTTCGTGGGCTCCCTGGATATGTCAGGTTCCTGGGCTCCCTGGATATGTCAGTTTCCTGGGCTCCCTGGATATGTCAGGTTCCTGGGTTCCCTGGATATGTCAGCTTCCTGGGCACCCTGGATATGACAGCTTCGTGGGCTCCCTGGATATGTCAGCTTCCTGGGTTCTCTGGGTATGTCAGGTTTCTGGGCTCCCTGGGTATGTCAGGTTCCTGGGCTCCCTGGGTATGTGAGCTTACTGAGCTCTCTGGGAATGAGAGCTTACTGGACTCTCTGTGAATGTCAGCTTCGTGGGCTCCCTGGGAATGTCACCACTCATGGGTATGTCAGCACCATACCCGTACTCGCAGGTTTCACCAAACTGGTGCCGTCTGAGATGTGCATCACGTTTATCCCGAACTACCACACTCCTTGACCCACACTAGCTGCCGTAGTACTCCAGAAGCAATACAAGCGGTATTTCCTCCCCTGTTTTTCCCAGCACCGTGTCTTCGGGTCTCAACTCCCTGGCAGCTGTCCTGCTGGAGGACGTTGTCAAGTCCTATATCGCCAAGAATCTGTCTGAAGGAAGGGCCACACTCGTCTCGAAGATTATAGGTAAGTGCTGACCGGAAGTACACCAAAAGTTAGGATGGCATGTGGCAACCCCTTCACCGGTCGAGAAGCCTTATTTGATCAACTCCACCATACAGCTTCTATATTTCAGCATGTTAGCTACATAACTGTGCGTATCACAAACTCGCCTCGTTAATCCTCTTTAGTACGGTTTCACCCATATTACTTGTTTACTATGGTTTGTAGGGTTGGACAACGCTTTGTCTATGTTTACAATGTTTTTACCACTGTATATCTTTGTTAACTACAATCACAACATAATATCTGTTTATTATGATTTCACCAAGAAATATTCTGTATGTTTACTTTGAGTCTACCATGTTTCCATGTGTTGTCAACGGTCTCAGTACGCTGTCCCGATATTTCAGCGCTGGTGCTGGGCGTCTTGTGTTTGGGCCTGACATATGTTGCCTCTGTCCTGGGTAGTGTCTTACAGGTTAGTAGTTTAGAACCCAGTACAGCTTACCTTTGTGGGTTTTCGACAGTTGTCGACTTCAGAGTTGATGGAATATCACATTTGGTAAAACGGTGATGGCTGACATGACGTCAGAACCAGGCGGTGTACTGAGAGCACTGTTACGGGTTGGTGATGCGAGGAAATATGGGTGCACGCAGGGGACAACCTGTTAACAGTAAGAATGTGGCAATGTGAATAAAGACATATTGCCCCACGTATTGTATAACATGCTTTAAGATTGAGAAGGTGACAATGTGTTGAATAACGACATACTGTAACACGTATGGTACAATATTCTTTAAGAGTGATTATGTGGCAATTTTAATAATGTCAGCAAACAATTACATCCCATCTTCGGTCCTGACGCGCCTTCTGTGTTTGTATTGGCCACATGTTCATGTTGCTCACCGCTGTTCAACTTGCAACAAAATGGTGGATAATGCATTTAAGGTTGAGGCCATATTCATTGAGGGAAATATGTATTGCATGGAGGCTTTTAATTGAAACTGCAAATGTACTTTGGAGAAAAACTGACAAGCGAAACTGGTCGTGGGTTGGCTTGCACACCCTGATTAGTGTGGAATGGCGGCGGGCATTTCACTGACTGATACAGTTCTATGTTCTTCCTAGGCGGCTCTGTCTCTCTTCGGCATGATCGGCGGACCACTCCTCGGTGTGTTCACACTCGGGATGGTGTTCCCGTGGGCTAACAAGTGGGTAAGGCACAGTTCTCTGGGTGGTCCTCCGGTGGGCTAACAAGTGGGTAAGGCACAGTTCTCTGGGTGGTCCTCCGGTGGGCTAACAAGTGGGTAACTCACAGTTCTGTAGGTGGTCTTCCCGTGAGCTAACAAGTGGGTGCGTCACAGTTCTATAGGTGGTATTCCCGTGGGCTAACAAGTGGGTAAGGCACAGTTCTGTAGGTGGTCCTCCGGTGGGTTAACAAGAGGTTAAGTCACAGTTCTATAAGGCGTCTTCCCGTGGGTTAACAAGTGGGTAAGTCACAGTTCTATAGGTGGTCTTCCCGTGGGTTAACATGTGGGTAAGTCACAGTTCTGTAGGTGGTCCTCCGGTGGGTTAACAAGTGGTTAAGTCACAGTTCTATAAGGCGTCTTCCCGTGGGTTAACAAGTGGGTAAGTCACAGTTCTCTAGGTGGTCTTCCCGTGGGTTAACATGTGGGTAAGTCACAGTTCTGTAGGTGGTCCTCCGGTGGGTTAACAAGTGGTTAAGTCACAGTTCTATAAGGCGTCTTCCCGTGGGTTAACAAGTGGGTAAGTCACAGTTCTCTAGGTGGTCTTCCCGTGGGTTAACATGTGGGTAAGTCACAGTTCTGTAGGTGGTCCTCCGGTGGGTTAACAAGTGGGTAAGTCACAGTTCTCTAGGTGGTCTTCCCGTGGGTTAACATGTGGGTAAGTCACAGTTCTGTAGGTGGTCCTCCGGTGGGTTAACAAGTGGGTAAGTAACAGTTCTCTAGGTGGTCTTCCGGTGGGTTAAGAAGTGGGTAACTCACAGTTTTATAGGTGGTTCTCCGGTGGGTTAACATGTGGGTAAGACACAGTTCTCTAAGTGGTCTTCCCGTGGGTTAACAAGAAGGTAAGTTACAGTTCTCTAGGTGGTCCTCCGGTGGGTTAACATGTGGGTAAGACACAGCTCTGTAGGTGGTCCTCCGGTGGGCTAACATGTGGGTAAGACACAGCTCTATAGGTGGTCCTCCGGTGGGCTAACATGTGGGTAAGACACAGCTCTATAGGTGGTCCTCCGGTAGGCTAACATGTGGGTAAGACACAGCTCTATAGGTGGTCCTCTGGTGGGCTAACATGTGGGTAAGACACAGCTCTATAGGTGGTCCTCCGGTAGGCTAACATGTGGGTAAGACACAGCTCTGTAGGTGGTCCTCCGGTGGGCTAACATGTGGGTAAGACACAGCTCTATAGGTGGTCCTCTGGTGGGCTAACATGTGGGTAAGACACAGCTCTGTAGGTGGTCCTCCGGTGGGTTAACAAGAGGTTTAGTCACAGTTCTATAAGTCGTCTTCCCGTGGGTTAACAAGTGGGTAAGTGATAGTTCTTTCTATAAGCGGTTTTCCGTGTGCTAACTAGCGGGTACGTCCGGAATGAGGTAAGGGTTCTCGGCGGCAAACGTTATCTTCTAAGAGTCTATCACATTGGTAATTCTTCTTTCATTGCGTTATCTTACTAGCATCATCGGGTTAGTTATTTCACTTTCATTACCACGTGTACATGTCTCTCCCCAATCTCGTGACAGGGAGCCGGCATAGGCCTGGCCACCAGCCTCATCATGATGTTTTGGATCGGTATAGGAGCCCAGGTGCAAAAACCCCCACAACCCAAGCCTCCTACCAACATCACAGGCTGCAACTGGAACCTCACAACGACAGTCGCACCCGTCACGGTCTCTGGTGTTATGTCCTCCATATCTACAGTGGCCACGACGACAGCCAGCAACGTCACAACCGTGGCAACTACGTTAGAAAGGTTAATCAGCTGTATTAAAATATACTACCGACAAGAAATAAGGGAACTAATGAAATAATAGCGAATTTGAAACTGCTTTAAATATCCACTAAATAAATTTTAGGCGTCAAGTTCAATATCTGGTGTGTCCACCATGTTGGGCAACACATTCACGGCACCTTGATGGCATGCTGTTAATCAATTTCCGGATGGTTGCCCGTGGTATTGCCCGCCATTCCTCTTGGAGAGCTGCACCAAGCTGGGGCAGGTAGGCGGGTCCTGGGTCCCTGGCGTACACCCTTCGACCAAGAACGTCCCAGAGATGTTCAATTGGGGACAGGTCTGGGGACTTAGAGGGCCATTCCAATGTCTGGATACCTTCTTGTCGGAGATAAGTGGAGACAATTCGGAACCGATGTGGTCTGGCATTATCATCTTGGAATACAAAATTTCGGCCTATAACTCTAGCCAATGGAGCCACAACAGGACGCAGTATTTGGTCAACGTATCGCTGACCAGTCATGGCTCCGTTAATGATCGTCTGTCATGTGTAATCCCACCCCACACCATGACAGTACCATCTCCATATCGATCATGGTCCAGAATTGCTGCTCTGGCATATCGCTCCCCGCTCCGACGCCAACAACGTTTTCTGCCATCTGTGAATCGTAGGCAAAACCTTGACTCATCAGAGAACATGGTGTAACGCCAGTGGCGCATAGCCCGTCCCTGATGCTGCCTAGCCCATGCCAATCTTTGTCGCTTATAGTGAGCTGAAAGGGTGACACCCTTAAAAGGCCGTCTTGCTTTCAGACGAGCTTGATAGAGTCGGTTTTTAACGGTTGAGGTTGAAATGCGTCTTCCAGTGAGTGTGCGGAATTCTCTATTGATGGCAGGGGCCGATTTAAACCTATCGCGTACAGCAATTAACGTAATGAGACGATCCTGTCGTGGTGTCGTTGATTTTGGTCTACCACGCCCAGGTCTCGTTGCAACCCCACCCGTTTGACGGTACTTATCCCACAGGCGTGAAATTACACTTTTTGATGTACCCATCTGCCGGGCAACTTCACATAATGATGTCCCCACAATTCTCCACTTTGTTGCTTCACCGAGATACTGCCTCGGAGGCATTTCTGTCAGTAACTGTCAATCTCTATTGCATTAGTGATTGCGACTTCAGTACATTTACAGGAGTTAACTTCTGTATGCACGTGTAGCACGTGCTGGGCATGTATTATGCGAAATTCCATTGTCACTGGATGTTGCGTTTGGGAGATACGCCACGATAACGGACCCTGTCACAGTCAAAGTCATCTACATTCAATTTCTTGATATTTTTTTCTGGACGGTTTTGGTCGGTGGTTGTAAAGTAAGAGATAGTTAGCAAACCTTTATGTTTGTTTTTGACAGAATAGAGGAAAAACATTTCTTAAGTTTAATGTGCTTTTTCTACATATCCCAGGAACGTTGGAAAGTACGAACTATTATTGTTCTAGTATCATCATAGGTACTCTTTTTGTAATGAAGTTCTTTTATAATAGCGATTGTCAAACTTTGTTGTACGGTAAACCTATATTACAACGAAACTTTGAAATTGTCTACTGTATGCAGAGATGTCGAGTGGTTCAAACTGTATTGTATGTCATTTGTGGTTACTCCAATATGATACTCCGTCCCAGGTCGCCTGACTACTACCTCTACACCTTGTCCTATCTGTGGTACAGCGCCACCGCCGTCCTTATTGTCGTCGTTGTCGGTCTCATCTTCAGCTTCATCACGGGTACGTCTCCTCCACACACAAACAAGTCTCGAGCAATTAATGAGCAATTAATAACATTTCAGGACAAAAACGGTGACGGTGGGGCACACATACAGCACCCCCGGAACCACCTATGGAACGCCCTGATATTTTCTTTTATCAAAAACGATTAGGATTTAAACGAACATGCATGTATATGACAACTGCCTCTCGCAGGTCACACGAGGGCGTCCACCGTCGACCCCCGCCTCATCTGCCCAATCTTCGACATCATCTTCCCGTTTTGTTTCCTCCCGGAATGTATTAGGAAGCCTCTGCGTTTCGGTGTCAACCACGAAGGGGTGAGTTATTTGTCTTCATCACTAAGTTGCACTAGATAGTTAAAAGATTAATATATAACAACTTCTAAATGCCGCTAAAAGACTTCATTACTGAAGTTTTGGTTGTCAAACACAAAGGGCTGAGAATGTGTCTACATCACTGAGGTTTGGGCATCAGCCACGAAAGGGTGAGTATCAAGGTTGAACAACGACATGGCGTGGCCAGCACTTAATACACAGCAATACGCCCAGCCTGCTACACGGGGTCAGCCAAATACAGTACTCCTGATCCTGATATGTCACTCTCTGTAACAAGGGGGATGGGTTGCTTACATTGTTCCTTCAACATCCAGGAACTGGCTGCAATATTATTGACACGGTGTACATCCACTCTAGGTTGGCCTGTACCTGTATGGTACATCCACTCTAGGTTGGCCTGTACATGTATGGTACATCCACTCTAGATTGACCTGTGCATGTATGGTACATCCGCTCTAGGTTGGCTTGTACATGTATGGTACATCTACTCTAGATTGACCTGTGCATGTATGGTACATCCACTCTAGGTTGGCCTGTACATGTATGGTACATCCACTCTAGGCTGGCCTGTACATGTATGGTACATCCACTCTAGATTGACCTGTGCATGTATGGTACATCCGCTCTAGGTTGGCTTGTACATGTATGGTACATCTACTCTAGATTGACCTGTGCATGTATGGTACATCCACTCTAGGTTGGCCTGTACATGTATGGTACATCCACTCTAGATTGACCTGCACATGTATGGTACATCCACTCTAGGCTGGCCTGTACATGTATGGTACATCCACTCTAGATTGGCCTGTACTTGTATGGTACATCCACTCTAGGTTGGCTTGTACATGTATGGTACATCCACTCTAGATTGGCCTGTACATGTATGGTACATCCACTCTAGGTTGGCCTGTACTTGTGTAGCAGGGCGTGGAGTCATCCCACAGATGACATCCTTTCCTTGTCAGCTTGGTGACGGTGTTAACCTCTTTGGTCATGTGGACAAGGCGTCCGACTTCTGATCAGAAGGTCCGTCGTTCGAATCCCAGCACGGGACTCGGAAATTTTGTGGTCGCTACACTTGTATGGTACATCCACTCTAGGTTGGCCTGTACATGTATGGTACGTCCACTCTAGATTGGCCTGTACATGTATGGTACATCCACTCTAGGCTGGCCTGTACATGTATGGTACATCCACTCTAGATTGACCTGTGCATGTATGGTACATCCGCTCTAGGTTGGCTTGTACATGTATGGTACATCCACTCTAGATTGACCTGCACATGTATGGTACATCCACTCTAGGTTGGCCTGTACATGTATGGTACATCCACTCTAGATTGGCCTGTACTTGTATGGTACATCCGCTCTAGGTTGGCCTGTACATGTATGGTACATCCACTCTAGGCTGGCCTGTACCTGTATGGTACATCCACTCTAGGTTGGCCTGTACATGTATGGTACATCCACTCTAGATTGACCTGCACATGTATGGTACATCCACTCTAGGCTGGCCTGTACATGTATGGTACATCCACTCTAGATTGACCTGTACTTGTATGGTACATCCACTCTAGGTTGGCCTGTACTTGTATGGTACATCCACTCTAGGCTGACCTGTACATGTATGGTACATCCACTCTAGATTGGCCTGTACTTGTATGGTACATCCACTCTAGGTTGGCTTGTACATGTATGGTACATCCACTCTAGATTGGCCTGTACCTGTATGGTACATCCACTCTAGGTTGGCCTGTACTTGTGTAGCAGGGCATGGAGTCATCCCACAGATGACATCCTTACCTTGTCAGCTTGCTGACGGTGTTAACCTCTTTGGTCATGTGGACAAGGCGTCCGACTTCTGATCAGAAGGTCCGTCGTTCGAATCCCAGCACGGGACTCGGAAATTTTGTGGTCGCTACACTTGTATGGTACATCCACTCTAGGTTGGCCTGTACATGTATGGTACGTCCACTCTAGATTGGCCTGTACATGTATGGTACATCCACTCTAGGTTGGCCTGTACATGTATGGTACATCCACTCTAGGTTGGCCTGTACTTGTGTAGCAGGGCGTGGAGTCATCCCACAGATGACATCCTTTCCTTGTCAGCTTGGTGACGGTGTTAACCTCTTTGGTCATGTGGACAAGGCGTCCGACTTCTGATCAGAAGGTCCGTCGTTCGAATCCCAGCACGGGACTCGGAAATTTTGTGGTCGCTACACTTGTATGGTACATCCACTCTAGGTTGGCCTGTACATGTATGGTACGTCCACTCTAGATTGGCCTGTACATGTATGGTACATCCACTCTAGATTGGCCTGTACATGTATGGTACATCCACTCTAGGTTGGCCTGTACTTGTATGGTACATCCACTCTAGGCTGGCCTGTACATGTATGGTACATCCACTCTAGATTGGCCTGTACTTGTATGGTACATCCACTCTAGGTTGGCTTGTACATGTATGGTACATCCACTCTAGATTGGCCTGTACCTGTATGGTACATCCACTCTAGGTTGGCCTGTACTTGTGTAGCAGGGCGTGGAGTCATCCCACAGATGACATCCTTTCCTTGTCAGCTTGGTGACGGTGTTAACCTCTTTGGTCATGTGGACAAGGCGTCCGACTTCTGATCAGAAGGTCCGTCGTTCGAATCCCAGCACGGGACTCGGAAATTTTGTGGTCGCTACACTTGTATGGTACATCCACTCTAGGTTGGCCTGTACATGTATGGTACATCCACTCTAGATTGGCCTGTACTTGTATGGTACATCCACTCTAGGTTGGCTTGTACATGTATGGTACGTCCACTCTGGTTGGCCTGTACATGTATGGTACATCCACTCTAGGTTGGCTTGTACATGTATGGTACGTTCACTCTAGGCTGGCCTGTACATGTATGGTACGTTCACTCACACAATCATGACGACAGTACACGTTATGGAGGTTGACAACAAAGCTGATACCAAGGCCATCAAGTACTGCATTTCGCCGAGGCCTGATCCAGTAGTAGTGAAGAAATTAGTCGTGTTCCGGCTGGCAACATTAAGAGATCGCGAGACAGGTTATATTTGGTGCAGTTGTTCAGGGCCCTATGGTCGTGGCTTCGAATCCAATTTCACACGATAATTGCAGGTTTGTCAGTATCATATCCTTGCTTATAGGCTGTAACAGCCAAGTGTTAAAAATGCCAAGCCTGTGTCACTTCAGGCCCTTGTACAACAAATGAACTGTGCAAAACTCATTCTCTGCTTCTCCCACTTACAGAAGTACGACAGGCCCAGCCTATCCACCAAGATGACACCAGGCGAACTGAAGGCTGGCGAGCAGTACCGACACAGCAGCGGCCCAGTGCAAATCGGTATACACACAGTGGAGAAGGGGAATGGTCTTGGGGCCGACAACCCAGGATTCGACCCACCTCCGTACACCGAAACGGCTGAACATTTCGGTACACGGCTTTGAGAAAGGTTGTAAATGGTGCATTGTAGACAGAAGTACTGTTCTAGATATCTCCACATCTCTAACAAATCCCAGTGACACTAACATACATTTATCTGTTTGTCCCGCGCTACGAATGACTCAGAAGGATGCAGTGTGCAAAATCTGATGCTTGAACGAGTTCACACCTGGATTCAGACAATTGCTGTAGAGAGTCTCGCTCGTTTAGATATTCACAACTGACATTATTTGTGGGCAGGTACAGCTGTACTAAATGGGACTGGGGGTAGTGGTGGGGTACTTAAAACACAATTAGACAGTAATAACGAGGAACAATTTACACCTGACATGTAAACTCGGTTCTTAATTTGATGAAAATAATTTACAAAATCATTAAGCTTACTGACCATGTTATCAGCATGAAAAGAACCTAGAGGCAGTGCACCCCAGCAGTACCTCCCACCCCACCCCAAGAAATGCTTGTTGTAAATACATTTAAGCAGAAAAGGTGAATGACTCTTAGCATATGATCTATAACGAGTGTTTTCAACTCGTATCGCAGTGATCCTGTAAAGCTAATAAAATGTCTATGGTTTGCTGGGTGACGCGCGTATTGAAATGCTCATGTTGACATGCTAACAGTCCCACTGCAAAGCAGCTGTTGTCCGGTCATATTAATGTTTTCAGACATGTTCACTGTACATTTTTTAATATTTGGAATAAAGTATATGTAATCCGTATTAATTTGTTGTGGTGTTCTTTTCATGGCATAATTTTCTGAAACAGAACTTTTTTTCATCAAGAAAAAAAGCCCAGCAGGTTATGAAGTCAGGTCATGTGACAATCAAACTACAGCTACACCGAGGACCGGTGACGTTAACTCCTGGCAAGGAACCATGCCCTGTCACACCTGGTTCAATCATGGCGGCAATAAAGTGCAAGTGCAAATGCCAATCTCAGACGGAAACCACAGAACCCCATTGGGTCAGTTTCACTCACAAGTTATACTTTTTGAAGGTGATTTAGCCAGGGTTGGCAGAAATTCTCAATCCTTAGTTGTAGCTATATTGGATCAGAAGGTCACCGAGGGTGACAGTAACACTGTTTCTTGGACGTTTGTTGGAGACAGGGTGCTGTCTGTAGGGTAGGACACCCAAGCTCCGTTTCCTCGATGTTTTGTAGACGCGGTGTTGTCTGTTCTACACAGCTACCATAGAGGAGGTACAACAGTCATAGCACTGCGAGCGAGCCTGACGACCTGATCCCGCAAGTCGCCTCTTATAAGCACTGGTTGCTGAAAACCATTTCTAGTATAAAGATCGTCGGGATGGGCTGGTGTGTAGTGTGATTCACAAAAGTGGTAAACGTCTGGGACCCTCATCACTTCGTTCGTTCCTAACAGTACTAGTTGATTTGCCTTAATGTAACTGGACTGCTGTTAAAGGCAATTCTGAACGGAACATGTACACATGTAATTTTCAGTGCGGCGTATAACTAAATACTCACTCCTTATAGTAACTCTAGGGTCAGTGTGGCCATTTTGTCGTGTGGCCTTTCTGGCTAATTGAATATTAATTGAGTTAGCATTTATATATTAGAAGTTAGTGAATTTACTTAAATTCTTAGAAATTCATCATCGCAAAAGTATACATATTTAGTTCACACATTTGTTTTCCACCTATAGGTGTTATCATATTTAGTTCCTCATAATTGTTATCATGTTTAGCTGCAAGAAAGTAAGATTCTGTATGGATAACAATTTCTTTATTACATACGATGCGACGTTTCGGTATGGAGTGCTTGCCAACGGTATAGGGATCCATACCGAAACGTCGCATCGTATGAAATAATGAAGTTGTTATCCATACAGAATCTTACTTCCTTATTACTCAGCTTCTACGTATCAATGGCATAATCTGCTTCCAGTGTTACATGATGTGAGAAGTTAGCAATACTGTGCTGTAACTATGTAACCTGTATAAAGCTGGAGACAAATAAAGTGAGTGAGGCAGAGTCAACTTTGTATATAGTTACTGCTGTAAATATAATAAACATGTGAATCTTTTAAAGTATTGTGTCACGATATTATTTTGATGAGATATATCTACATGTATTTCAGTAATACTCATCTGCACTGCATGCTTGCCTCGTGTCAATCCCTCTTAAAACATGTCCTTTGCTCAGGCTAGTGAATAAGTTCTATTGTTCTGTGTTCATCCAAGCGTGTAAGGTATCAAGGCATTTAAAGTTTAATTTGATCTAGTTTCCATGTCAGTATCTCATGTGGTCATCATCAGACAGGTTGTGTTTTCCTTTCACATTTGGATCGGGATCATGGTGATCTGGAGTGTGTTGCATGTATAAAGGTTGGTAATCTATAGTCTTGTATATAGTTCTTTTGGTTTGCTGTGTGTGTTTCATAGCTGGTGGTTACATTGGCTATTGTATGTAGCATTGTTATCTATATCCTAGTATCACATATGTCACTTATGTATAACATGTAGCAACAATCTTCTAATCTTCCTGCTGTGTCACCACCCCCATCCTTACAATAAATGAATGCTTGCATGTGCGGGTGTGTGGTTAGATGTGGTTGTTTGTATTTTTACCGTAGCTGCCATTTTAACCCTCGTACGACTGAGCGGCGTCTTTTAGACCCCAAGACTAGCTTTTTACTTGTAAAGCGTTAATAAGGCTGTACGTGATCTTACACGTGTTTGTGTACTTTCAAATGAACCATATTTACATACACTGAGGTGGCCAAAATTATATTTTCACAATTTTGTACAAATATGAGCAATGTTAAATTGCCGCACCCCTCGCCCACCAAGTGGGGTCCAGGAGACCCCATAAATATGATGATCATTTCCTAAAACAAAGTTCTATATTTAGACATTGTTTTTCCCTACTTTCAAATCCAGTGTTACAGGGTTTTTTCCATTTATATATGTAACAGGGATGGCCTGACAACAAAACCAAGGTCCGTTGAGTCTGTAGTTCGGATTATATTTCAGTAGTTGACTAATAGCGCAAGTCTGACACAATGTATGTGGATATATAAATCTCCGTCAAAATAACCATTTTTATCACACTCAAGTTATTGCACATTGTTCAGATAACAATGGTTCCACTACCACTGAACATATAAAAATTCCAATATATAGACATCACAAAATTGAAGGTTCAGTCACACAAGATTCTTAGAAGTGCAATTATGGAACACTTCTGGCATCTTCCAAACACAACATCAGCTTGTCTTACCATCTATGGGACAACTAGCATCAACTGACCACATGTTGTGAGGCACGAAAATTATACACCACCCAAGGACCTATAATATATATGTACCACCCAAGGACCTATAATATATATGTATGCCTTAATTAACATGAAAATGCTAATTCTCACCAGAACAGTAAACATACAATCTGTTTGGACTCAAACATTAATCTGAATCAGTTGTAAGTGAAATTGACAACTTTAACCCCGAGTCAAGATATACCTCCACCAAATACATAAATTCAGCTACAATAAATACTGAATGAACCTTTCAACAATTGAACACATTTTTGTAGTTTATTCCTTTTATGTAAAATCAAATATAACTAACCTGAATTCCACCAAAGTCAATATCTTCTTCCCATGACTTTCAAACCACCTTGCCCACTTGGGAGAAAGACAGCAAGTGAACAAACTTCACACTTTCCAAATGCAACTAAATTCAACATCCAATCTTGATGCTGCACATCTTCAGCCAATGAAAACCAAGGACAAAACAGCGGACATGACCTCATTAAAACTTGGCTAATTTGCAAGGGAACTACTTTCAACCCATGACCCAGTGACTTTGAATACATCGTGGACTTGTAACAATGTAAACCTTTTCACTGACAATTGTATTATTGTTTAAGGTTTCTAAATTGATCCCAAACAGATAAATAAGACAAGACATGTTAAAATACGAGGGGATGTCAATAAGTTTTGAGCCTTGCAAAGAAAAACACAAAATATTGGTATGAACCACATTTATTTTTCAACATAGTCCCCTTGTGAGTCAAGACAATCATTCCATCTTTTCTGCCAGGCGCTGATGCCATCTCTGTGGAAGGCGCCATTTTGGTCCTCAAACCAAGCCTCAGTAGCAGCAATAAGCTCATTATCATCCTGAAATCTACGACCACGCAAGTGTTTCTTGACATTTGGGAACAGATGGTAATCACTTGGTGCCAGGTCTGGAGAGTAGGGGGGATGCGGCAAGATTTCGTACCCGCATTCCTGGACAGCAGCGGCTGCAACGCGAGAGGTGTGTACTGGAGCATTGTCTTGATGTAGAAGAATACCACATCTGATCTTGCCCCGGCGCTTCTCCTTGATTGACTGTCGCACTTGCCTCAACAAGTTAGCGTAATATTCCCCATTCATTGTTCTTCCGATTGGCAAGTAATCTATGTGGATGACGCCTTTGCTATCCCAGAAGACTGTCGCCATTACCTTCTGCACTGATCTGGAGGCTTTGAACTTTTTGGTCCTGGGAGAAGTGACACGTTTCCATTCCATGGATTCTTGTTTGCTCTCAGGATCATAGTGGTGGATCCAGGTTTCATCACAGGTTACTAGCCTAACGTGAAAATCTTCTCGATTCTTGTTGTATCTGGTTAGCATGGAGTTGCTTATGGTGACCCTTGTTTGCTTCATTTCATCTGTAAGCATTCTTGCCACCCATCTTGCGCACACCTTAGACATGACGAGATGTTCATGAAGAATTGTCTCGATGGATCCGGGTGAAATGCCTGTGGTCTCCTCTAACTCATGGAGTGTGATTCGACGATTTTCCAGCACAAGTCTATGCACTCTGTCAATGTTTTCCTGACTAGTGCTTGTTGTTGGGCGACCTGGACGGGGGTCATCTTCAAGACTCTCTCTACCATGCTTAAATTCATTGACCCATCGTTTGATGGTAGCAGATGAAGGGGAAGACTTCCCATAAACTGCTGAAAGCTTTTCTTCAATGTTCTTCGCCGTGTTTCCTTCAAGAACTAAAAACTTAATTGCTCTATACTCAATTTTATTCATTTTCACTGCCGTGAGAGGGGTCTCTTTCTGTCAATGTGAGCTGTTGAATAACTTCTGAGAGTAGGATACCAAAACTTATATATCACATCAGCTACACCCCATGGTTCAATGTCGTACCATAGGCTGTGACACCTGGGTATGAATAATGCTCAAGGTTCAAAACTTCTTGACATCCCCTCGTAGTTTATTTTTCCAGAACACTTTTTCAGTTTTTGTATTTTGTACTTATGTATTTTAACCTTGTTATATACTTGTATTTGTTATGTATTTTAACCTTGTTAAATATTTTGTATTTGTTATGTATTTTAACCTTGTTATATATTTTGTACTTGTTATGCACACTTCCTCCCCCAGGGGAAAATGACGTCATCGTCATTTCAATCAATCCTTTATTTGTTATGTATTTCAACCTTGTTATATATTTTGTACTTGTTATATATTTTGTACTTGTTATGTATTTTGTACTTGTCACATGTACAATGAGTGTGTCCGGATATTGGACTTGATGCAAGAGTTAGTGCATGATGCTGATGAGGAGCATGAACATAGTGAACATGAAGCTGAGGTGTCAGATGAAAATCACGTTCCTTTCTAGTGATGACTCCGACATGAGTGATGATGACATCAGTCTGGACGAAGAGTCCGACGATGACAGTTCTGATAATGATGAGAGACCTGATCATGTTGGTAATCCAACTGATGCATTTTGGGGCAGAGATGGCTCAAAAATCCTCTACCAACTTGACGAACACCACCAAGGAATATTGTCCGACAAGAGAAACCAAAAGTGACTAACATTGATGGCCACATGGAAAAGCCTTCTCAAGCTTTCAGTTTGATTTTCACTGATGAGATGATCGACATCATAGTCACATATACTAAACTGTTTGCAAAATCTGCAAAATGTGCAACCTGCCAAATGGATTGAAACAAGCAGAGGAAATTCGAGCTGTCACTGGCATTCTTATCATTTGTGGATATACATAGAACAACAATACAAGCACCGAGATATTATGGAGTTTAAAGTATGTAATTCCTATTATCAGAGCAACAATAAGCCGTAACCGGTTTCAAGCCCTCCTTACATGTCTCAGATTTGATGATCGAGCTGAGCGAGTTCAGAATCGCAAAACTTACAAACTGGCACCAATACGTGAACTGTTTTCCAACTTCAACAGAGGTTGCAAAAGTTGTATTCCCCTGAGCCATATCTGACAGTTGACGAGCACTTGATCCCTCTCCGGGGATGTTGTCGTTTCAAACAGTAACCCCCTATCAAACCAGACAAGTATGGACTAAAGTTATTCTGGATTGTGGATTCCAAGACAGTTTACCTGCTGAAATGTTGCCCTTATTTTGGGAAAGAACAGGGGAAAGTACAGACTGGTTTGGGAGAGAAGGTTGTAATGGAGCCAACGAGGCCATTTACAAGATCTGGTAGAAATATTACCATGGATAATGTTTTCTCCAGTCTGAACCTGGCAACAAGTTTAGAGAAAGACGGACTCGCACTGATTTGAACGGTTCGACACAACCGAAAGTTCATTCCCAATGGATTTCTCAATAGTAAGTCAAGAGCAGTTCATTCATCAGAGAAATAAACTCTGGTTTCCTATGTACCCAAAACATCCAAGGCAGTCGTCCTCCTTTCATCTATGCATCAACAGGCAGATATCGCCCCGGAGGTCATGAACAAACCAGAAATTATTTAGGCATACTTGTTTTCGCGATGCGCAAGCTTTAAGGTTTCCATTTTGTTAGAAACGGTGTCAGTGAAGAACAGGTTCCTTATGAAGGCTGCAGGGTCTACAACACCCCACGTGGTATTTCGTGCAAGTTTTCAGCATCAGTCGTACGAGGGTTAATAATTTGTTATGCATATCTGCACATGGCATTTATTCATCCTACTGATAACGTGGGCAAGATGACGTAGATGTGTCACATTGGCAGTAGAACAGGTGTCACCAACCTGGTATGTTTTCATTGTTTTAAGTACATTCTTTCTGTATATTCTAATGTCTACCATAAGTGTAATGTTTACATTATCCGAGACGTGTGATGTAAATAATGTATTATAATGGTACTAATCATATAAATATCTGAAGTGGTCATGTTAATATATTTATGTTTAGCAATGTAGGCGCATGTGTATATTTACATTAAGTATTTGTGAATATGTAGTAAATATGTAGCAATGAGATTTGTTTTACCATGTTTCAGGCTAAATCATCTTTATTACATCTATACAATAAAATATCCACCTCCTCACACTCAAGTGGCTTTGTGGTTTTGTCAGCATCCTAACGCTACTACATGAGTGAGTGAGTTTAGTTTTACGCCGCACTTAGCAATATTCCAGCTATATGGTGGCGGTCTGTAAATAATCGAGTCTGGACCAGACAATCCAGTCATCAACAACATGAGCACTGATCTGTGCAATTGGGAACCAATGACGTGTGAACCAAGTCAGCGAGCCTGACCACCCGATCCCGTTAGTCACCTCTTAGGACAAGCATAGTCGCCTTTATGGCAAGCATGGGTTGTTGAAGGCCTATTCTATCCCGGGACCTTCACGGGTCCAGACACATAAAGCAGATGATGATAGTTTTATGAATATAGCACTTTGGGTCCATTTGTTGTATCATTACTTGTTGTATATTTAACTGCCCATCAGATAATGGGCGACATCATGAACATCGATGTGTGCAACTGGGATATGATGACATGTATCAACCAAGTCTGCAAACTTCACCACTGATCCCATCAGTTCCCTTTTTAACAAGAACGGGTTGCCGAGGACCAGTTCTACTTTATTATCACTTACTGCAACCATGTGTGCAATTTTCAATGTTATATTTTTATTGTTCAGATAAAGTTTCAAGGGAGAGCTGGTAACAATTCCACAAATCATCTCTCAACAATGATTGCAACTCAGTTTCAGAGGGCCACTTATACTTGTGGTTTGCCTGTCATCTCTCTAAAGGAGGAATCACACTCTCATCAGGGTTCTACACAATGCACAAATGTAGAGGATGGATACAGAAAACCAAAATTCTAACATGATTTCAGTAAATACTGGACTGTGACTGGTTAATCAAGGACATTCAGAGGTATATAATCATGATATATGCCTCTGATTTTTCAACACAGTATGTTTTTTCTAAAGTCTTAATAACACGTTCGTGGTAGAATGGAGATAAACATACCAAGATGGAAAATCAGAGGTACATAACAAAATTATCATAGCTCTAAATTTTTTATTTAAAACCTAATGCTACACATCTGGTTAATATAACATTTGGAGCTATTATAATTTTGTTATATACGTCTGATTTTCCAACACAATATGTTTATCTCCACAATATAGCGTCTTAAGAGACACACTAAACTAACGAGTGTACTGACAACATATCACGAGTAGTTGTCTGTGTATGTTGTTTCACCCATCATGGCCACTGTCCACATGATCACTTATTCATTCCAGGCTCTGGAGTAATTATCATTTCAATACTTGACAGGACCAGGGTACTACCTGCATGGAACCTTAAAACCTATTGCGAGGGTTCCCCTCACTTTTGTTAAGTCAAGGTAAAAACTAAAAAACCCTGCTTTCATTTCATAAAAGATTACCATGACACACCACTCAGCATGGAGAAAACAGACAGGAACAAGAAGAGTTTTTATCTACACCAGTTAATCAGAGTTCATATACCGCCTTAAGTTTCTCTCCCATTCTTTATCTTTTCTTTCTTTCCTTTTGATGGCTCGGCGTGACTGGGACCTCAATGACTCTCTCCTCTCCCCCCTTGGCTTCACAGCTGCAACAGCTCGAACATCTCGTGGTGGGAAGTGAGTCACTCGAGGTGTACTCTTTTGTTCAGCTCCGAGGCCCTCTCGATTCCTCTTCAACACAGTTTTTACTGGATACTTTTGTCCTTCTTCTTGAGGTCCAAGGCCACGATCTGCATTCCAGCCACTCCTTAGCATCATCTGATATCCAATATTGGACTCCGATATCAGGTAGCTCGTATGCTTTTTAGGTTTTAATTGGCAGTTAAACAAATGAACAATGGAGGTTCTGTGAGAGAGTTCTGTCTCTTCAGAAAAATGTTTTTTACAAATTTCACAAAAGAAACTTTCCTCATTTGTGACTTGCTGTTTAGAATTTGATCCATCATTGAAAGGTTGTAAATGAGCTATGGTATCATCAATGAGCTTCACAATATTGCCATGACCAGCCTTAGAAGCCAGATCCCGTGCAGTCCTCCCCTTCCTCTCACACAGATCCCAGTCCGCTCCAAGGCCAAGGAGGGTCTGAGCAACAGCCACATGGCCAGCATAGGCAGAACACATGAGAGGCGTCCATCCATACAAGTCCTGAACATTGATATCAGCCCCAGATGTCACAGCTTTCTCTACACTATGTACATCACCTTCCTGGCTCCTGAACAACAGCTGCTGCTCTAGATGTCTCGTCTTCTTGGGATCATCTTTAGAAATGTTTGAGATGGATGTGTGTTGAACACGAGAGACTGAAGGGGCCTCCCTAACATTACATTGGCCAAATGTCTCCCAAGAATCACCATTTGCTTTACGATGGCTCTTAGTGTTTGCAAGCTTAGCTTCTGAATTGCATATGCTACCTCTCTCAGCCTGGTCTGAAGGTGTCTGGGGGGCACTTGGAGTTGTCTCAGAAATGACAGCTTCATAAAAGTCTCGCACATCCTCCCCACACAATGGTGTGTGTCTGCCTCTTGTCTTTGCTTTCCTACTCCTGTCTCTGGGGGAAACATCTCTCTTATTACTATGCACAAACTCAATAAGAGGCTCAAATCTTGGTTTTGCCATGTTCCACATGCAGTGAAGGTGAATCTGTAAAGTAAAAGTAATATGTACATGTCTTAAATATCATTTTGATAACCATGAAGATGGGATTCAACTACATTATCATATGAGAAATTACTGTAGAGCTATACAGAGTTGCAGGGCATCAAATAAACCACATTGCCAAGGATCAAAAAGACCTGTTTTTATTATTGAAAAAAATGAAAACTGAACTGCATGTCAAACATACCTGATATACACCAGGAATGAATACACAATGCCATTTGGAAAGAGGTCAAATATAACACATCATATAGTGGGGATTACACTTTCTCAGTTAAGAACAGATTCTGTTGGGTTCAGTGCCATCTAGGATTCAATCCAAGACTCTAAGAGATAGGCACCAAATTGCCAGCCCAAAAACTTAGTAAATCTAAAAATAAAATTACTATTAGAAGTGGATAAAGACTTCACATAAAATTGACAATGATGTAATATTCAGTCACATTCTTAAAACTAGGACCCCAAAAGAACCCCTGGACTAGAAAAACTCCTTTGCATCCATGCTATACCTGGCCAACAGTAGTTCATATGCATAACATGGATGGCAACAGGTGAATGTTATTTCAGCTGAAAATCAGCCAGGGTTCTGGGGTTCACAACAACGTATCTGAAAAAGTTATGGTGAAATTCTGAAGCCCAAGAGACACAGATGTGGGTACGTGACATTGATAAGTGGGGTATCTCACCCCATAAATATTTTCTCCCAGGAAATGAATCTAGAGGTCGATTGATTTGCGTTTAATCAGCAGATTTCTGCAGAGTAGCAGAAAACTGCCATCCCTGACATAGATTCGTATTCAAGCCAAGGGTTCAGGATAATATGGCACCTGGCGAAAACAACGGAACTTTAGCTTGGCAAATACGGCTACCAATCTTTGGTAAAAACTGAATAAACTTTAATCTTATAAAAACTAGTTTGTCATTAGCTGATGATAATCGGATTGCAGAATATTTAAATATGTCTCATGTGCAGACAGTGGCTCTAAAGGTCAGCACACAGTCAAGGTCTACATCAAGCACATCTTGGTATAGAGAAAAGTTGTTAACTTATATCATGTATATGCTGACAAGGTCAACAGCTGAGCAGGACATGGTTGTATGGAAACAATAGGGGGTTAAATATGCACCGTAAATGGTGATATAGACAGTAATCTATGATGCCCTTTTGGAAAATGTACTCTCCAAGTTTTTGTAAACTGTTCTGAGCAATAGTTCAAATACACAAACTGTGAGCATTGCCCCTACATAAAGAACTCCCTATGACAAGCCATGGTCAATGCAGGGATAATCTATGATATATAGTCTGCTTGGTCAAGGGAATCAGTCTGCACAGCAGTCTGTTTATTTTTAGTTTAGTGAGAACATTGTAAAGTGGCATTATATTTACTCATCGAAAACTATAGCAAAGCTTATGGTAAGCTGGAGAAAAAACATGGGTCTGACTTGTCTAGAGCAGCGATGCGTTAATATACACGGCTCTCGGCTGGGCTAGGGTCTGACGGGAACTGGTGAATTTGAAGAAAAACACAATGCATTCAGTTTGTTGGTCAATATGATCTAGTAATATCGCTTTCAAATATATTTCTACAATTTCTTCTCCATTGTGACACACAACATTGTTTCGCAGGCATACCTTCCATAACCTTATAGGGATACGATATACACTGATCTTATCGACATCAACTTTAGCCTGTCATCTACGATATCTAGATACACATAAAATATAACAGAGTGGGGGAGTTCGAATAACCGATATATGTGTAGTTTACATCATCATACCAAACGGTTTCGAGAATCATGTTATGTCACCGTTTACTCGGACCACTCGATTATCGTCGAAGCAGAGACCATATAATTTATATTACGGTCTCTGGTCGAAGCGACAATTTGAAGACAGGTGTTCGTCTTTGACTGGGCTCCTAGTTCGCATGATCGCTGGAACCAGCTTACTAAACGAGAGCATAAACGCTGAGTTTGCGGTGTATCCAACGTTAGAACCAGCATAATGCATTTGAATTCATATAAGAGTTAACTCCCTTCTCAAACTACACTATTTATGGCAATTGTTTTTGGTATGAACATAGTCATTATGTTTTAAAAAACATTTTGAAGCTCTAGGGAAATGTTATATATAGAGGCACATAACTTTCTATAATAAGTTAAACGTCATTTCAAGTAGACTGGTACTCTGCCTATGCTACGCGCAGTAGTAGTGCAGCGATAGCGCAGCGCGTAATAGGGCAGGGGAACCAGTCTACATTTCAAGGCAAGCGAGCGTCACTATGGAGATCATAACAAGATGGCGTCCGAGATAGACGAACGTGAGGATTCGATGCTCGATAATCACAGAACATCTCTTTTAGATTATATAGAAGAGAGAAATAGAACTCTTAATAAGGTGAGCTTGCTTTTTTATGTTTTGTATCGTTTTTGTGTGAAATTTGCCGGAACAGAAAACTAACTTGAAAATAGCTTGCAGCTTGCAGGCTGTTGATGCTGGCATGGGTCATCCAAATTTAGACCACATAGCATGGTGTGGTTTTACATTTATAACTTTTCAAAATATTGGAGTATCCCAGTGTTAGGGGTTTTCGACGATGTAAGACAAAAACGTAATTCTCACTTTTACCATCACTTAAAATTTGTTGTTTGCAAACCATGAGTGATAAAGATACCGTGCCGTACCGTACCATGTTTTCGGGGTATTTCTTTTCCCATAATTTCTTGCGTACAATGAGATGACAGCGCCACCTGTAAAGACCCTCTTGTGTGCAGAAGCGTCTGCCGCAGTCGGAACACAAAATGTTTGAAATGTTCAGCTTTCATGGAAGTTGTGGCCTAATTTCTGTTAAAGTACTAAAATTCTACCCTAGAACGTAAAGCACTTTGAGAACCTTTGTAAATGTGATCATAACTTTTGAAACAACTGTCGCAACTTCGGGTGGACCATCGTCTGCTTGATTGAAAAGCCAAACATAAATATCATGTGACTCGAATGGAATGTTACTGACGTTATGAAAAAACACTGAACAGCGAATTGGTAATCTCTTACATATGTATTTTTCGTGCTGCAGAAATCGTACCAGGCATGTGACCTCTGTGTTAATTCAAAATACTACCTTGATGATACTATACTGCGCAGACATGACACGTTTTATTGTCCCTGCCATGGCGGGCCATGCAGACAAGTAGAATGATTGTGCAAATGATTGAAAAACTTACCTGTGAATATGTTTATTTTTAGCAAATTTAAAAAAAAAATCACATGAAAAAAATCAAACAAAAAAATTACTACTTTGCTTGGCTTTTAATTATAATGATACGCTGTATTTGTTAATTTCTGTGGAGAAGAATGCATCACATGCACTACCATATATCAGCATTACACCACGCAATAACAAGTAACCCGAAAACATGGTACGTCACTTTTAGTGCTCGTGTTTGCGGACGACGAGACACGAAATGTACGTGGCATTGGAGCGGATGACAGAACATTCTAACAATAAATTTGTGAATGGTGAGGTGATATATATTAACGGAATTACGGTTTTGATGACCTACTGATTAAGAAGTACAGTTCGTTCTACCACCATGTATAGTGTAATAAAGCACACTTTTGCCCTGAACTACTATAGTTAAACCACAAGGATGCTTGCTTTTAGAATTTTAGTACTTGTGTCCAAGTGCTTTAACTATCTTTTCTAGGATACCGTATTTAATAATTTCTAAGCCTAATTTTGATTAATCTATGGCGGAAAACAAGTGACAGTGTCTGTGACCTAAATTATTAGAATCCTCACACAGGGCTTACTGACGTGCTGTTCTTTTGACACGTCAACCCCCTACGTTAAGACAAACGTTGCTAGAAAAACAAATGATGGACAGTTTGGTGACGATTTATGTTCGGGTCAAATATCTTCTCTGGATTATTTTAATTACATCAGTGATTCTCTTAGACCATACAAGGCAATATGACCATCTCATTTCTACTACCAATGAAAGTTTAGATCAGTACATTCAGCTGAAGCTGACTACTTATGCAACATTCCATGATTGCATTGTGGGAATGTAAACATTGGAAACATTACCGTGTCTCTGTACGATTTTGAGTCGAACTGTGAGACATTTTCTCCTTCGGAAAACATAAACGTAGTGTTTCCACCAGTGATGTTAGCTGTCTGATGCAACTGCAAACCAAGAAATGGGATGCAATGAAGCGGTTTACTGTGGGAGGCTGTACAAGGCTATGGCAACTGACATCCATCGTGATGTCAGTTACATTGTGACGTAATGCAAAAAAGTTCGATTATGAGGGAGCAGACTGGAATGGCGCAGTGACGTCAACACATTGTGACGCAATGCAAAAAGTGCACATTATCGTCTGATAAAGTATTGTCGGTGCCTTTGATCTTTCACCGAGGCATTTTAGAATACGCAATAATGTACATGATCATCATTTGTGTTATTACCCCGAAAACATGTTACACCATGGTATATTCATCTCTGTCACTCAAAAATATCACATGTTTTCAACAAAAATAGCGTTGATGACATTGTATCTGCAAAACTCGAGCCGCTTGTCACATCTGGGTCTTTTGTATGTGTTTTTGATGATGACCAATACTTTTCCCTCCGTACTGATAGAGAGTGTTTTGATCACATGGCTTCCTGTTTTATACATAACCTATCACTAGCAGACGATGGATCTTGCTGAATTGCACTCGCTATTTTTTTGTTATAAAGGCAACTGATTTTGCTGAACTGAAGTGGTACTAACAATCTCGGGTGAATAATATTGATGCTTATTTGCTCTTTACATAACTTAACTTCCTAATTTCAATTGTCTATAAAACATCTCACGACAGTATCTGGTCATCCGCCCAACTGATGAAACTGAAACACTCCGATCGTGCACATACTTCCCTGATACAGCACTAGCAATACAAGTGTCGAAATCACCAAAACATCGAATTCAGCTCGCTTTGGGATCTATTTCATGACTGAAACATATTAAAGACCAGCCAGGAACTCCAAGACTTGCTACACAAGCTGTAAGACTGATAGGTCACAGCTTGTGATGGTAGCTTTATAATTTGAGCGTGATGTGTTTCACAGTGAAAAGTTGGACATTGAATAATATTGTTTTTGCCTCAGGATGACATAAACCATTTATCATTGTAATTGTTTTGGCAATGTTTAAATGGCCATGTTAGAATTCAGCAAACTTTGTACCATGTTTGGCATCCATTCTGGGTCCTGTCACTAGTGTCAGAACAAATGTAGTGCAGTGATCAGTTGAGTGATTTTATTGAAAACACAGATTCCACACATTTATATCATCCTTGTTTTTCCCACTCACCCACAGGTTGTATCTGCAATCAGGATGCGATAACAGCTCAATGCAGTAAATAAGGTGACTGCAAAATCCATAGCTTGGAAGTTATGAAACATATTATGTTTGCATGTGTTGTGTACCGACTCTGACTGTTTGAATGAACTGATGAACCATCGTAGTTCTGCATAGTTTAATCACAAGTTTGAAGTGAGGTACATATTTATGATGTCACTAGGTGATGTACTCATATCACATATAGATGACATAACATTACAGAATGTTTTTGTGAAAGTTTATTCCCTTAGTTTTGGGGACACAAACATTGAAATGCATTCTACTGATGCTGATGTTCATGCTGATAAGCAGAGAGAATGAGCAAACGTTTAGAACCATAAACATGAAATAGTCAGCTCATTCATATATAATACCAACTTCTAAAACAAGTAAATAGTTGTGCTTCACCTGCTTGAGAAGTTTCTTGAAATTAGTTCATTCATTTATTTTTCTATTTTTGTCTTCAAGATATCCAGGGATGTTAGTGGAGTAAGGTACAGAAAACAATGTCCTGTTTTCATGGTTATGTCAGCCTGACAGTAAGTTTGCTGGGTTTATCAAGTGTGCAGTGGCTCGTCTGAGCAGTGTCATTGAACATGTTCAATAATGTTTTGAATTTGCAGCATTTTCAGGTGAAAGTAGTTACGACAGTTCATAAGACTGCATGGTGGTATCACCTCAGGTTATTGTTATCAAACAGTATTTGACCTTCAACATGGAAGTAAAAAATACAAATCCCATAAAATGTGTCCCTAAGTTGTCCATAGATATGCCAACACGTACGCCTAAATTACATACAGCTAATTTTTCAAAAGTAAACCTAACAGTTCTGTTCCCCATTCTTTGTCGATGCCTGGATTAATATCTGACATGTTTCCTGCTCACTAGACAAGGAATGATGATGTATGGTGTCCAACTCATTCAGACCTTTATTTATACCCTGGTCTGGGCACATCAAGATTCCTTGTGCCTGCTCGATGCTTGCTTAGACTATGGTTGGTCACTTCCAATTTAGTTTAAAGGTATTGTCTGCTAACAGGAACAAACCATCAGTCCAGTTCCCTATTCTTCATCTCGTCTCGGCTTTTAACTTTATTTATCAAAACATGGCATCATGATATAATAAAGAAATTGCCATCCACAAAGTATCTCACCTTTCTATATGATGACAGGATTACATTCCTATCCCTGTGAAACACCAGTGACTGTACAGATAACTGAAGATCAACTACCGCTTACAACAAACTTCTGTCTGTTGGACATTAAATCATCTCTTCACTTAATGATAGTAGAATTAAAAAGATACATGTACATCCCTGAGTTCTGACACTTGTAAATAAGGTCAGATACTATTAGAGATAGTATTAGAGGCAGGTGAAAAATTTACATATCAAAGTTTTTGCAAACGATTGTTAAAATCCCCATTAATGCATAGGATTTGTATTCTGTTCTTCATGATATCAATAGTGTTATGAGTGTGTATTTTCTGTATATTTTTGTTATTAATTCAGTAATAATTATTACTGGGTCACAACATTAAGTGTTTTGAATATTAATTATGATGGGCACATTTCGTTTTAATATCTGGTCAACACTTTTAGCATTCTGGTTTTCCGGAATTTATCTGCTCCTAGTTTTTGATGTTCACTTCGGGGATACTGTTTCGAGACCATTCTACAGTGTTGACGATGTTTGTCTGTGCCCGAACTTTTGGGAATGACTTTGTAAATATATATAAGGGCTGGTTGCCATGCACAGGGGACACTCACATTCATTCATATTTGCTGGAGTTACATCTCTGCCACGCTTTTGATTATCAAAACCCTTCAAAGCCCGACCTACATTATCTGCTGTCACACCGATCGCTTAGCCATTTCAGAACATTATTACAATTATCCAAGAAAATTAAACATTTTTAGTTAGATTCAGAAAAGTACAACAAACAGTACTAGAGTTTGTACTTTACCAAGAAAGTGTAATCCCCAAAATGACATGTTACATTTGACCACTTTCTGAATGGCAGTGTGCAATCATAGTGACAATTTATCTAAGCTATTTAATGAATTAGTTGTTTTGTTGAAAACAAAACTGGATAGTTAATAACATAGCAGGAATGTGTAAAAAGAATACACCAAAACTGAACCATCACAGATAATTGCAGACAAAACCTAGAATTGCATGATTCATTATCTTTCATAGAATTATGCTAAAACCCTTTGTCTCCTTACACAGAACAGAACTACAAGTAGAGCACACATAATTATTCAAAATGTCATATCAAAAACAGATACATTTAGTATAAAAAACATGCTTGCTCAAAAGAATCCCATTCCACCCCACCCCACCCCACCCCCAACCTCCTTGGATTGGCCAATGACGTTATGGTATAGTGTGAAAACATGCACCAGAACTAAATTGTCAGAGACATTTGTACATAAAATTTTAAATGCATAAATGTCTCATAAACATCAGGGGCCTATGCTCCTATTACACTAGCATTGCAAATAGAGCACAGCAGATGATGATTTTTTCAAAAGTTTTTGTCTTAACTATTTTGGCCAATTCCACTGCATAGAGTGAGCATCTGATTATGCAACTGGCAGTCTGTGGATGGTAGTATTCATGGTAACTCTAGTGTTTGTAAAGTCATGTTGCTTGCATACATACTTACCATTATGTTTGGCATTCATCCTGTTTTGCCATTATATTGGTAGAATATCATCTCAGGTCTGGCTTTCTTAATCACCACCTTACACTAACATTGCAGTGTTGGGAACTGTTGTTGGGTGTACATCTGGGAGTTGTGGCCCACAGTGTATTGTTGTGTCTTGACTGTAGTGTGGCTCCATCAGACTCTCCATGGTCACCTGGCTCTGCCTGGGGTGTTAGCCTTATCTCTCTGCCCCTACATGGTTGCTGGGAGAGGACTGAGCATGAGGGTACTGGAACCTACATGGCTGTGTGTTTAGAGAAGGGGGAGGCCTTCAGTGTGGGAGGGGTGTGTAATCTGAGAGGGGAGGGGGAACAGAAGTCAACAAAGGGCAGGAGCCAGTGTTAAGTTGTGTGGGGTTGGGGGGGTGCCCTGTTATTGTGTGGCAATCAATCAGCACCTGCCAGGACAATTTGATCGCTATGTTGATCTAGCAGGTGATAGCTTTGTTTAGAAAGCAGTAGTCCTGTCACTGCCACTAACAACAAATACTTAAATGGTGAGAAATTATCCTAGTTCCAGTTGTAACTAAATACCAGTAAGTAGCTAGCCAGGGGGTATGTTCCTACATGTGAGTGGTAACTAGTTGCTATGGGTGTTAAAGTGAGCGTAGGCTTTCCCCAAGCAGTAGCAGTACACCATCATGTTACTGTAGTACCTTGTACAGATAGCCATGTCTGGTGTCAAGAACGATGATGGGGCACAGGAAGGGGCTGACCTACCTCAACCCTGGGATGAGGCAAATACTGATGGTAGTGCAAGGGCTAATGCAGCTCTGGCCGACAAGAAAAAAAGGAAGGGCAAGAAGGCTGAACGAGTGTTTGACTGGCCTAAGAAAAATTACTTTGAAGTTACACGACATGATTCCACAGAAACAGATAGAATGGTGATTTGTTTTAACACTGTTTGCTTGCTAGCCAAGGTTTTGTTCTCTGTTTGTCCCTAAAGGTACTAGTTATGCTAATGTTAAGTTTGTAGATTATATAGGGTGTCAGGCGCATTAATTACCTCCAAGTATCATGCTCTCTGTTAATTTTTGTCATATCCTTGCATGATTGCTGTATCCTCAATGTTATGTGCACCTACTTATTTCCGAATTCCACATTAGCCTCTGTAATGTGACATTTTGTGTCTAATATAACCATCTCTTGTTGCAGAAAAGCCTAATCCATCGTGTCGTGTACATTTCCAAACTGCGAGATGAGGATATTGACCGAGTGGAGGCTGGAAGTGAGTACAGGGATCCACACAATGTGTCATGTTATCAGAGACAGTGAACATGATGAATATATTCACTATTGTAAGGCAAAAGCCACTGTGTTCTGTAATCTGATTGGTTGAAAAACATGATCTAATGGTATTAGATTTCCAGAAACTGCAAGACTATTCACTGCGTACTGACTCGTAAAAAACACGCAAACAATTGTTTTGCTGTGTCATCAACAGTGGTGACACAATTCAAATCATATTGTGACGTAAATTTGGAATGACGTCACAAATGAACAACTCTAGATGCTACCATGAGATTCACCTGAAACGGCCAGCTGATGACACTTCACTGTTGTACCTGTACTTGATGTAAACGAGTGCAGATAGTAAAACCCTTTGGTTTACTTTTGTGTTTACAGTGTCGATAAACATCATGTGTTGGCCAATTTCCAGGTGTTATTGAGTATTTGAAGCACAGGAATATTTCATTTGAAACCTCTGGCTGATGCTGTTTGTTCCAAATGCATTCCCGTGCTTCAAATACTCAGTAACACACGGAAATTGGCCAACACATGATGTTTACCTCCTAAGTAATGTCACCGTTATTACTTTGAGTTTGCACCGAGACATAAAACTTTGTTATTAGTTTAGGCTGGTAGCCAGTTACGATACAGTCGCATATTCGGTGAATCGAACCATAGCTCTTTATGAATTCAGTTCATTATTCATGGTCCCCTAAACCGAATAAGAATGAAGATTTATTTACATTTTTTTAATGGAGACTGTTTTACTTGAGCCCTTGTGTCCTTGTTCTGAGTGAGATCTGCAAGAATGGAATATGTAACAACCGTGCACATGGTACTGTGGACTATAACTATTAGTCTGTTACTTGTGTCATGTAGGAATACTGGTTATTACTATGAAGAATTAACACTCACCTTGGGGTGCCATATTGTGCACCAGTCACTTAATCACAGTATTGTATTTGTGAATAATTATTTGTATTTGTTACTCAACATTCATAATGCATATTATCTTCAACACATAGTGTATTCGTTGCAGCCCTAATTTATTAGTCCTGTTTATAGTCTATTTGGTTCTAATTTAAAACATTTAATGCGAAATAGCACTAATAACATGTTTTCCCTGGATTAGTGAACATAACACATTTGTGGCTTGTAATGTAATGTAATGTAATGTAATGTAATGTAATGTAATGTAATGTAATGTAATGTAATGTAATGTAATGTAATGTAATACATATGGTCGATCTTTAACTAGGGTTTAGCGTAGTGGTTAAAACACTCATGCTGAAGACCTGGGATTGATTCCCCATTAGGGTACAATGCCTAAAAACCATTTCTGATGTCACCTGTTGGGATATTTCTGGAATATTGCTTGAAGCAATGTACATCATACTCACTTACTCACTTACTCACTCACTCACTCACTCTTACATATTTGGTATATGACTTGATATGGTGAGAGTGTTTGATGGGTACTCGGCAGATGGTCAGTTGTCCTGTCTTGAGTAATCCTTATGTGTAAACAGAATGACTGGTAGTAGACATTACTTATTTATGATTTTTGTTTGGAGCTGTACATCTTGAACATTCCTTCAATGTTTTTGTTATTTAAAACCTGCACTGTTGCATGTTAAAAATGGTAGGTTTAGGTTACCCTAAAAGTACTCACAGAAACCGAAGTAAAATGTTTGCTGGGTGTTGCTTCATTAAACTGGATAGTTTCATCAAATATTAACATGTCTTTCCCTACTGAGCCTTTGATTTAAGCCTCTGATCATCCAAAATAGCATTTTACAGGTAAAAATAACAAAACTTAGCATATTATGAATAAACTTAGAAGCAAGTAATAAGTTAAATCACAATCAACAATGGGTGGTAACAACTTTCTGGAGCACTCTGTAGACGGGGAGATGCATTTGCACATGTTTTGCCTTTGCCATTTTGCAATTAACAATCAAAGCTAAAAATGAACTTGTTAAGTTTAAGTTAGTAAACTTTCAAAAAGAGCTTGAAAAATGTACTGTGAAAATCCCTAAATCAGTTATTTCATATTTTATTTCATAAATTACATACATACATACATACATACATACATACATACATACATACATACATACATACATACATACATACATACATACATACATACATACATACATACATACATACATACATTTTATTTATATTTTATATGTTAGTTAAGATAACAGAAAAGAAAGGATGAATGGTACATGACGTTTTTCATAAAGTATAGTATGTATGTGTCACTATGGAGAGTAAATCTCATTTGCATACTGTAGCGTGCATCATAAACATTCATTTTGACATTGATGAAATGTGAATTGGTAAAAATGACACAATATTTTTCATGCATAAATTCATCTGTTTTGGATGATTTGACAAAAACTGCTGAAGACAAAAGTCAGGGAAAGCAATAGTCATATGATATTCAACAGCCAAAGTTATGTTCGAAACTATGAAAACAAACACCAAGAACCATTTTCTTTCTATTTCCATGAATACTTTAGTGACAGGCTGCACCCACTGCACGTAACAACAAATCCTCTAACACCTTGGAGCTGTCATTGTCTGTCTTAATTGGGAAGTAAGAAACTGCAAGTTTCTCTTGACATGAAAACATGCAGAAATTCATCAATCAGTAATCATATAACTGAGATTTGTAATTATCCATAATTTATCATCATCAGGGCAGGTTCTTTTGAATGTATCTAATTTAAAGTATTTGTGTTACTTTTTTAGACCAAGTGACATTATTTTATGATGCAACCAAAATTTTGATGGTGCAACCAAACCTAAGAGCCAGGTTCCACTTGGTGCAGGTACTGAAAATAACCCTGAAATCACACCCTGCTTTGAATAGTGTCTGATGACAAATACCATATTTATAATATTTTCATTAAAATGTTTTCTTAAAAAGAAAGCTTGTAATAAATGGGTATTTTAGCATGCTCAGTGCAGACAGTAGGTAAGCCTTGTGACATTTTCAGTTACAAATGTCACTCAGTGAAACTAAACTGAATTTGTGACTGTTTCTGTGAAACTGAGTTTCTAGACACACAACATTTACCTCCTTGTGCAACATGAATATCTATACTTACACATTTCTTTTGAAATCCTGCAGCCTTTTTTGCTACTCTGTTCATCTTGATGCAATTGTGAAATATGGTTGAGTTTCTCAAAAACTTGGGTAATCGTTACATCCTGAGAGGTTTGGATTAAGGTCAAGGTTTTAAGATAATGTTTTTAAACTGGAAATATACAATACAATAACACTTTATGTGTTTGCAACAAATGCAAACACCTCTAGTTATATTGTCTGTGATTTGATAGTTTCTTTAAAGGTCACATGCAACCAAAAAATCAAACATAATTAAAACACATTTATCACTTATTCATTACATATAATATATGCTTTTGAAAAAACAAATAAACAAAATTAGAAGTGTACAATCACGATTCAAAAGTGCAATATTTTGTACTTGGGCTTACTTCACCCGAAATGAAGCTCTCGGGAGACCGAACCCAGTCATAGCGGGTGGATCTGCACTCAAGTGTAACGACGGTTTCCGATTGACTGGTTCATATGCTGATATGCTGAGGGTTCATTGTGTGTACAGAAAGATGATCTGTTTGATGGGCATTTTAGAAGTATGGCGAGTCACAAGAAAGTAAGATTCTTTATGGATAACAACTTCTTTTTGTGTTCTTGATGCGTCGTTTCAGTATGGATTCATATACTGTTGTCAAACAAAAAAATCATATACACTAAAAGAAGTTGTTATGCATGAAGAATGTATATAGAGATGTTAGGTTTTGAAAATACATGTTCTCTGAATTTGTGCTCCATCCAATCAAAAATCATCTCAGTAGAGATGGTAAAATACTGCGTGGCTGGAATCTGTCATTCCCACAGACAAAAACATGCCATGTGTATCACACCTGCCTAATTACATAATGTGGCAGAGATGGGACTCGGGTGCACGAGTCACAAATCAATGTATTTATGTCGTATAGTCTGATAGGTGTTAAGTTCAAATTGCATGTGGTCAATGATTGAAGCTGTGTACTGCATGTTGTCCTTAGCAGACAGACAAGCAGACATATAGGTGTGAATAAACCAGACACAGAGCTTTCTCTGAGACAGAGACTGCTTACCACAGTCAACAAGTCTTTTTACGTAATGAGTAGATTATTTACTTGTTTGTGTACACAACCAAGATCAGACTACTGTTTCAAGCTCCGCGAACCTATTCACACAGCTGTTGAAAACAGTTTTCCCCCCAGCGCTGGGGGAAATTTAGTAAAACGTTTGAACTCAGATTTCGCAGGCTTTTTTTTCATCGCGTTTTTTTTTTCAACTTTATAGGTTGAACTGGCATTTGTTATGATTTGTTTCGGTAAGTGCATACAGAAAGGTACCAGAATCTGCAAAGTTGTCTTTTACGCTGCATGTGACCTTTAAAGACGAGTTCATTGATGTGAGCATATTCTTTCAATCTGTACTCATCTGTTGTGAGATTGACAGTGATGATGTATTTTTCAGATTACTATGAGAGACAGCTGAAGAACCTTCAGAATGTCCACCAGAGTGAGCCAGTGACTGGCTTGATGCTGATCTACATGAAGCACATTGTACATGTAGTGGAGGTAAGCTACAGTCCACCACTAATAGACCTCCACCTTCATACAGAAAGTCGTCACTGCAGACATATCTTAACGAGTGGAAACATTTGGAACTGACATAATTAGAGGCTTTTTCATTTTATGTACAGTCGAACACTGTTTGTGTCAAATTCTGATAATTCGATATCTCAGTTATTCTTTTACCTTTCTCAGACAAGTATCCCTCTGAACTGTGACTGTCCATGTGTTTTCACACACACTGTGGCAGGAATCAAAGTTAGCGGTAGTGTAAGCTAATTAAGGCTAATTGAGTAGTAGGTGTCACAGATTTGTTTATCTAATTAGGATGTACACCACATTTCAAGTTTACACTCCTGATAACTGATTATAGTATCAAATCAAAACATAGTGAGAATCTAATCACTGGTACTGCATTCATGCCAGCACCAAATGCCTGTCAGTTAAAACTTTCTATTTCTTCACTTTGTAGAATAAGTCCATCTCTTGTACATACCAAAATGAACAATATGATGAGATTACCATGTGTATTTGCGATCTCTGGGAGGACAAATAAATAATAGACATGCAATCCACTGTTTCCTTTTGTTTTCTTTCATTTCTTTCATGTTGGTATGTGATGATATGCCCAACTCGGATATGTTGATATTAAGACAACAGTGGTCAACTGTACTTGTTGACCTTCAATCTCTATATAGAGCAGCATCATTGGGAAGATTCTCTGTGTGTTTTCTTGAATTTAACTACGGTCTCCTCAAGTGGCAGATGTTAGACAGTTTATTGACTGTAGAATAATTCAGTGAAGAAGAATATTTCTGTCGTGTTTGGATAGATTATGCACCAACAGGAGATATCGCAATTGTACTGTGATGTAACTTCAGTTGCCGGTATTACTTGCCAGTGGAAGATACTGCAGTGTAATACTTTCACGTCAGTAGTACACTAGTGTTATACAAATAGACATGTGACGTCATAGTAATTGTTTACACTTATGAGACCATAATGCCAGTACCTCTGTCTACATTGGCATTAAACCTTGCTTGTCTCACAGGTAAACTGAAAGTGATTACACTGTGAGTAGACAGGTTCTATCAATTCATGTTGGAAAGTAATAAACAGTCTCCTAAGCTAGCTTCTGTGATAATAATTTTTATGAAACTGGTGAAAGATTTAGTATCAAACTTGCTTTCACTCGTTTGATACCAAATCGGGAACTTGTTTAATAAATATGGAAGGTTGTTTAGTATCCTCTGTTACTGTTCATGGCTGCGGTAAGCTCAAGTGTCATACTGATACATGATCAACTTTAATATTGGGTGTTGCAGACTTCCTCCGACATGTTGCTGGAGATGGTGAAGGAGTTGCATCACAGTGAAACATCAGATGAAGGATTCATCTCCAAGGCCAAGATACTTGTCATCTCTCATGATATATCCTTTTGTTTGGAGCCATATGAACAGTGTGGAAGCGCTGTCCACATGCAGTGTGGAGTTGCCCAAAAAGCAGCTCCATTTCCTCAATGGACAGTGAATGAAAAACATGTGACACAAGAGTAAAGGTAAGTTTTCCCTCACATTTTCATTAATTTGCAAGTGTATCAGACTTTGCTATTTTGCAGATGGGTCTAGGAATCTACAGATCTTTCTGTAATATCTTGACACCCTCTACATTTATTGCAACTGCACGTTAAGTGAGGACACCCTCCTGAGTGTTGAAACAAGATCGCCGAAGATGATCGTTTCAACCCAAAACATGACATCTTCATCAACAGAAGCACCCTTTTTAGCTGTCATTTCTCACATAGTTATTTTAGTTCTTCATTCACAGTGCAGGCTTTAATGCACCAGTAATTCATTAATTATCATAAAAAAATCAAACTGTACATTTTCTATGGAGTTGCATTAAAGCTGTCCTTTGCTTTGAATGTTTACGTTGACGTAACTGTCCATGTTGTTGTCTTGTCAAAATCCCAGTGTAGTTGATACCTTGACTTGAATGAGAAATGAGCCACTGCAAACATCTGTAGTTACACGAAATTCCAATTCCTTGTTTCATAAGAGAATGGTGTTTACAAATGAATTTTAATTTTAAACTTCAAGAAATAGTATCTCAATATTTTATTGGTTTAGGTCACGTTAACTGAGACTTCACAGACTGCCTTTTTGATGAGGTCATAAAATTTTTCATAATTCCTTGGGCTCACTGGTTACATATATCATGCGCACTTTGCGCTTATTTAGCGTATTTTTGTTATGTAGAATATTATTGATATAATATCAAGACTATACAAGGCCGCAAGTTTACAAGACTGCCAAACTTGCATCCGTGTCTTGTTTTGAGATTTCCATGATTTCCAGATTTCCATTTTTTCCAGAGCTTGCTGTGCGACAGAGCACGTGCTGTATGGCGGAATATAAGGAGTGTGGTATTGCAATACACAAGCGAATAGATGTATCAGATAATACTCATTGATATTTACATATCCAATTGAATGAGTTAGTCTCAAAATTCTGGACTGGTTATTGTAGTAAGTAGTGCAATATGACAGAACCCAGTCTGTTTCTGTTTCTTCTTTGTTTTTGGTGTGCTTGACAACAAACAACTGGTATTAAAGGATATATGTGACTCGTTCAACTTCAGAATTCATTTCCTGAAAACCATGAACATATGAAACTAATGCATATATTCTGATGGTAAAAAGTTAAGCAACCAAGTAGGCACATGGTGATTTTTTTGTAGGTCATTAGATTTGTACCTAATGTTGTTACACATGTAAAAATAAATGAAAACTTCACTCAAACACGCTGAACAGAATGAGACCAGATATCATGCTGCATATGAATAGTGAAACCCATGAATGTACTGGCGACTTGCACAATGATGACATGCCATTACACTCAGACATGCACCGCCTTGTCAAAAGAGGCGACTAACGGGATTGGGTGATCAGGCTCACTGAATTGGTTGACACATGTCATCAGTTCCTAATTGTGCTGATCAATGCTCATGCTGTTGATCACTGGATTGACTGGTCCAGTCTCGATTATTTACAGACTGCCACCATATAGCTGGAATATTGCTGAGTGCGACGTAAACTAAACTCTTATAATGATGTATAGTACCTCTGAAGTATTGGTTGTTAGATATCCACCAACGTGTGTGTCATCAGGAAGCGTTAGCAGTTATAATGGCACTTCATTTTCCATAACGTCTGAAAATTATTGGGTTGCTTGACTTTTTACCATTAGTATATTATTCAGAAACTACAACAATAATGAACAAAACATTCTTCTTCACAAAAAACACCTCTAGAATAACAGTTGATAACATGACAGTTAAAACTGTCAACTCCCTCAACCCACAACAAAATGGACAGTCCTTTTTGCTAAATGTGACCAACTCCATATAAAATGTACAGTTTGATTTTTTTATGATAACTGAATAATTATTGATGCTATAAAGCCTGCACTGCGAATGAAGATCTAAAATAACCACATCTAAGAATTGACAGCTAAAATAAGGCACTTCTTCTGATGAGGATGTCATATTTTCAGTGATCTTGTTTCATTACTCATAAGGGTGCCCTCACTTAATGCGCAGTTGCAATAAATGTAGATCTGTAGATTCCTAGACCCATCTGCAAAATAGCAAAGTCTGATACACTTGCAAATTAATGAAAATATGAGGAAAAACTTACCTTCACTATTGTGTCATGTGTTCTTCTTTCACTGTCCATTGAGGAAATGAAGTTGCTTTTGATAAGGCGTGTATTTGCATATTTTACGCAATAAAAGTCATATTTAGTTGATTAATTAAAAATGTGGGTGTACAATAATGCATAAGAATCACTTAAAACCCAATAGGTCTATAATACCTTGCATACTTTACTCAGTTAACTACATTGGCTTGCGTATATAATTCGTCGTGGCGTCGAAACTCAACAACAGCATTAGTAAATGTTTACTGTAGTAGATGTGTGGCTTCGATGTTGAGTGTTTGAAATGGCAGCCTATTCAGTAATTACTAAAAACTATTGAGAAGAATTTGTATTCATATATCTATAAGTGTTAATTACTCAATAAGGATAAGAAACATGGCATGAAAGTACTCAATTCTTTAAACTAGTGGGAGTAGACAAAATGCTAGTTAGTCCTCATAGCATGCAATTACTTTTACACATACAGACATGAGAGTGAATACCCAGATGTTTGATAAATAGCCTGGAGCTCTGGAATATTATACCATCCAGATGCCTAGAGCAACAGCATTGTGATGTTAAACAACGGCTTAGAAATATAACTGAATGTTATGTCATTGGTTTGGGAGAGTGTGTTGGGAAGTTCATTGATGATGTCATCTTTTTTCACCAATATATGTCCAGAACTTAACATATTCTGTCTTCACTATCGCGACCTCCTATTAGGTTTTGTTAGACCTAGTGTAGGAGTGTAATGAATAACACTGGGACGAAGTTTACTTACATTGGTCTGGCAACATTTATCTAATGGTAACTGACTTGGGTAACGGGTTATTTCACCCCAAACACACTCACCCCAAGCTGTTTTACCCGTGTTGTTTCACACTATTTGGAGGTTGTGTTTCAACCTATCAAATAATTGTTGTTATCAGCTGTAAAATTGTTTCTGTATTTTGTTCATGTATGTATAGTGTTGAAACAGCATACTCAGATTGTTGGAATGATTGTGTCAGTTCATATTGGCCGTGTTGGATCAGGTGAAGTATGCAAGTACACAATTTACCTGACAAAGGGGCAAGGAGTAGCCAAGAAAGGTTGTTACACACCACAAAGAAGCAGTTGTCATCCATAACATTTGTTTTTTTTACTCAATTACTTACTGAATGAGATGGGTGAAACAACTCTTGATTAGGGACAAATTGATCCGGAAGCCTGACGGTAGCTGTGCTATCATGATCTGGGAAAGGAAGAGTCCTGATGCCAGACTTGACTGTATGGTGCAGTGATGTTTTCCTTAATATTCCGCCACATTCCTCAGCGCCTTTATCAGCAATGGTCATTCCGGACACTGGACATCGAAGCTCATCGTCTGGAGGCTTTTGAGCCATCAGAAACCACAGACAAACTCATCGTTGATGTTCTCACACAACTGCTCAAACTTGGCAAGTTCATCAGCAAAACTCCCAAGGTTGGTGCACTCATGATGGAGTCATCTGACTCTCATGGACTACTTAGTACAACAATGTTTTAACAGCTGCTCTATGCTGAAATACACTTTATATAAAGTCTTGAAGTTTGGTCATTGTCAGATGTGAATTTGTTTCTTTTGGCAATCTCAAGCCAGAGCCAATAAGATTTTGAGAGAGCCTGATCCTCCAGGCCATGCTGGGAATGATAAGTATCTGTCACAAGTTAATGATTGAACATCACTGTAATCAACAAGAATGTGCAAAGCCAATTACAGATATAGTAACCAGACTTCTCTAAGACACTATCATAATAGTATCAATATTTTCAAAGGAGCAAAACACAAGCTATCCTCATGTAATATCACTTGTAATCAGAAGAAATATACAGAAAGATTATAGTACAAGACAAGCATTCACTGTTCTTCCAGCTGACATGCTTGTCGTAAGAGGCAACTAATTGGATCAGGTGGTCATAATAGCTGACTTGGTTGACACATGCACTTGTATCCCAGTTGCATAGATTGATGCTTATACTGTTGATTACTGGATTGTCAGATCGTGACTTGATTACTTACAGACTGTCGCCATAAAGCTGGAGTAATGCTGAGTGCGTCATTAAACAATAAATAAACAAATAGATTTCCACGGAACTTTGTAGAGAGATCTGCTATATAAAGGGATCCAGTCATTCCTTCTCATCTGATATTTCACATGAATAAGACAAGCAGTATGTGTGATCACTCTATATCCAGGGATGCTTTCAGCCAAGGCCTTTGTTTAAATTGGATTGGTGTCACAGAAGACAGTATTGCCACCATTGATGCAGTCATCACTGGTCTTGCAGTATACAATCCTTGAATTGTGCTACTTCACAAATTTGTGTTGCCATAATAAATCAACACCTAACAAAGTATATTTGGAGAAAATAGAAAATGTTGATAAATACAAGAAATGAAGATATGTTACCAGTGCATGAAACTCCAACAAATAGCCAGGAATCCCACAGGGCTGATAACTAAAAAATGTTGCTGACCCTGTTAACATGCAGCCAGCCCTGTATTAAACATAGGAAACTGAGATATGGTGTTAGAAGGAAGTACTGGTAGATACTGAATTACTTGTAGTGAGGTAAACTTAAATATGTGCTAAAGCAGATGTAATAAAACCATCACTTGGTGATCACTGTTAATTCATTTAGAGTCACTGCGATCTGAGTCAGAAAAGCAGTACAGAACAACATTATTCACTGGCTGAAAGCATGCTCTAGACCAGTCACGTTTAGTGGGTAGGTTGATATGTGGAAGTTACTGTTTGATTGATCATGAACTATACAGAGATCATCCAGTTACCACAGTTGTAAATTATTTTTGAAATATTTCCCGTAGTCAATGTCATGGTCAAATATATACCCTTGGAAAATGTATTAGCACACAGGACCGGCTATAAAATAAAGTTGTAAGTCCGCCATTAACTAGCAAGCAGCAGGCCGCTGGGCAGATGCTATTTCATACACTGGTGTTACCCAACAAACAATGTATATGATGTTTGTGTAAAGATTGTGTTTTCTTTCAGCTCAATTTCAAGAATGCCATGGACTCTCTGCACCAGAATGTGCCTGAGTTTCTACCACAACAAGGTAATATAGTCAGTGTCAGATCAAGAAAAGGGCTTAAAGCTTTGTCACTATGAATGTGGACTTTTGGTAGAGCATGCCAAATGTACGTGATTATGTGCTGCTAGTGCATGGTGGGCGAGCTGGCTATGGCGCCAGGCTAGTGATGCAGCGAGCTTGAGGTGTGGGGATGGAGCCCACCTGTGACCAGGTGTAAAAACCTTGTGTGCAGTCTCTTTCAGTGTTGTCACAACCCCTGGTGTACAGTATACAACCCTGTGCACTTAAAAGAACCCACGAATCTGTTGGTATATGACAAGATGGTGGCCTCATGAATACGTAAATACACCTAGTTGCGAGTACAGGAACGTGCAGTGAAGTTGGACAAAGTACTGTGACTATGTGTCCCAGTCCACCCAGCTGTTAATGGGTACCTCGGTAGGATGAGAGAGCCACAATAAACTTGGTGTGCCAAGTGGCAGCAAGAGCTGTATGCTCCCAAGGGAGTTGAGATTGAAACATGATGTGCTGTTGAGACTGACATCCAGTGATAGAGGGAAAAAATAACAACACCTTGAGCATGCTCTAGTGTGTGGATATGTGCGCTACATAAATATCCTATACCGTATCATATCCTGGTATCTTGGATGACCTCCCTTGGAGTAATGCTCCCTGGCAGGATAGCTCCCGCGAAGCTGCTGTCTTGTATTGCTTGACGTGAAGGAGGATCAGAGGACTGTGACTTTAGACTATCCAGATGGACAAAAGAAAGAAATATACACATGACCAGGATCAAGCACCACCCAGTATGAAGAGACTGCACGGTGTTAATGCATGCTTTGAAAACCAAATTCTGTGTTTAAACGTGGTAACTGATAATATTTTTCAAAATCCAAAGTGAAATTGACATTTGGTAACAATTTATTTGCTGTCTGAAACATGTGCATAAGTACATGAATATCAACATTTCCAAAAACGTATGGTTGCTGTGATTGTGTGAACCACCACTGGCAACTTGTTCATTACATTGTGTAGACACCCCTCAGGGGATAGCATCTGCCATTCTTCTCTTTTTCCTAGTAATCAAGCATAGAATTTTACAGAATGTTGTTGTCACCATGTTACAGAATGTTGTCACCATGTTACAGAATGTCATCAAATGATGGAATCTTGTTGTCACCATATGACTGAATGTTGTCACTATATGACTGAATGTTGTTGTCTCCATATGACAGAATGTTGTTGTCTCCATATGACTGAATGTTGTTGTCACCATATGACTGAATGTTATTGTCACTGTATGAACGTGTGATAACCTGTTCTGCCTAACAGGTTGCATGAGCTGAATACCCTCCAGGGAGCTGAGTTGGTTAAATCAATGCCAGAAAACAACATCTGTTTATCAAGGGAATACTCCTGTGCCTTGAGCATGAACTACTTGCATGGATATGTGTGCTATATAAATATCCTATGATGATGATATATAATAATAATGAATGTTGTCTCTCTGCAGCTGCAATCCACTACCTCCTTGAGGAGGATGACAACTGTATGATGCTACCCAGTGAGTACATCAACACTTACACCAAGCCCTTCGACACAGCACTGCACAGTGGTGAGTTGACCCATTCTTCAAGAAGGTACCATGCTGGTGCCATGTTTTTGTGAAGATATTGTGATTATTTCTGAGCAGGTCATAAGATTTAAGCAAAACAATTGAACAAAAAGACTGGTCATGTTTTGAAGGTTTTAGATCTCTACAAATGTAATTTGTTGTAATCTAGAATCTTAAAGTAATTTTTACAATAAAATGCATTGCTTCCATATATATATGAGCGATACATATCTAGAAGGAAAATATACACTGTAAGTACTCATAACTCATTCAGATTTCAGGCATGTTAAATAGTCTAATAAATCACTGATTAATCACTATCAATCACTGCACAGCACTCTGCTAGTCTGAATAATTCATAAACATTTGTGGTAAGCATGGACTTACACAAACACATCCTGTTGAAACCTGCTTCTCTTGGCAGCTGGGATTAGCACATGTCTGAACATCTGTATGGCTGATAATACAGCAGATATCAGCTATCCCCTGACTGTCAAGCCCAGCCTTTTAGGAGTCACACTGCAGTGTTCAGTCCGGAGATGCATTTGTGATCATCCATTGTGTTCTATTTGTGAATGTAGACAAAAGTATTCCTGTTGTCCAAGTGTCACAAGTTGCTGTTAAGAGTTAAGTTAGACATGTCAGGAAGTTGTGACAGTGGGTTTGAAATGTCAGACTACAGTATCACTTTCCTTGTTCCTCGAACTTCAACCTTACGTGCTAATATCTAAATAGATAAGGCATCAAACACATGTAAATAACAGATATGGGAGCCATCTTAACTCAGCTGTCCTTGATTAGACTTTCTTCTTGCAGACAAAGTGTGGCCTCTACCTACTCGACTCTTTCCCTACAACTGATGCTCAGCCCTGAACAGACCTGCAGCAATAGTTGGAGTCACTGGGAATGTGGACAGCTACATTGATCCATGTACATATGTATGTTTACAAATAAACTGTGATATTTATTTTAATGCAGTTACTGTTTTATATATTTGCATCATTTCATAAACATAGACGTACTGATTTAGTGACAAAGTGACAGACTGCTGTGCTTGGTGGTGTTGAACTAACTTGTTATGAGGATTATGAATACACTATCACACTGGTACACTGCATGCAGTATTAGTAATTGTCTTGTGTCCTGAATACTAGTAGGACACTTCTCTGTGTGTTGTGTCGAACCCGTATAACAGAAAGTACACTCAGAGGGGTGCATGGACACCAGTCTAACCGATTCTTTGTTGGACAAGTATTAAAAAGAAGCACATAGAGAAGATGAAGTGACACTGGTCTAAATGTATTCTTTGTTGGACAGGTATTGGAACAAGTACATAGAGAGAGAGATGAAGTGACACCTATCCAAATGTGTCCATTGTTTATTTATTTATTTTTTTTTTTATTTCCATTTTTATTCCCACTCTACAACATATACAGTACAATAGTGTGCATATATTCATTCATACATAGAGGATACTAAACGACCTTCCGTGTAATACCATTTTTATTAAACGAGTTAATGATTTGGTATCAGACGAGCAAAAGCGAGTTTGATACCAAATCTTTAACGAGTTTAATGAAAATGGTATTTCACAGAGGCGAGTTTAGTATTCTGTTTATTACTCGCCAACATAAACTGACAGAAACTGCGGCGAAATTGCCTACAGTGGGAGGACACTCAGCTTTCAAGTCAAGCAAGGTCTAGTCAAATCGCGACATCAACATTAGCATTGTGACGTCACAACATTGAACCATTTTGACGTCATACGTCAAGCGGTATTACACTAGTGTAATATTGAAGTGAAAATATTACACTGCAGTATCTTCAACGGGTGAGTAATAAATACATATATGTTCTTACACACATATACACACATATGCGCACATACGTGCTGTGATAAATACATTTCCCATCAAACTGAAGTGGATTTACATACAGGAAGTCTTAATTCTGGCATGACTAATGCAATTGTATATATTAAAGTGTACAGTTTTGGTTGATTGAAATAAAGGTTACAGGTAAGAATTATACTTCATTCATGAGATATAAAGACAGAAGCTCACATATGTAGACAATGTACATGTGTTTCTGGTTAACAGAAAAGTATGTCCATTGTTGGTTTTTCCTTTTAATTCTGCACAAGAACACACAGAGAGGGAAAGGGACACTAGTCTCATATATTCTTTGTTGGACAAGTATTGGAACAAGTACATTGGGAGGGATGAAGGGACAATTTTCTAAATAGTCGATACTTTCCAAAGGGACACCAATTATTTTTGATGGAGTATTATGAGCAGTTTGTTATGTTTTGAACACAGGTTCCCTTACCAGCATACAAAATTAAAAGTTAGAACAGACTGGATAAAACGTCTATAGAAATGCACCATAATGGTTTGGTCTAACTTGAAGTGTTTTAATCTCCAGAGAAAATGTAACTGCTGCTTGCATTTTTTGTATACACTGCTAGAGTTAGAACTCCATGATAATTTTGAGTCTAAAATAGTGCCGAGATATTTGTATTCTTCAACTACTTAGTGTCCTAATTTATCAGTCCTGAAATCAGTTATCATTTCTTTTGTTTTGTTTACATTTATAAACAGAAAATTTGAATTACACCACTCCACAAAGTCACTAATTTCGTTTCTATAACATGCTTCAGATTCTCTTACTAGTCCCATCACAAGTACAGAGGGAGAGGTGAAGGGACACTGGTCTAAATGTATTCTTTGTTGTTCAAGTATTGGAACAAGTACATACGGAGGGATGTAGAGACACCTGTAAGCTTTTGCTCTTCAGACAAGAATTAAAACAAGTATGTAAGTGAAAAGGGACATCTGTTCAATGTGTACTTTGTTGGTCACGTGAAGAAAAGAGCACAGGGAAGACGAACTGATTCCTGTCAAAATGTTTGGTTTTCTTCAGATTAAAAAGTATTAAAATGTATTAAAAGTACATATGAAGGAATGAAGGGACACTAAACAAAGTGACCCACTGGTCGTCAGAGTAAATGCACAGGATTGCATGGTAATGGTAGACGCATGGCAGAAAAGGACAATAGACTCATTTATGGACACTAATTATCTACCGTGTCATTAGCGTGTTAGCGACGATGTTCCAATTGCCATGTTACTGACAGATGAAGGACGCTGGAGTCTGGTAATTGTTCTTGAGCAAATCTAACTAATGACCACTACGTTGCCATGGAGATGAACGGTATCAGAAGCAGCATGCAGCGATTCCTCATAACGCCAGCCATCTAAGACACAGACGGATGTACCTTGCACTATGACTACAAATGCTGTAAAACGGTGATCTGCGTGCACTGGGTGTAGACAATATCAGTGTACTTGCTGGACATGTTAATGGAAGAGAGAACTCTGTAAGATGTACACAAACTGATGGGAGAGAGCCTACAGGAATGTTTACGCCACAGCATCGTATATAACCAGCCTTGCAAGACACAGTCGGTAAGTACAATAGTGCCAGGAGATAACAATGTTGGTTTTAACTCGTATGCTTGCCATTAGCAATGCTCCAGACATACCACGGCTCTGAACCCAAACCTTTGATAGGAAAAGACCTTCGGTCTTCCGTTGTATCGCTTTGTTATATAGTTTGGCTGTCTGTGCATAATCGCGTCTGGAACAGACAATCCCGTGATCAGCAACAAGAACTTCTGTGTAGGCAGCTAGGATACAATGACATGTGAAACACGTCAAGAAACCCTCACCACCGGATCCCATTAGCTGCCGCTTACCACAAGCAGCAGTTACTGAAAGCTAGGTCTAACTGGATCTTCACGGACCGTTGTATCAAGATACACAGCAATACATATTGCCTATCTCCCAAACATCAAACCAACCTCGTCCTGATTATTACACAGATAATTTAACACCACCACATTGAATAGCATTGACCAAGAATGATTTGAAAGGTGATAACTTGAAGGTAACACCTGATAACACCCGATAATGTAAGTTCCAAACAATGGTCAAATGGCGAGTTCCGCCCAGGAACATCCAAAACAACAGGTGTGACCTTGCGTGATATAACATGCATATTTCCCAGTGATCACGTCACGCCCCTAGATGAATACCGAGGCCTCGAGTGTCTCAGTTCAGACACAGCCAACATTAAGGCCAGCTTAAAGGCAAATAATACGGATGACAACTTTATAATTGTATGTCAAAACACTTTGGGCTATTCCTTTCCCCTTCTCGGAAAAATGAACTTGTCATCCATAATATTTGCGTTTTCTTTGAATACCAGCTTCTAAATGTCTCTCAAGAACCTCATTAGAGCTACGGTTAACTTTATCGAGAACCAGGCAGGTATTTTCCGATGTTATCACACCAGTAGACCAGTAACGAACTCGAATCAAGGGTCCCGGGTACCTGTAAAGCATTTGTACGTTCATGCGTTCCTTTATTCCAAGAGTATATTTTATATCAAAACAACGAATGTGCGATATTAAAGAATTCAGTTTGTGTTTTCAATAAACGCATTGTCGATCTTAAAAAAGACTAAACATCAAACAATCATATTTAATCCTTTTTCGTTTACCGTCACAAATTACCCGTTTCTTCTGAGATTTATTGTGGCAGAATGAAAAATCGTATTTAAATTATGCTGTCTACGTTTACCATGTGTTCCTGAAACAGCTTTAATCGTTATTGTTACATTTCAGACAGAGCAGTCTTCACGCCAAGGACAGAACGTTATCTGATGCATCGCTGTCTCATGGGCGTCGATAACGGTGTTTAGGAGAACTAACGCTGGATGAACCGTGACTGAAGCTGAAGGCGGTTCCCCCTGAGCCTTGTGGGTGCTGGTATCCTTTTTCAGTCGTGGTATTGTCAGATCGGAACACTCATGGGTTGTAGCGTCAGCACGTCCATCAGACCTCAGGCCACAGAACCGAGAAGTAGTGGAGGGTCGTTTGGTCCGAGTCGTCTACTGTCGGAACTCATTCACGTCCATTCGTCCCTTATTCTGTCCGCGACCCCGTCTACAATGGCAGGGGCGAGGAAGGATAGTAACCTGTACTTCCGCCTAGGGACCCATGTTGGAGCTGACGTTGTGAGCGATGAGAGTCCCAAGCATTCAACGACTTCCTGAGGTATATCCGACGTACCATACAGACAGGGATTGGAGGCTTCCCAACCGCTTCTCAGGCACCAATAAGAAATGAAATTCTGAGGTCGACGTCGAGAGAATGTGACTTGGTGCTCCAGGTTCGTCGATCATCGTCTCGACTTCGTCTCTTCCTCGGCACGTGCATTCTCACGTTGATTATTAGAATCAAATCAGGTTTAGTACTTACACATAGCTATATATAACTCGGAGCTCCAACCAGACCACACACACGTCAGGACAAAGTAGAAGGTTGTTACAGTCCCAGGGTAGAGTCAACATGAGGTTGACAACAAGACGCTTCCAAACATGACGACCAGTTGGCGAGAGCGTCCTCTCTATTTCCGGTTAAGTGTATGTGCAGGCTCTGGAGTGGGTTTGAATCACATAAACATATCAGGGTGTATCCTCCTACTCTCAACACTCGTGTTTTCCCAATGTTTTGAAATTTTTGTTTCACGGAAAGAAAATGTGACTTTTGCAATGAACAATTTCTTTTATGAACTGTTTGTGACAAACATTTTGCCTGGTGTAACGTGTGTGTTAATTATGTGTTGTCGCTATGTATTCCTGTAGTTCTTGTCAAGTAAAAGCCTAATGTGGAGGTCATGTTAATTTTCGTGAGGATGTGCCCGGGGAGGTTGGTCGCCACCTTCATTCCAGCTATAGCACTCTGAGACCACACTAAGGACGGACATCACACGTTAAAAGTAGGAATAGCTTTCACCGCTAGGCGACCAGACAACATCACATTCAGACGTTTTCAAAGTTTTCTTTACGATTCAGAACGTCTTATCTGAAATGCCATTGAGTGGCCATGGGCTCATTGAGTAACCTGTTTGAGAAACATTCCGCCAATATCAGTGTCGGTCACACCAGCCGAATATGGCGTATTCAGCGTCACAACTTTAACTACTACGCCTCCTACGAGTTAAACATGTAATAGCGATGGCGTTAGAAATTTGGTCATGGTTAAATATTTAGAAAATCCAACCTGGGTCAGCTGCATGACACGACAAAGCTACCCAATAGCCGTTAGTTACACAATGTCACCTCTTGGGCTCACTGTTGTGTAATATCTAACTGATATGCGTGAAGATGAAAAAAAGCAATTTTAAAAGTAGTCTTGAAATTTAAATATGCCCGCTCATATGAGCATTAATTAAGCACCATCAAAAATAATTGTCGATAGTAAGAAAAAGGAATCAAATCAGAGAGGTCAACCAGTTATATCATTCTACATTTCTAAGATGCTTCTGTGTAAGATCAAAGGCGCCGACAATACTTTATCAGACGATGTGCACTTTTTGCACATTACGTCACAATGTGTTGACGTCACTGCGCCATTCCAGTCTGCCCCCTCGTAATCCAACTTTTTTGCATTACGTCACAATGTTACTGACGTCACTATGGATGTCACTTGCCATCGCCAGTACAGCCTCCCACAGTAAACTGCTAACATCACTGGTGGAAACATAGCATTTATGTTTATGTTTTCCGAAGGATAAATTGCCTCATATTTCGACTCAAAACTTTACAGAGACACGGTCATGTTTGCAATGTTTACAATCCCACAATGCAATCGTGGATTGTCGCATGACTAGTCAGCTTCAGCTGAATGTACTGATCTAAACTTTCGTTGGTAGTTGAAATGAGACGGTCATTTAGCCTTGTATGGTTTAAGAGAATCACGGATGTAATTAAAATGATCTAAGATATTTAACCCGAACATAAACCTTCACCAAACTGTTCATCATTTGTTTTTCCAGTAACGTTTGTCTTAACGTAGGGGTCTGACACGTCAAAAGAACAGCGCATCAGTTAGCCCTGTGCGAGGATTCTTAAGTTAGGTCACAGACGCCGTCGTTTCTTTTCTGACATAGATTAAACGAAATTGGGCTTAGAAATGATTAAATACGGCATCTTAAAAAAGAAATCCAGTTCGTTCTACCACCATGTATAGTGTAATAAACTGAACTATTAATTCGTTAAAGCACTCGGACGCAAGAGTCCTCGTAGCTTTAACTATAATACCTCGTGCTTTAACTATAATAGTTCAGGGCGAAAGTGTGCTTTATTACACTATACATGGTGGTAGAACGAACTGTATTTCTTAAATACAAGCAGTTAGCATGTAATTCATGTGCTGACTCAAATTTATGCTTTTTCATGGTAACGTTCTGTCACGCTACAAGCGTCTGAGGGATATAAAAAGGTGAAATGAAGTATTCTCATTGCTTTCTTAACGACGCATCAATAAGTGAACAGTGCTGAGATTGAACTTTTTTGGACATGTCGAGGCGTAGGCTTTCTGAAAATACCTGATGGCAGATTATTGGTATGCATGAAGCTGGTTTGACCTGTCGCAACATTGGATCAAGATTGAATATCAATCACACTGTCATTAAAACGCATTGTAAGGAAACATGCGTCTTACGTATGGTTACGTCAAGGATCGTCCACGATCAGGAAGGTAGAGAAAGACCTCTCAAGTGACGACCGTGCCATAGTTCGAATAGTGAGACGCAGGCCCATGACCAGTGCCAAAGATCTCAGACACCAATCTTCGTCTCTCAACCAGTACCATCCGAAGGAGGCTCAGGTCCGCTGGACTCCGTGCACGTCGTCCAATCAGACGTCCCGTACTGATAGACACAAGGCTCAACGTTTGGTGTGGTGTAATCAACGGTAAAACCACAATCTGAGGACATGGTGCAGGATCCATTGGTCCGATGAAAGCCGTTTTCTTCTGCGTGTTACAGATGACCGTTGGCGAGTTTGGAGAAGGAGTAATGAGGCTTATCAACAGCGGATGATCCATGCAGCTGAACCCTTTCGCGGCGTATCTGTAATGGTGTGGGTGTGTATCTCCTGACTGTAAGCTGAAATTATCGCCATTCAAGGGACACTCAATGGTCAGAGATACCAACAGGAAGTACTGGAAGCTGATGTTGTCCCACATTTTGATAACCGACCCCTCGCCAGTCGGCCAGTATTAATGGACGATAATACTAGGCCCCATCGTTCCAGAGCTGTTATCGCATACTCGCAGAGCAATGCAGTTGACAGATTATCTTGGCCTGTGAGAAGACCTGACATCAACCCAAATGAGCATTTGTGGGACCATATGGGGCGTGAAGTTCAAGTAAGGGATCCACCTGTTCAAAATCTACAGGAATTAGCCCGGGCTCTTCATGAGGAATGGTAGAGGATTCCCATGATGCGCATTCGGTGTTTGATTTCCAGCCTGACTCTGTGTACGTTGGACCAGACATTGTCAGCGGATAAGAGTCAGTTCCGCTATACCAAGACAGTATAGCCAGATTCAGTATAAACGGCATCTGCAGATTTCATCCTGTTTTGGTTGCTATTGTTTAGTATATAACATTTGGTATACAATTCTTGACAGCTGCTGTTTTTTCATCAAATAGGAGTATAGCCAGAAACATACCATAAGATATTTCATAGAGTTAATTAGGGGTACCCTTCCATCTCACAGGGAAGTCATGTGCGTAAAAAGTCAACATGAACGGAGTGTATAGATTTACAGTTTCCAAACCCAGACGTAACTATGGCATCAAAGAGATATAGTTGCCTTTTCAGTGATAGGTTAAACGTCTTTCCGAAGAACGAAATACATTGCTTTAGCAGCAGATTAAAGGGTTTTTAAAGAGATATTCAAACTGATTCCAAGACACTTATAATGTTTGACATATTCGACGAGTGTACCATTTATTAGTATCTGTTTACTCATATCTTTTTTGTACCGCCGAAAGTTAAAAGTTTTCTTTCGTTATGGTTGATTGCTAATCTCAGAGTTGTATAATAATGCAACATTTGGTGGTTGAAGGCTAATAATGCTGTGTCGTCGGAATCGTGAATAACACGACGGACATATCTTACAGACCGTCGAGTGACTTAGACTCAACAGAAAGACTAGGACAAGTTTGAGAAAGTAATAATGTTCACAAATAGTGAGAATAGCATTGGGAAGGATTTTTCCCCTTTGCGGACTCCTATACTGTTTTGAGTAGGAACCATTTGAACTCACACATGAATGAATACCATCTTGTAACACTAATTCGAAATAATTCAATACCTTGAGCTAGCAAACGGCAAAGTAGAAGCTGTTATTCATAATTTCTTTTCCAATGGAGATCGCGATCGCCAGAGCGCACGGTGAATCTGGCTGAATGACGTGAACTTTCTATTCAGAGTATCAAAGGAAGGTGCGACTTGGACGATTATCAGCACAGGGTTGAGTAAAGGCTGCTGTATAAGGCTAGGCATGACAAATCAGATTCACGAACAGGTTAACATGACCTGGAGTCGAAATGTACAGGAAAGGGACAAATGCATCAGTTACACAAGAAACAACAAGGGGAGATCTAGATTTGGGCAGGTTAGGAAATGCAATTACTTAGTCTTTCTTAAACAGTTCGTTAAATACCTTATTTCAATAGAGGTCTCACCAAGCCGATTTATTTAAGTCGCAACATCTGTTTAGTCTGTTTGTGACACACGCGTTTGCTTAACGAGTGAAGCGATACAGTCATCACAAAAATAATAATAGTACTATATATTTATAACGAGCACATATCCACACTCATAAGAATGCTCTTGGCGCTACATAAGTACACTAAAATACATACATAATGTATACAGAGTTAAGAAACTACAATGAAATAGATGCAGAATACATAAACAATTATCCCATAACAGTTAAGGGTTTTGATGATAATATTGATCAAAGAGGTAAGGTTTGAGACTGGATATAAAAGAGTCCAGAGATCCAGAGTATTTGAGGTCAAAGGGGAGAGAGCTCCACGAGGCAGGCAAAAGTTCTGTATCCAAGGGTCCTAAGTTTGTAATTTTTGCCTTGTCAGAGGGTTTTACTGTTGTGAGCGACGTTCGTGAGCTGGACTGTAAGGGTTGACGAGATCTGCAATGAAAGGTGCAGCCTGGCCGTTAAAGGACTTGTATGTGAGTGTAGGGCAGATCTGGGGAGTTTTGAATTGAATCCTGGCCCGTTTGGAAGTACGGCTGACGACGCAAGAGGCTGTATTTTGGAACATTTTTCAGTCTGTCAAGTGGAGTGTCAGTGAGGCCAACAAACGTGAGGATTGAGAAACCTGTAACGTAACACAATATGGTCTGTACTCCTCACCAGGCGTCCCTCAAACAGAAAATTTGTTACTTTTCATAAGAAAACTTTGGCTTTCATCACTGAATATCACTTTGGGCCATTTAGTTTGGGTTTTCCAATGAAAATGTGTCATACCCATGACATTCTCCTTAATCTGTTCTCAGCACTTACTGTCAATTTCTTTCTCACTAGTAATCTTTTCCTGTAATTCCGCTTGTGGAGATGTTTTTGAACAGGCCTCTTACTTTCTTCAGTTGGTAATGCCTCCTTTACAACATTTATTATATTCCCACGTTATCCTCTTCTGTTGTTTTGGGCAGTTCTGAAAGGTGTCTAGTCTCCCGTCTCTGTCAAAACTGGGGACCTACCATGTCTCTTCATTAGTCTCCAAATGAACTCTCTTCATTGTTTTGAGCTCGTCATTACCACGGAGATGTTCCTTCAGTTTTTGGAAATAGGTGAAAGTCGCATAGAGCAAGAACCTAGATTTTCGAAGATTTATTAGCGCTATGATAGTTGTATGTTATGTATGTAATGTTAATGTATGGCACTTACGACAATCTTAGCGCTAAGAGAGCTTCGAAAATCTAAGCCCAGGTCACGTGAATGGTGAGGATGAGGACGTTCTTCGAAGCCACACTATTGTACTGCGGACTTTGTCAATCAAACTATGTGAGACGAGGCATTGTCATGTAAAATCAGAACTCCAGCCCTCAACATCTCTCACGTTGTACTCATGTATACCTCAGTATACATCAAGGACCTGTCACTTTCGAACTAGTTGACCTATTTGAGTAAAATAACTGGAAATTCTGATGAAGAACACTGTCCAACAACGCTTCTAAGATTAGTCGGTGTCACCAGTCTAGACGTTATGTAGGCCTAGAACTTTTGACCAGCCCTCGTATAAGCCCGGCGATCAGAAATTTGGACAATATGCTGATGACACACACCTCTTTCTTGACAGATCAGATAAAAACAAGCCTTAATGTCTCCATTGAAGCACTATCTTTCATAAAATGTCAGGACTCAAAATGAACATCCACAAAATTTAGGCCATTTGGATGGGCTCAATGTCAGGCTGTAAACTCACGTTAGCCAATTATTTGAATCCTGCATGGCAATGTGGAAACGTTGAAGTTTTAGAAATTACTTTGATGCTTCATGACCTATGGGTCATCAACACAATGAGATGCTTAGAACATATGAACAGATTGCTTGCTAGTTCACGAAAAGGAATTTTGGCTTTGTGTAGAGTGTTTTCGAGATAAAAAGTTCAAAAGGTATGAGCGAATGTCCACTTTCGCGATTTGGTAAGCTGTGTTCTGATTGGTCAATCTCAAAGGTTACCTGACGCGACCTCCCGTAAGGTTTTGTTAGACTCAGTAGTGGAGTGTAACGAAAAGTACGGAAGATACGTTTGCTTGGACTGATCATGGTCTACACAGTATCGGAGATATTTTGATTAGGGTGTCTCTCTCAGCTTTGAAATATTTTGGGCGTACAAATATAAGGAACTTTCCTACATTATCGACGCTTATTACACAACATCCCAGATGTATTGGAGGCATCTTAATAGAGACAAATCTCATCATTTATATCATCTGAACATTAACAGTATTAATCTCGTTATGATCTCAAATGATACAAGCTCAGGCACAGTTCAAATGATACAAGCTCAGACACAGTTCATGTTAATTAATTAACAATGATAATATTCCTACGGATTGCAACATTGGAAGTCTGCTTTTGATTATAATATCAACTGGAAAGATTTAAAAAATGTGTTTGTTATAATGTACAAATGATTGCAAGCTATTAGACTTTCAGTGACATACACAAAATAGGAGTTGAAAATGAAGTCAGTTAATGATCTATGTTCTTTTTGTAAACTGATTCCGAAAATATTCTACATCTCTTGTATGAATGTAAAACTGTTTTCAGCTTCTGGCAGAAAGGGAGGAATTTCCATAATAACTATGTTTACAGTAATCTGAGAGTGAAAATAAAAATACTGTGTCATGTTTGGGTTAGACTCGAACACTCACATAGTTAATCATACCCTACTCACAGCCACATTTACAGTCTTAAACAGCTTACCCTTTCATTTGACACATTTATCTCAGCAATGAAAGACATTTAGAGAATGAACAATTCAATGTAAGAAAAAATCAGAAATATACTGAGTCAAAAAAAGAAATTTCACATTCTTTCTTCCGGGCACTATAAAAGAACAAGAGATGGTAAGATGGTTAAATTGTTAATATTATTTCATTGCTGAGATCTGTGTGGTGTGTACTCGATACAATGGCAGTTCAACGAACAGTTTCATTAGACTGTTTGAGAGGCATTCTAGAAGTTGCTGAGATAAAGATGACAAGAATTTTTATGGATGATCAACTTCTTTATTGCAGGGTAGCGACGTTTCGGTATAGATTCTTATACCGTTTTCAAGCTTGAAAACGGTATAAGAATCTATACCGAAACGTCGCTACCCTGCAATAAAGAAGTTGATCATCCATAAAAATTCTTGTCACAGTTTCATTAGGCTACATCGACGTTCCAAAACATGAGTATACAGAATGTCAAGTCACAAGAATAAAAATTCCAAATTTCTCAGTTCAATATTGTGTATGGCGACCCCGCGCATTCACCACCGTCTCCTCATCGACTGAATGATGCGTGTGAACACGTGGTTGGGGCTTCTGCGCCATTGCTCTTGCAAGGCAGCACCAAGTTCTTGCAAATTCTGAGGTTGGTTCCTAAGACCACGAAGCCTTCTCCCAAGTGCATCCCAAACTTGCTCTACTAGATAAAGGACAGGGGACGTCGCGGTACAAATATATATTTGTGATATACTGCCGAACATTGTCATGCTGGCACTGCAGACCTGGGCCATGAGCCGCCATCAAAGGAACGCGTACATGTGTGAGCACCTGGTCGCGGTAAGCAGCAGCTGTGAGGTTTTAACGGATGACCAGAAGTCGAGAACGGTTGTTCCCACAGAAAGTACCCCGCACCATGCAACTGAATCTGTCGACTTCCTGTACACAACATTGGGCAAATCGTTCCCGAAGTCGTCTCCAGACTCTATGCCTGCCGTCCGCGAATCTGAATGTAAACCTTGATTCATCGCTAAAGACGTCTCGATTCCAGTCTCTCTGGGTCCATCGGAGGTGACATTGGGCTCACAGCAGAGGTTGACATTGATGAAACGCCATCAGTATTGGCCCACGATATGGACGTCGAGAATGGAGATTGGCAGCCGCAACCGATTTCGAATGGTCTGTGAGGAAAGTCGACCTCTAAACATCTCAGCCGTTAAAGTACCGTTAGAACTGCGGCCTCAACAACTGAAAAAAGCCCACTTTTAGTTGTGTTTTTTTTCAGTTCTAGAGGCCAATGCAAACACGTGCAAATGGAGAAACGTTCGATGCAAAGATCACGTGATCGACTGCAAAACCTAATTTGGCACTAACGTCATTTGCGAGACGAATGGATGGGTTTGAGTGGGTTTTGCTAACGTTTTTTTTCTGGAGTCGAAAGATGGGATTCCCATTTCCGATACATAGATGTATCATCAGAGAAATATTATTCATTATTTTTAAAAATTACATTCTGTGAAGTTTCCTTTTTGACTCAGTATATAAGTACTTTGGGAAAAAATGGAAACAACTGCCAATTTTGTCCTTTGAAGCACTCATAAAATGACTTTAATTTTACATAGTTTCAGTGTGAATTATTGAAAATGTATTTTTATAATTTATATTATATAAATCCCCGAATTGCAAAACGGGAGGGGGTGCTGTATACATAAAACATTGCTATAGCATATTCTGCAGAAGGATATTCATGTGGGAGAGACAGTGGATATGAGTACATTGTAATTATTTTCTGGACGCGATGTATATTGGTACGCTGTGTGACGCAATGTTTTCGTTTGTTTTGCACCTGATGCAGAAATTCTGTCTGCAGAAATATATGACTGTCACATGAAGAAATGACAATTCGTTACTTTAGAATACTGTTGCATTTACTGGGTTGTTTAGTTCATTCCATGCATCTTCTACGTACGTTTGCTTGACAGTGGTCATGAATAGTGAGTTACTCCCCTTAAGCCACTTTTCACACCGGAAACTCATAACGTAAATATAGCATTCGTCTTAGAAACCACCTGCTTTGACAACAACTATATATTCATTCGCAGATGTTACCGTGCAGACAAAGATATTTGTAATAGGTTTTCCCGAAGTTCAGTATTATGGACTTTTATTGTAAGCAGTTTACAGTGAAAACATATTTCATACTGCATAAAAACTCAGTCTAACATAGGAACTATATTTTAGGAATTCGACAGCCGCGGAGGTGATTGTTGTATGCAGCTCCGCGAGGAGGCTCTGAACGACGAGGTGTGTGTAATGAACTCGAAGTGTTGGAACTTGTATTCGGACGGAATATAGTGCCTGTTTTAACAATATTTGAGTCGGGACATGTGGTGACATAACAACACAACTATGACGTCCAACGAACAAGTCATAAAAACGGTCGCTAAGAAGCTGTAAGTATTGACAGCGAAGTAAACGGTAGCCAAGACTGATGTTGACGATGAGCCATTGAAAATATGCGCACATTACTTAGGAACTTTCAAAACACTATGTACAGGTCTTTTCAGACATATTACATGTTGCTGTTGTTACCAAATGTTGCCAGTCAATGAACAGTTCATGGTTGATAATACCTGTTATCAGATAGTTCGAGCTATATATATCATTTTCCTTCATATGTAAAGGATACTTTTGTACACATTGTGTCTGTGTTACGATAAATAAGTTCATCATATCCGTGTGGTCTTTTTGATTGTACCAACACCCTAGTAAAACTATTGATCACATAGTTGTGGCTTTTGTGAGTCAGATTTCTTTCACACATTTGTTTCTTACTTTTTGATGTGAAGGATGTAATAAGGAGCATTTAGCCCATGACCTGCATAGCTATTAAAATGTGAAGGATGTAACAAGGAGCATTTAGCCCATGACCTGCATAGCTATTAAAATGACTGAAAAATGAAAATACATCTTTATTAAATTTGCCCACTGTCAATACATACACCTGAGAAAAAGACGTATCACAAAATGAATAAACAAATGTTGTAGTTTTGTAACATGCAACTGCAAGCCATGTGTCACTTTCTTAATATTACAAAAGTTTGTTCTGATGATGAAGTTTGAGTACAGGGTATTATGTATGACAATGACAAGCTCTAGGAATGATTCTGTGAAAATAATAATCTATCATTCCCATCAGTATAGCTTGAAATTAGGGCAACTTTTTGTGGAAAGAAATGCAATGTCTAGCAGACATCCTCAAATTTCAGTCTGTTCAGTGTTAGGATTTTTAATAAAATACTGTGTCAAGTAATTTTTAGATAATATTTAGGAATAGATTTTACCAATTTGAAAATTGCGCCATGATGAACTAAAACATTGTTTTCTGATTGGGATCGCTGAAATACTGCCGATGTGACTTTAAACCTGAACTCACTCACTCTTTGGGTAATGCATTCTCTTGGTCATGTTGTTGATCGTTTGAATGGTCAGTCAAAATTTAATGACCTGTGTTATGCAGCAGCAACCAATGCTAAGCTCTGATTTGAATGTGTCAGTGTAGTTGCTAAGACGTTGTCAAACAATTGATGTATCTACACAGAAATGTTGCTTACATTTTAATTAATTTTGATAAAGAATTTGCTGGTCATGATACAGTGTTCTAAACGTCACTGAAAGAAGTTAACTGCAAGCAATAAGAACATCTGGTTGCCAGAGTTTGGTGACTTGCTTGGTTGCGTGTAACGATTTCTTTTATCGTTCACTTTCACGCCTCCTTTAGTTATTTTTACTCTCTTTATTGCTGAATAATTCATTGAAGCCAAATATAGGAGCTCCACCATCCCAATATTTTAACTTTTGGAATGCCACCAGTGACTTGCAGAAAATTGTTGTGCCCAGTAGTTGAATATACAGTATAATTATGCATGTAGTTGGCAATGATATGTGCATTTATGATTTATATTGCACCAAACTCCATTCATGAGGTGAATACTCATAGCGCTAACAGTCAAAGTAGACATATTATTACCCCGGATAACCCAAGCTGCCTGTTAGGCACTAGAAGGTTATAGTCACAAGACTCACATGATTTATCCCACCAATTTTCTGCTGAGGCAATTTTGGACAAACTCACGTGGCTAATCAATCAGCATATCTGTTGTGTTGAGTCATCACACTGAGTCTTTTAAATATCATTTTCACCAGTCATTATTCATTACTGTGTGATCGTGTACATAACATATTAAAACATGCAAATGACAATGATGTATATCTTGTGTACAGAATACAATGGCAGATTTTTAATATGAATGTCCTTGATGTGTACATTTTCGGCCTGGACTAGGCAGTTGCAAGGTTCATACAGATATCTTAAATTTATTTAAACATAACTACACTATCTTTCAGGAAATACTATTTTGATGTTAAACGACTGGAAGATGGCTTTGACCTGTCTGGTTCTCAGAACCCAGTGTTGGATCATCCCACTATGAGAGCTGTGAGTACTTTCACCACATTTCTGAGGATTTACATACTCCTTCATATGGGCATGATGGACTTTCCCTGTCACTGGTGTACGTTCTCATTTTAACACGAGTGTCACACACACACACACTCACACTGGCACACATACTGGCAGTAACTGCTTAGCCAAACTTCAGGAATACATTGTCAGCATCGAGGACGCTACATCAATCTATGGGCCCCAAGAGACCACATCAATGTATTTAATTTACCAGGCATCTCAATGTTGATTTTTAATTGACTTAGAGTTATCTTCCTTCCTTACCTCCCTTGCATACAGAGAACACTGGTAATTCTGTGCATCATTTGTGATATACTGTTTTCTGAGAAAGGGTTTGGCAGGGTACATAGGAATGTTACACATGCTCAGCCAGTAGCATCATTTATGTTTTGGGTACAATGAATATGTTTGTATACTTGCTTGTTCACGAATCTATATAGATGTACTACTTTATGGATATTCATGCTTGCTTGTTCATGAGTGTGTATACATAAGTGTGTATACATAAGTGTGTATACATAAGTGTGTATATACATAAGTGTGTATATACATAAGTGTGTATATACATAAGTGTGTATACATAAGTGTGTATACATAAGTGTGTATACATAAGTGTGTATATACATAAGTGTGTATATACATAAGTGTGTATATACATAAGTGTGTATACATAAGTGTGTATACATAAGTGTGTATATACATAAGTGTGTATACATAAGTGTGTATATACATAAGTGTGTATACATAAGTGTGTATATACATAAGTGTGTATACATAAGTGTGTATACATAAGTGTGTATATACATAAGTGTGTATACATAAGTGTGTATACATAAGGGTGTATATCAATTCCTTCACTGCAATGTATCATACTTACCAATTCGTCATGTTGTGAATGAATGCTTATGTTGAATTATGCAATAATGATGGACATCTGACATCCGTAAACTCCCAACCTGAATGTGTATCACAATGTGTCATTTATGGCCTGTATTTCTGTGAACATTCTTCATCACACACCTCCTTTCTCATTGTCATCACTGTCCTTCACATGCTTCAGTTCTCCTCGTGAACATTCCTCAACACACTCACTTCAGGGGCGTTGAGGTAGCCTAATGGTTAAGGCATTCGCTCATCAGGCCAAAGACTCGGGTTCAATTCCCCACATGGATACAATATATGCAGCACATTTCTGGTGTCCCCTGCCGTGATATTGCTGGAATATTGCTAAAAGCGGCATACGACCAAACTCACAAATCCTCTCACTTCATGAACTTTCTTCATGACATGGTTCAGCTCCTCTCCTTTTAACTTTCTCCATCACATCACACATCCACTAAACATGACAGTACACTGCTTCTGCACTATGAATGTATGGAATGTGTGGTTGATCATTGTTCTGTGGTCTTTGAAGGCTGGACAGCCTTTTTCTTCCCAGTGATCATGTTACAGCATATTAATACATGCACTACAAGAAATTATCCAGAGACCTTTCTGCATTCTGGTAAAATGGACAAAAGCCTCATAACCACAGAAGCTGAATTCATGCCAATGTACCTGTTATACAGGTTGTAATGAGAGGTCAATACTCTGGCATAAGTAATTGCATATTTGCCATCAGTCTTGAGCCCTGAATGGTTTCTAATCATCCACTAACTGATCAATCCTGCAGCCACCTTCATTTCTCAACTTGACACCCCTCCATGTTCCACACTGACAGGTGCTTGAGGGGCCGCACACCTTTGGTGGCCTTATCAATGGGCCTAGTTGTGAGAAATGGCTGTTTTTGTATTGTATGTTTGTGTTGATACCTACATCATTTAAACCCACAAAAGAACCTTTCTTCAGTGAATATAGAACCAGTCCCTGAGAGAACTACATTTTTTGTTATGTCAGAGCTTTACAAGTGTAGTTGAGTGATCAAGAAGGAATCAGTTCATACTGTAAATCATGAAACTAATGCATCACAAAATTAATGTGAGTGCAAGGGTCTAGTCTGAAATGTGTTGCAAAATTAATGCAAGTTCATGGAATCTGTGCTGATAAAATGTGACACCCTGAATCTTTGATGTTCGATTTCTTTTCACATTTGTTATTTACCAGATAACATGAACAGAGCTTCTTAAGCAATGAATGGAAACGAGCTGACTATGATTTCAATGCGATGGTTGAGCATGTGATTGCTTGCTACTACTTGTCTTATGTCAGTATTCATAAATCTAATCCCGCTTGAAAACCTTTAAAGGCGAGCAAACATCGAAAAATGATCCCGTGTAGTAGGAGAATGTTCGGTCTGGCTGATGTGCTTGAGTGACTTTAAACAATGACCACTGACTGTAACCAGTGATAATTGTATGTGGCTTGAGGTACCTTAATCAAGTTAATGAGGAAGTGACCTGTATTGGTGTAATGTGTAGTGTCAACACTTCTGCTGTTGTGGCGTAATAGTAATTTGCCTATGAATAAGTTCAATGGATATGAATTAGCATCATTAAAATTAGTGCTAATTTGTCAAGTAATTTCATGAGACATATATGAATTATTTTTGCATATTGTATCATTATGGTGAATGCTAAACTGAAGACAACAAAGATGGCCAGAGATTTTATTTTATTAAGATTTCAGTAGTAGATATGGTCAGACTGAATTGATAATACGAGAGGAGTACAGACGCATTTTTCGCATTAATAAAATGCTCACATTAATCTCATGATTTACAGTATTTATAGACAACGGTCAAAAAAGGTTCAGTTGCAGTGCTGGTGTGTATACTCTGTAATACATAATTTCTTCTATACATTCTTCAAGTTAACAACCCTTTGATCTCAGATCCATTTGAACACATTATATTCATTCTGGCTTTCAAATTATTCAGTAGTAGATTTGTCCCCAGTTAAAGATAAAATCGATTCCCACATCATCAGCCCTGAATACTGAATGCTGCTATTTGCATCCAAGTACTTCATCTCATCAATCTTGGGGTCTGATTATCCTGTAAAAACCGTATTATTCAGGCCTGTCATTATGATCAGTAATCACTTTGTTAATGTGTCTGTCACAGACCCAGTAAAAGGTTGATTTTTATTCTGTTGGTCCCAATTCCCAACGACTTGATCACTCACTCTTCATACTGTGCTCTGTATTTCCCCAGCTACGTAGACATCCATTGTCAGGCAGTTGTAAATGGAACTTTATGGCTTGTCAGAGGGTGGATATCTAGGACCACTTTAAAGTGGCAGTGATACACAGGGCTAGTCAGAGAATATTTAAGGACCACTTTATAGTGACAGTGACACACAGGGCTAGTCAGAGAATATCTAGGACTACTTTAAAGTGACTGTGATACACAGGGCTAGTCAGAAAATATCTAGGACCACTTGAAACTGGCTGTGATGCACAGGGCTAGTCAGAGAATATCTAGGACAACTTAAAAGTGATTGTGACATGTGCTGCTAGTCAGAGAATATCTAGGACCACTTAAAAGAGATTGTGACACGTACTGTTAGTCAGAGAATATCTAGGACCACTTGAAAGAGATTGTGACACGTACTGTTAGTCAGAGAATATCTAGGACCACTTAAAAGAGATTGTCACATGTACTGCTAGTCAGAGAATATCTAGGAGCACTTAAAAGTGACTCTGACATGTACTGCTAGTCAGAGAAGATCTAGAACCACTTAAAAAGGGACTGTGACACACTGCTAGTCAGAGAATATCTAGGACAACTTAAAAGTGGCTGTGATACAATGTGCTAGTCAGAGAATATCTAAGACCACTTTATAGTTGTTGTGATACTTGTTTTTAGGCAATCAAAACGAGAGAAATGAGTTGTGAAGTGCTAGCTATCAGCCATGATTGCTGTCCTATGGAGGACTGACTATCAGTGGACCCAGGAGAGCCTGCCAGTCATATCTGGGGCACACTGTCACAATGTAGGGCATTGATTTCTACCTGAGAAGACCATTAATATTTTATTTTGGGATTATGAGACAAAGAAATGGTGGTCATTAGTGGTTTGTTACATGACATACTTATCCTGATTTGGTATGTCAAATTAACCAGTATGAATATTCTGCCAGACTGCAGGTTTTGTTTTACAGGATCAGTCGTAGGAAGCACTTCATGTCCTATAAACTTGCTTTTGTATATTTTGGTATTGTATTGAATGTCATATTTAGGACAGTGATTCATGTTTTACTGGACACGTAGGCTGCTGGATGGGATATGCGTCACTGGCGCATGTTGGACGTGTTTGGAACGTCATATCACTAAGGCTCCAGCTGCTCGTTATACGTAGGGAACTACAGTTTCATGTTTGTTATACAATCTGTGTAGAATGGCATTCATGGGAAACCACAGTTTCATGTGTGTTGTACAATCTGTCTTGAAGGGCATTCAGTAGAACATAGCATTTCACGCATATTGTACAATTTTGTCTAGAAGGCCATTCTGGGGAACCTACAGTTTGATGTGTATTGTAGGATCAGTCTAGAAGTGCATTTTGGGGAACCTATAGTTTCATGTAAGTTGTGTGATCTATTGTATGGATTGTTTATCCTATATACCACAGTTTATTCTTTGTGTGTAACCTAACCATAACGGCGTCTCCTGACAGATGCTGTCAATACATTAATGGTTATCCACTGACCTGCTGTCAAGATGTTTGTATCTTTTCACTGAGGTGCCATTGTATTCTGTTTGTGTCCTCAACAACACACATTTATCTGACAATTACAAACTGATAATCAATACATTAATTACGCTTCCTGCAAGCTTCCGTGTTTACCTGAAATTCTGTAACAATCAATAAATAAATAATCAGGAGCTCTTTTCCTTTCAGGAGTGTTTTAGTGATTACCTGTGAAATGTTTTCCACAGATGTAAAAACTTGACAAGATTTGCTTTCACAAGCGAGGAAGGGGTCTGTACATACTTATGGTTGATTGGCATATCAGTGTTATTCATACATATATCCACACATAAGTAGCTAGCAATTATTAAGGAAAGATCAGTTAGTTGTGCATGGTTGCTGACCACCAGGCTGCCATGATGCTGTCTCTGTACTGGTGTTATTTGCGATATCTCATTATGGCTACAAAAAGTTTTGTACCATTGCTTCAAACAATTCATTATTAACATTGAGGTAATCGGTAAGTTACGTATGCTGTTCACTGGTCCCTCGGACCCCATGGGTCGATGTATCCTTGAAATTTGTTTATGTTCCTCTTGCCCTTCTGGCTCAGGGAACATAAACAAACACTGAGGGTACATCAACTCTGACTGACCAGTGACCAGCGTTCGAAATAACTACTAGCCCCGTAGCCCGATGCTATGTAAAACTTCCCTGGGCTAGTAAAAACAGAATCACAGTAGCCAAGTTTGCTTGTGTAAATTTTCAGTCTGTGAAAAATTCTATTCATGGCCTCTTTACCTTTAAAAATTTCCTTATTTTTTCAGTATTTTTTGTTTTGTTTTCAAGCAGATAATTCTGTCTTTATTGAAACTACTTACCAAGCTGAAATAATTACCTGTTTCAATGACAGTCTAAGTAAACTTCGTCTCAGTGTATTTCGTTACACTCCACCACTGAGTCTAACAAAACCTAGTAGAGGGTCTCGTTAGGTAACCTTTGAGCAACCAGTGATGGTCCAATCAAATGCGAGATGGTTAAATAGATTTAACCAATCAGACAACGGCTACTATTTAGGGATCAGAGGGACTTTCAAAATATTCAGGTCACCGACACAGATCTGTCCACAAACAAAAATCAACATATAACACAGTTATTTGACCTGCAGTATATACGCTTTGAGGTTTCTGTTGACATGGTTACCATTAGCTAATATTTCCGCAAATTAACATCTTTGAATATTGCCCAAAACACAATTTTCAGCGACTGTTTACTCACTGTTGTCATGGCAGTATGTACGCTGTGTGCATCACCCGGAAGCGATCATACGCTAAATAGCATTCGGAATCGTTCGGGTACAAACCTTTTTGAGATAAACGTTTATAAGGGATGTGCAAATGTGCGCTTTCGCGATTTGGTAAGCTGTGTTCTGATTGGTCAATCTCAAAGGTTACCTGACGCGACCTCCCATAAGGTTTTATTAGACTCAGTGGTGGAGTGTAACGGAAAGTACTGAGGATAAGTTTACTTAGACTGGTTTCTATGACACATTGTGATAAGAAATGTTAAGAAAGAAACACCAGTCAAAATAGCGTGCACATTCTTCACCGTTTGTAAATGGTGCCATGGTGTCGTTTCCTACCTGATTGACTCACAGAGTGCTTAACTGGACTGTCACTGTTCAAATAGTTATATCTGAATCATCTGGTTCTGACAATTTGTAATGTTGATGTTTAACTTTGAACTTTATGAAAGAAGAAATAAATAACAACTTATGAGAGTTTTGTATCTCTATTTTGTTTGGCTAGTAAATTTTCATTTTGGCAGGTAACTATTAAGACTTTCTAGCCCGGCTAGCTAGTGATCTTACCCGTGAAGGTCCCGGGGTAGAATAGGCCTTCAGCAACCCATGCTTGCCAAAAAAGGCGACTATGCTTGTCGTAAGAGGCGACTAACGGGATCGAGTGGTCAGACTCGCTGACTTGGTTGACACATGTCATCGGTTCCCAATTGCCCAGATCGATGCTCATGCTATTAATCACTGGATTGTCTGGTCCAGACTCTATTATTTACACTTATAGACCGCTGCCATAGAGATGGAATATTGCTAAATGCAGCTGAACCCGACTGACCCTTGCTGTGGCATCTACAACAGCCTACACAGGCCACTATACCTGACTGACCAGTGTTGTGGTATCTACAGCACCCTGCACAGGCCACTGTACCTGACTGCTGTGGCATCTAGAACAGCCTGCACAGGCCACTATACCTGACTGACCCTTGTTGTGGTATCTACAACAGCCTACACAGGCCACTATACCTGACTCACCCATGCTGAGGAATCTACAACAGCCTACAAGGCCACTGTACCCGACTGACCCTTGCTGTGGTATCTACAACAGCCTACACAGGCCACTGTAGCTGACTGCTGTGGTATCTACAACAGCCTACACAGGCCACTGTACCTGACTGCTGTGGCATCTACAACAGCCTACACAGGCCACTGTACCTGACTGACCAGTGCTGTGGTATCTACAACAGCCTACACAGGCCACTATACCTGACTGACCCATGCTGAGGAATCTACAACAGCCTACACAGGCCACTGTACCTGACTGCTGTGGCATCTACAACAGCCTACACAGGCCACTATACCTGACTGACCCATGCTGAGGAATCTACAACAGCCTACACAGGCCACTGTACCTGACTGACCTGTGCTGTGGCATCTACAACAGACTACAAGGCCACTGTACCTGACTGACCAGTGTTGTGGCATCTACAACAGCCTACAAAGGCCACTATACCTGACTGACCAGTGCTGTGGTATCTACAACAGCCTACACAGGCCACTATACCTGACTGACCCTTGTTGTGGTATCTACAACAGCCTACACAGGCCACTATACCTGACTCACCCATGCTGAGGAATCTACAACAGCCTACAAGGCCACTGTACATGACTGACCCTTGCTGTGGTATCTTCAACAGCCTACAAAGGCCACTGTACATGACTGACCTGTGCTGTGGTATCTACAACAGCCTACACAGGCCACTGTACCTGACTGACCAGTGCTGTGGTATCTACAACAGCCTACACAGGCCACTATACCTGACTGACCCATGCTGAGGAATCTACAACAGCCTACACAGGCCACTGTACCTGACTGCTGTGGCATCTACAACAGCCTACACAGGCCACTGTACCTGACTGACCAGTGCTGTGGTATCTACAACAGCCTACACAGGCCACTATACCTGACTGACCCATGCTGAGGAATCTACAACAGCCTACACAGGCCACTGTACCTGACTGCTGTGGCATCTACAACAGCCTACACAGGCCACTATACCTGACTGACCCATGCTGAGGAATCTACAACAGCCTACACAGGCCACTGTACCTGACTGACCTGTGCTGTGGTATCTACAACAGACTACAAGGCCACTGTACCTGACTGACCAGTGTTGTGGCATCTACAACAGCCTACAAAGGCCACTATACCTGACTGACCAGTGCTGTGGTATCTACAACAGCCTACACAGGCCACTATACGTGACTGACCAGTGTTGTGGTATCTACAACAGCCTACAAAGGCCACTGTACATGACTGACCTGTGCTGTGGTATCTACAACAGACTACAAGGCCACTGTACCTGACTGACCAGTGTTGTGGCATCTACAACAGCCTACAAAGGCCACTGTACATGACTGACCTGTGCTGTGGTATCTACAACAGCCTACACAGGCCACTGTACCTGACTGCTGTGGTATCTACAACAGCCTACACAGGCCACTATACCTGACTGACCAGTGTTGTGGCATCTACAACAGCCTACACAGGCCACTATACGTGACTGACCAGTGTTGTGGTATCTACAACAGCCTACACAGGCCACTGTACCTGACTGACCAGTGTTGTGGCATCTACAACAGCCTACACAGGCCACTGTACCTGACTGACCAGTGTTGTGGTATCTACAACAGCCTACACAGGCCACTGTACCTGACTGACCAGTGTTGTGGCATCTACAACAGCCTACACAGGCCACTATACCTGACTGACCAGTGTTGTGGTATCTACAACAGCCTACACAGGCCACTATACGTGACTGACCAGTGTTGTGGTATCTACAACAGCCTACAAAGGCCACTGTACATGACTGACCAGTGTTGTGGTATCTACAACAGACTACAAGGCCACTGTACCTGACTGACCAGTGTTGTGGTATCTACAACAGCCTACACAGGCCACTGTACCTGACTGACCAGTGTTGTGGCATCTACAACAGCCTACACAGGCCACTATACCTGACTGACCAGTGTTGTGGTATCTACAACAGCCTACACAGGCCACTATACGTGACTGACCAGTGTTGTGGTATCTACAACAGCCTACAAAGGCCACTGTACATGACTGACCAGTGTTGTGGTATCTACAACAGACTACAAGGCCACTGTACCTGACTGACCAGTGTTGTGGCATCTACAACAGCCTACACAGGCCACTATACCTGACTGACCAGTGTTGTGGTATCTACAACAGCCTACACAGGCCACTATACGTGACTGACCAGTGTTGTGGTATCTACAACAGCCTACAAAGGCCACTGTACATGACTGACCAGTGTTGTGGTATCTACAACAGCCTACAAAGGCCACTGTACATGACTGACCAGTGTTGTGGTATCTACAACAGACTACAAGGCCACTGTACCTGACTGACCAGTGTTGTGGTATCTACAACAGCCTACACAGGCCACTGTACCTGACTGACCAGTGTTGTGGCATCTACAACAGCCTACACAGGCCACTGTACCTGACTGACCAGTGTTGTGGCATCTACAACAGCCTACACAGGCCACTGTACCTGACTGACCAGTGTTGTGGCATCTACAACAGCCTACACAGGCCACTGTACCTGACTGACCAGTGTTGTGGCATCTACAACAGCCTACACAGGCCACTGTACCTGACTGACCAGTGTTGTGGCATCTACAACAGCCTACACAGGCCACTGTACCTGACTGACCAGTGTTGTGGCATCTACAACAGCCTACACAGGCCACTGTACCTGACTGACCAGTGTTGTGGCATCTACAACAGCCTACACAGGCCACTGTACCTGACTGACCAGTGTTGTGGCATCTACAACAGCCTACACAGGCCACTATACCTGACTGACCAGTGTTGTGGCATCTACAACAGCCTACAAAGGCCACTATACGTGACTGACCAGTGTTGTGGTATCTACAACAGCCTACAAAGGCCACTGTACATGACTGACCAGTGTTGTGGCATCTACAACAGCCTACAAAGGCCACTGTACATGACTGACCAGTGTTGTGGTATCTACAACAGCCTACACAGGCCACTGTACCTGACTGACCAGTGTTGTGGCATCTACAACAGCCTACACAGGCCACTATACGTGACTGACCAGTGTTGTGGTATCTACAACAGCCTACAAAGGCCACTGTACATGACTGACCAGTGTTGTGGTATCTACAACAGCCTACAAAGGCCACTGTACATGACTGACCAGTGTTGTGGTATCTACAACAGACTACAAGGCCACTGTACCTGACTGACCAGTGTTGTGGTATCTACAACAGCCTACACAGGCCACTGTACCTGACTGACCAGTGTTGTGGCATCTACAACAGCCTACACAGGCCACTGTACCTGACTGACCAGTGTTGTGGCATCTACAACAGCCTACACAGGCCACTGTACCTGACTGACCAGTGTTGTGGCATCTACAACAGCCTACACAGGCCACTGTACCTGACTGACCAGTGTTGTGGCATCTACAACAGCCTACACAGGCCACTGTACCTGACTGACCAGTGTTGTGGCATCTACAACAGCCTACACAGGCCACTGTACCTGACTGACCAGTGTTGTGGCATCTACAACAGCCTACACAGGCCACTGTACCTGACTGACCAGTGTTGTGGCATCTACAACAGCCTACACAGGCCACTGTACCTGACTGACCAGTGTTGTGGCATCTACAACAGCCTACACAGGCCACTATACCTGACTGACCAGTGTTGTGGCATCTACAACAGCCTACAAAGGCCACTATACGTGACTGACCAGTGTTGTGGTATCTACAACAGCCTACAAAGGCCACTGTACATGACTGACCAGTGTTGTGGTATCTACAACAGCCTACAAAGGCCACTGTACATGACTGACCAGTGTTGTGGTATCTACAACAGCCTACACAGGCCACTGTACCTGACTGACCAGTGTTGTGGCATCTACAACAGCCTACACAGGCCACTATACGTGACTGACCAGTGTTGTGGTATCTACAACAGCCTACAAAGGCCACTGTACATGACTGACCAGTGTTGTGGTATCTACAACAGCCTACAAAGGCCACTGTACATGACTGACCTGTGCTGTGGTATCTACAACAGCCTACACAGGCCACTGTACCTGACTGACCAGTGTTGTGGTATCTACAACAGACTACAAGGCCACTATACGTGACTGACCAGTGTTGTGGTATCTACAACAGCCTACAAAGGCCACTGTACATGACTGACCAGTGTTGTGGTATCTACAACAGACTACAAGGCCACTGTACCTGACTGACCAGTGTTGTGGCATCTACAACAGCCTACAAGGCCGCTGTACCTGACTCACCTGTGCTGTGACTTCCATGGACTGTTTATATACCTAGTGTCCAGGTGACAACAACTATAAGGACTTGTCTGTCGGTCACCACAGCTATACATGGCCCACTAGTTCCCTAAAGCCCATGTTCATCGTCCTAATGCTTTCACGGCTTGCTGATTTCATTGGGTGATAGGTTCATTGTCGGGTGTAATTTGTGTCCATTAATTATTGACCATGGTTGTTGTCGTTACACGTGAACATGTTTTGATGTATCTAGAACACACCCTGAACAGTGTAATTGTGAAGACTGTGTGTTGGTTGTAGACAGGAGGCAGTGAATGTGATTAGGTCTTGGTGCTGACACTGAGCTTGGCAAAGTGATTAACACAAATCCACAAACAGAGGATAATGGAGCATGCTGTAGAGGCTAGGGTGGTAAGTTGCCGAAACATGTTTTATGGGTTTGCAGAGAAGCTTTTACGTTATGTTTCATCTTTATAAGGCTATATGACTTAAAATTTGGGATCTTTCTGTTGCTAGGTAAAAGTATTTGAACAAGGAGATGGGCTCCTTATGACTGAAAGTGATGCCAAATTTTGGACATACAAAGAAGAGTTTAGAAGAGATCTTGTTATGTGGGCTTACTATAACTGAAAGTGATGCTATATTTGGGGCAGAAATGTTTACAAAAGGTCTTATTGGGAACAACATATTCGTAAAGCATTCACAAGTACTCCTTCCTGCCCCTTCTAAAGCTGAATGAATGGGAGAGCATTATCTTATAAGTTATATGTACAACATACCATTGAAGCCAAATGTATGTATTTACTTGATACTTGCAGCCTGAATGAAGCTAGTTGTGGTGAGATCAAGTCAGGTGTAGTTGCTCAAGGGTACAGGGTAATGCTATCTATAATAAGCCAAGATTGTGTTTATACAATAGAAAAACATCTTATAGGAGAGAAGTTATGAAATAATAAACTCCTTCAGCTGACAAATTGTGGATGAGCTGGCTTGTGAATGATCCACAGAACTAGTGCTTGTAAAGGTTGTGATAAACCTTTTATTTGTGGAATCATGAGCAGGCTGTGAAGGTACAATAGCACCATGTGTATTGTGTGTTTAGCAGTGTTATTGACTACACACATTTTATGCTGTGAGTAGCTTGTAATACTGGGGTACCTCACACCACCAGTTATGTATACATCAGTGACCCATGTCATTGACGTTGAATGTTGCATGCCATAATATGACTGCTCAGACAGCCATGGAGCGCAGCTTGACGATGTTGTGTGTGTGTCCTTATCCTATAAAGAGTAGCATGCTTTGGTGTTGTCTCCGCAAAGAAGCTTTTACTTTTGTTATACAGTAACATTAAAATAGTGGTTACGAAATACGCATTTGGTGTTTGTTTAGTGTGAGGAATGTTCAGAAGTTTAGATGTTTTCAAATGAAAGTAGTTCTGTTGCGTATCCATGTCTCAATCAATATGGACTCTCATACATCTAGGTACACTGTTCAGACCAGTAAGTGGGAGCAGATTTTATCGGCAGTGTCTCATTTTTCACTTTTGTAACAGTTTGTACTGTAGTCACCATGGCAATCATGATGTGTCATGTCTCAATCTGTAGGTTGATGTTGCCATAGTTACTGTTCAACAAGTTTTCCAGATAAATAGTATGTGATTTCAAACACGACTACCTGTCCACAGGAATTTGACAAACACAATATAATTACCATATCATTCATGATGAAACTGAAATGGTTTTACAACAAGAAGTATATTTAACTGACATGATCACCTTGTGGTTTGGGTTTATGACTGACTTAGATTACTCCAGATCAGACATGCTGTATACCGTGTTCCTGAAGTCAGACTCACTTGTTACTTGCTTAATTTGAATACCCACCAAACTTCCTGACCAAACCGTTCTCATGTTTTACAGATTGTGATAAACATTACTTTCTCTGGTGGAATTCACCAGCTGACAGATTGTTTTGAATATTACATTCTCTGGTGGAATTCACCACCTGACAGATTGTGTTGAACATTACATTGTCTGGTGGGAATTCACCACCTGACAGGTGGTGCTGCAACACAAAACAGATTGTTTTATACATTCCAGTAGCCATTCATTATCCCAGTGGCATGTAATGCAGGGGGATATAGTCGATGCCTCGTCCGTCCGTCCGTCCGTCCGTCATCATTTGTTTTCCGGAGCATAACTCAGAAACCGTTCAATATTTTTAGACCAAACTTGATAGATATAATAATGTCAACCTATAGTTGTGCCTTTTGATATTTACAGAGTTTTGGCATTTTTTGTTTTTCTATGGAACATTTTGGTGTTAGTCTAATGGTGGGGCGGGCTTCGTTTCCGGAGAACTCAAAAATCATTCAATATTTTTCTGCAATACTTGGTATATGCAAAACAGATAAACAGATATATGGCATTTATATTTTTCATGAATTCCATAGAAACAATTCAGACTTGGTCTAAAAACACAATAAGTAACTGTCAGATGATTTGTCCTTTCAAACGTGGGGGCCGGGGGGATATGTCATCTTCTGATGACTCTTGTTTTAAGCATACAAGAAAATAAACTCTTATTGTAGATGACAAAATGAGACAATGTTCAAGTTTCCAGCTCATGAATATAAGCAAACCCCTCCTTGTGTGAGTCTCAGAGGTCTGATTTACTGGCCTGTCAGCTAGTCAAGTAACATGAAAAGGTGCCATAGATAAGAAAGCCACCTATTTATATGTATGTCAACATGATCATGTCTCTGGCACCGTGACAACACATAGAAAACTCTATTCAATAGTAGTCACTGTACAGCTTTCTAGGAATCTCTCTGGACAGCTTGTATATTTCATATCTATCACTGTCAGTGACCTGTGTGGGCAATACACTGACTGGATTAGCCAGGGTGTATATTGTACAGCAGGTGTGTGGAATAACATGCAGATACATGGGCAATACACTGACTGGATTAGCCAGGGTGTATATTGTACAGCAGATGTGTGGAATAACATGCAGATACATGGGCAGTACACTGACTGGATTAGCCAGGGTGTATATTGTACAGCAGGTGTGTGGAATAACATGCAGATACATGGGCAATACACTGACTGGATTAGCCAGGGTGTATATTGTACAGCAGGTGTGTGGAATAACATGCAGATACATGGGCAGTACACTGACTGGATTAGCCAGGGTGTATATTGTACAGCAGGTGTGTGGAATAACATGCAGATACATGGGCAATACACTGACTGGATTAGCCAGGATGTACATTATACACCAATGGGGATATCTATAGGACCGTTTCAATTTTATGTATTCAAACAGCATTAGCATCAATGCTGCATATATTTTTAACATTTGCTAATTTACAGTTGAACCCCTACAACCATGACCCCAGATAGCTGGAAACCTTGCGTTTTGGACAGAATTTACCTGAAATGAAATGAATTTGATATGACATTGAAATGCTTCAATTTCTTGGACTGTAAGTCTCAGTTACCAACAGGGAAAAATACATTGTATTGTCTCCCTCTGTCCAGACAACAACTGCATATGTGGATGGGATTCACAGGAACACAACAGAAAACTGGCATTCTGGTACATATTATCAGCTATATATGACAGGAAATGCCTTGCTTGTTCTGTGACAGTAATTTCTAAATACTGTGCATCAAATGTGTAGCGTCTGGCACAAGGACTCTTCGAGGAATTTGCACAAATTTAAGCTGTATACATGACACTCACTGACTAACTCACTCACTTCGATTAACTCATTATGGTGTTATAGCATCTCATGCATGTCATCACTTTGACGCTGTGTCTCTTTGTGTTGTTATTGTAACCTTGTTGTTTTCAGCGTCCCATACTCCAACAGTATGGTGGCTCACACGACCGCCCTCTCAAGCACTATTTTAGTTCCAATGATGTTCGTGTTAATCTCACTCAGATGAGAAGAGTAAGTAGCACCATGGCAACCTGTCAAAATCTCACATGTCAGCAAATGGAAGAGATGCAGATTTGGGAGAATAAAAATAAAATTCAGTTTGAGCGGAAATTATGTACAGTGAAAGCACCTATTGCTTTTTGTCACAAAAAGTAGTAAAAGACATGTGGAATTTTGAGAATCCAGTTGCCAATACCTGCACCTTGATTCCTCACACTCTGTTGGTAGCATTCAGTAGACTTTCTCCTGTTGCCAGGTGTAAGTCTATATGATCTCACCTCTTGCTTCCAGGTGTAACACTGTCTGATCTCACCTCTTGCTACTAGGTGTAACACTGTCTGATCATACCTCCTGCTGCAAGATGTAACACTGTCTGATCTCACCTCCTGTTGCCACTTGTGACATTGCGTGATTTCACCAGCGGCTGCGAGGTGTAACACTGTCTGATCTGACCTGCTGTCTGATCTGACTTCTACCTGCCAGGTGTAACACTGTCTGATTTGACCTCCTGCTGCCAGGTGTAGCACTGTCTAATCTCACATCCAGCTGCCAGGCGTAACACTGTCTGATCTCACCACTTGCTGCCAGGTGTAACACTGTCTGATCTGAGTTCTAGCTGCCAAGTGTAACACTGTCTGATTTGACCTCCTGCTGCCAGGTGTAACACTGTCTCATCTCACGTCCAGCTGCCAGGTGTAAGTCTGTCTGATCTCACCACTTGCTGCCAGGTGTAACACTGTCTGATCTGAGTTCTAGCTGCCAGGTGTAACACTGTCTGATTTGACCTCCTGCTGCCAGGTGTAACACTGTCTCATCTCACGTCCAGCTGCCAGGTGTAAGTCTGTCTGATCTCACCACTTGCTGCCAGGTGTAACTCTGTCTGATCTCACCACTTGCTGCCAGGTGTAACATTGTCTGATCTGACCTCCTGCTGCCTGGTGTAAAACTGTCTCATCTCATGTCCAGCCGCCAGGTGTAACTCTGTCTGATCTCACCACTTGCTGCCAGGTATAACACTGTCTGATTTGGCCTCCTGCTGCCAGGTGTAACACTGTCTCATCTCATGTCCAGCTGCCAGGTGTAATACTGTCTGATCTCACCACTTGCTGCCAGGTGTAACACTTGTCTGATTTGACCTCTAGCTGCCAGGTGTAACACTGTCTCATCTCACCACCTGCTACTGTGGTTTTACTGCTGCCACTGCTCACCACCTACTGAAACACTGGCTACTAACATGCCTGAAGTGGGTCCTGAAGTTAGGATAGAATCTCCAATGAGGTTCCTACATTTGAGTAAACTAATAGAAGTTTACAGCAAGTAAATGTGGTATTACGCATTCCCACAACATCACAACAGGATGCTTAAAGTTTACAAGTCATGAAATCATATCTACAACCCGATTTATTCTTCCAAACTTTCCAGTGTGTAATCAGCATCAGTTGCATGTAAAAAGTCTAGCTCACCAGCTTTGTTGGTCACAATGTTAGTGTAATTTGATTGTGATGGTATTTGATGATGTGTCACGGGTCTTGTTCAGCGTTGTATTTACGCACCCAGACTAGTTCCTGGTGGTCAGATGAACGGAACAGTTAATGATGAGGTGGACAGACAGTGTCCTGGGGAGGGTCAGGCCAGGACACACTGGAGGGAGATGAACGGAACAGTTAATGATGAGCTGGACAGACAGTGCCATGGTGAGGGTCAGGCCAGGATACACTGGGGTCAGTGTCCCTGAGTCCTGTCCTGGTCATGTTTCCTCTAATGTTGTCTCCCGATGGAGTGGAGATGGTCTGCAGATGTTCTGCGTGAAATTGTGACTTGGTTGCATGGAACATGCCAGGTACCTGTCAGCTGGTTGTGGCTGAAGTTATCTCCTGCAGATAATTGCTTCCTCCTTGCTGAGAGCAGCAGCTGAAACACTCTACTATCAGGGGTATCCACACAGTCAGGGGATATCAACTCAGACAGATGATATACATGGATTAGGGGAAATGTAATCTCCCCTTGATAGGGATGTTTGATAGAGTGCCCGGGGTATTTATCCATTAAAGTTATTGCCCACAAGTGTTTTTCATACAAGCTCAGCATCTTTAGTCAGAATGATTGTGTGTCGGAATACCTCTGCATAAGTGTTCCTGTTTCACAGTTTGGCAAACACATTGATGTGGATACCCAAATAATTTTGTTTGGTTAAATTCCTGTAAAATCACTTGTCAGATAGTAGCATGATACGCACGTTTACTGCATTAATCTGTTACTTTATACATTAATGAAGTACTCTTTAGCATGACCTGAAGGTGGGATGGTGTCTATGGTCAGTCCCTCCTGGATTACGTGATTCCGCGGTTGAAGAAAAAATCGTTGAATTTACCTTACCATGCAGGAAAACGTCTGGTCCACGAAAAACAGATTTTCATGCAGAATCTGTGCAGAATTCGCCACTTTTCTGCCTTGGAATTTGCTTATTTTGAAAACTGAGTGAAAACTGACTGACAGCCAAAATGAACAGTAGAGTTAATGTCAAAAGTAGGATCGGTTACGCATAAAACGAACTGACATATTTACTGTGACAACATTTTCAAAATATTTATGATATTAGTAAAGCAGTTTTTAGGCATCTTGCAATTACTATTAGATGAATTTGACACTGCAATAACATTCCCAATTATTGTTGTTTGCATGAAACCGGAAGTTGTTTGTCTCCATCAAAGTTACGAATGAGAGGAGGGAAATATCTTTCAGTGATTGTTTAATTCTCAAACACAGGAAAAGGTGTGGGTGCTTTGTCATCAAACTTACTCAAGATGTGATGTGTGCTGTTAACGTAACTTTATATCTTTGTTTGAAAATTAAACTATGCAGATCTGTGTAATATTTTTGTTGGTTTTTTCTAAATGTTTTAACCGCAGAATTTTTTTGCAGAAGATTTAAAAATAGGGTGCAGAATTTGCTTAAATTTGCAGCGGAATTCTTAAATATTTGCCGTGGAATCCAGGAGGGACTGTATGGTCAGTGCTGCAACCTTTGTAATGCTGTAGATTATTAATAAGCCAGAGACCCTACAATGTGATTAACCTACCACCCAAGGCTGAGTTGACTTGAACTCTGTGGGTGTCTCACTGTTGTGTAACATGAGGACTGGCGTCCATGGTATATACCTCGAAAGTGGGGAGATTACTGGTGCTGTCCTTGACCACCCTGATCCAGGAACACCTGACCAAGGGGCAACTGACCCAGGAACACCTGACCAAGGGGCAACTGACCCAGGAACACTTGACCCAGAAACACCTGACCAAGGGGCACCTGACCCAGGAACACCTGACATAGAGGCTGCTGACTTGACATAGGAACACCTGACCGAGGGTCACCTGACCCAAGAACATCTGACCCAGGGGCACCTGACCTAGGGACATCCCTACCCATACCATAAACTTGGTAGAACTCAAGGCCCTTGTACCATCAAGCTGGCAGCTAGTTTTCATCTAGTGTTCTTCTGTATAACATGCTTAATACTAACTGTTTCTCTGTTCTTGGTTCACTCACTGCTGTAGGCTAGATCCTGGTGTGGTGAAGGGATATGAAATAATGTACAAATATACCACCGGTACTCCCAGTCTCACAGAAATAATGTACAAATGTAGAATAGGTGTTCAGAGTCTCACAGACATAATGAACTAATATAGAATAGGTGTTTACAGTCTGACAGAAATAATGTACAAATATAGAATAGGTGTTCACAGTCTCACAGAAATAATGTACAAGTATAGAATATATAGAATAGCTGTTCACAGTCTCACAGAAATATTTTTTATGCCAAACCAATTTAGTGATTTTACTCATGATTTTCAAGGTCCAGTTATCCGTTGGACAAAAATAGAGTTATGGATGTAGAACGTAGTTACAAATCATCTTCAGAAACCGATGGCAAGAGGCGACTTACATGGCCATGTGGTCAGACTCACACAGTTGATGCATTTCAATCACTGAACTGTTTGGTTCAGACGGTATTATTTACAGATTGACAACTAGCTGGAATATTGCTGAGTGTGGTGTTAAACAACAAACAAACAACATGATATGTTGGCACCCTACATACAGAAACCTGTGTACTATGTGTGTCTGAGAGGGGATGTAGTTAGTAAACAAAGAGACTACAAGGTCATGTCTTTTGATGTCTTCTAACACAATACACATTTATAAGTGACATGTACAAGAATGTGTAAGTTATCATAGGTATGTGTTATGTTATCAGTACATTGACCCTTCCTAACTTGACTTTAAATTTTCCTTAAATATTTGTAAAATGTATTTTAAGAATTTCAACTGTAAATCTCCTGGTTATAGTTATATACAGTCAAGTGTTGTTAATCCGACCTCAGTTTATCTGACATTTGGCTTTATCCGACTCTTTTTTTGGTAACAAATTGAATAAACATAATTTGTTATCATCTATGTAGTCGGACATCCTCGTTAGCCCGACAATTTGCTGTGCAACAGACGATGTTGGATTAACAAGACTTGACTGTTGTTTGATGTGTGAGGTTGTTGTGTTGCAGAGGTCGTCCTCGTCAGGCCCCCATGAGAGACATGTGAAGCATCGCCTGAAGAAATACATGTCGAACTACAACTACCAGGTAAGTGTCATGCAGCACTGTGACTCTGGGATTCCCTTACACAGTTTCATAGGCAGATCCACAGGAAGGAGTGTGCCCGGGGTGCACACCCTTGCTTTTGTCCTGAAAATTTATTTAATGACCATTGAAACGCTTGTGGAAATAAGTGTGCACACCTCCTTTATCAATAGGGTGCTCCCCAACTTTTTCAAAAAGATGCATTCATTCGTCTGTGCAGTCATAGATACAAATGTTGCAATCTGTGGCTCATCGTGTCAAGGATGAACTGTTCTAATCATCTTCGTGAGTTGTAACATCTTTTTCCTAAGGTAATAAATCCTGTGGGATTCAGTGAAGTGTGAACTCAAGTCACTCAAGCAGGGATGAAACGTTGAAAACATCCCACAAGTTTGAGACATATTCCACTGTTAGTAGATGTCACTAGCAGCCAATGACACATGCAGTGACAGTGTTTGTTTGGCTGTACATGTTTGGTGGCAGCGAGCAGCTGTATCCATTAGATACATCAACAAACAGCGGTGCAGGTATTGATTCAGGACATTGAATGTCGGGACAGCAATTGTGGGTGTAACTCTAACACTGACTAAGGACTGAAAGAATTTGATTGAAATGAAATGTAAAGTTTAAAGGGTTTTTTTTTATCTAACTGTAAAACTACCTAGGTCCTTACATATGCTTTATCAGAGGTTTGTTATCTTGTTTTAGACTCATCAACCAACTACAACAAAACTACAACCTTGCAAATCACAATGTATGAAATAATTATTTTTTCACTGGAGCATATCCTGCTGAAAATATGAATGACACAAGCAGATACAAATATTAAGGAAACAGTCAGTATAGAATTAGACATCAAGCTCTATGCTGCTATAGTGAACCCTCTTGACCTAAGGCATGAAACAATACATGCTTGAATTCAGATAATTTCGAGACATGTATTTTACACACACATTGTAAAGAACATTCATTCCATATTCCACATGTGCAAGTTGTCCTATATAGTAGTGATGAGAGAATGTCTACACTTGTTGAAAGGAAGTTTGGTTACTCATCTGTAACAGGTTTGGTTACTCACCTGTAACAGGTGACATGACCACACAGGAAGTTATGTAGAGAAAGGGACAATGGGACTATGACAGATAATTAAACAAAAGTATATTTATGCATCTTGGTCTCAATACTTAAGTCAGCAGGTAGAAGGGGTGATGGAGGTTTTTTTTCAAATAAATATTGAAAAAGTTTTAATAATATTCTTTAAACATGAAGATTTTAAAAATCATTTAACTTGTTAGTTTGCATAAGGAAACATAATTTCAGTGCCAATTTATTCACTTTTAATTTTTTGAGTTGTTGAATTTGTACAGTAGTTTTGTAGTCTGGCCTGATATGCTATATCCTGTTGCCTGTGGCAGTTGTCGGGCCCCGATTTGCCCCCAGTCGTGGAGAAACAGAAGAGAGCTAAGTTGAAGTCGTCGAGAAAATTTAAGAAATCTCAGGTAGTTTGGTGGTGTAGGTGTTGTTGTGTAGTTTGGTGTCACTAACACTGCCTTCTTCTGGCGTCCTCCTGCAGGCAGACCGCACGTAGTCAGTACATAGGCAGTCCCTGGCAGGACCTTTACTTCATTCACTTCTTGTTGCCTTATCATGCTCTTGAATAAGTAGTGTTTGTTTTAGGTCAGCTCATGCTCATCAGTCCAGTGACTATTTTCTCTCCTTCCATCTTGACACACACCTACTACCCTTATGCTACCAAAGTGAAAGTAAGATCACCAAGTCCATCTTCCATCTTGATGGACACACCTACTACCCTTATGCTACCAAAGTGAAAGTAAGATCACCAAGTCCATCTTCCATCTTGATGGACACACCTACTACCCTTATGCTACCAAAGTGAAAGTAAGATCACCAAGTCCATCTTCCATCACTGACCTGGAGTGGATGTTGCAGATGAACAGGCTGTCCTTAATGAGCATTAGGAATAAGTCTATATTCAAAATGGTGTCCATGCTGTTACATAAAGTCTGGTCTCAGTAAATGTTGTATTGCATACAGTACACAATAACACAGTCCTTATCATTGTGTACCTGTAAGGTATGTGACGCCTTGTTAGTGGTGTGGATGTTGCAAGTAGTTATCCCCAAATGTCCTGGCTACAGTACATAATAACACTGTTGTGTAAGGTGCTTGTGACACCTCTCTGATCCCCAATTGTCCTGCATACAGTACATAATAATACTGTTGTGTAAGGTGCTTGTGACACCCTCAGAGAGGTGTGGAAATCCCAGGTAGTTATCGAGATGGACAGGAGTTGTCATATGCTAGATAGTTTATCTCTCATGACATATTTTGTCTGTTCGAATTCTTTGCTTTTAATTTTATTATCTCAACTCTGCAGCATCAAAGAACACTGAAAGTTCACTATCAGCAGATGCAAGTTAAAGAGTGTTTCATGTTTTCATAACTGGTTCATCCCAAAGTAAAACGGAATTATTAGCACCATCTGTAAATGCTCCACATTTTCAAATTGTTTGCCAGGAAGAGTTGAAAGAATTGATTTCATTGTTTCATGTTTGTTCCTCGCTTGTATGATGCATTTATAGCCTTGCAGACGTAAGCCCTTTATATTTGAACTTGAAGAATGTTAAAAATTTTGGCTGCCGAAAATTTAATCATTCTAAGACCCCAAGTTTGAAATTTTGACTGACACACAGAATGTTTTGTAGACGTTAGACATCATTAGGAGTTTGCACAGGCTGCACGTGGTTTCATGACATCAGTGTAATACAATGGCTTTCTTGTTGAAACTGAAAAAGGTAGCAATAATACCATTATTCTGGTATATCAAAATATGCTTTATAAACAAAGTTGTTTGGCAGTATTAAAGTCGAGTACTGATATGTTGGTAAAAACTATAACAAGCTTTGTCATTATCGCTGGTTTTACTTCTATTATTTTATCTCATTCGCTACTGATATTTCCCACTCATATTCTTTGTCAAGTCGATAGAAGTGTGGAAGTGATCTTCATTTCAAGTAATTCTTCAGCAGGGCTATCAGTGACAACAAAAGTACTGAGCATGTTGACTTCAACATCTTAAGATTTACTATAATTTCCTTGGTTCCAAACGCCCGAAATTCCTCCAGACCAAATTTTGAACTACAGTGGAAGCTGTCTAAACCGGCACTCATTGGGACTGAAGAAATAAATTTAGACAATGTGCCGGATTGTACAGCTGATGATAAATGTACAAGGCACAGATGGGACTGAGATTTTAAGCCAGTGTTGACAACTTGCTGGATCGGACGGATGCCGGTTTTGACAGTTTCCACTGTATTAACACTTTCTGCATCACCAGTTTCACTGTTGGGATGGAGCTTGTGTGACTGTACTTTTACCTGTGTCAGTGAACATTACAGTAGCTCTCTGCAGCAGTGTATATTAATTTTACAGAATAATGTTGTGGAGTGCATCAGTGTTGTGAACCTCTGAAAAGTGTACCCTACTTCCCTTTAGTGTATATCATGCCATTATCTGTCTTCACTCGTAGAAATGATGACTGTCTGAGCAAGTGGATGCAAATTAAGGATTTAGGTCCACACTGGTGACTAAAGTGTCCACAGTGAAAAGTAAATCACAATACCTTTTCCTTGAACATCAGATCAATAAGGGAAAAGCTAACAAACCTACTGCAAAGTGAAAAACTTCATTGTCATTTGTGAACACCAGCTCCCAATGAATCCCAGTTTTACCACCCTAGAGCTGATATTCACACTTCCAGTCACCTGGATGTGTACCTGCTTGTGAAGGATAGCGAGTATTTTTCTGTCCAGTTCGCCTCTGTTCTTTTGTTAGTTTCCAGGTCAACCTGGATGGCTTTAGTACAATACTTATTTCATTAATCTTTATCTTCTTTTCAAATGAGTTACTGAATTCATGGAAGCATGTGAATAAATAATTTCTAAATGTGCAAGTGGGAGGTAAAACTTCTATTGCTTTACTATTTGTCATGCTTATGCTGTTTTTCACCCTTCTTTTAGACTTTAACCTTGTACAGTTTTGTTTTTTTCATTTGATTTTGTTCAGTGCCGACCTCTAGCAGTTGTTAGAACACATGGACATGTTCCACAAAGTGATTGTGGCGTCAAGGTGGTCGTTACGTCTTTCTTAACCATTATTTTACGACATTCTTAATGTTACGATGACTTTGTGGACTGGGTCTGATCACAGGGGAGGGTGGGCTGAGAAGGCACACCATCTCACTGGTTTATTTCGTAGAAACTGATCTGTTACAGCCAGACTAACCTGATGATGACACTGGTTTATTTTGTTTGCTGTCAGCTGCATGGTAATGTTTTTTCGTAATTATGTTTATCTACTTTCTTAAGTGTTACTTGTCAAAGGCTGTATCAGTTGTTTTCTAATACCTCGTTAATTGTTTGAAAGACGGTAATCAAGATATGTTTTGTGTGTTTTCAGGTGTAGTGTTTATTTTTATAGTTGTGCAACTCGAAGAAGTGTGGCTATCGTTTAAGATAACATGTACAAATACGATAAATGTTGATGCATATCACCTTATTACCACCAAATATTTCAAAGATCATTAAAATTGCAAATGACAAATTTGCTGAAAATAATTATTTTTCATTTTACAGTCAGGAGACACTTATACTACATAGGGGCACATGTGTCCTTGTGATTCACGTGCTGTAGAGGGGCACATGTTGGTGTACGTGATGTTGGAACTATGTATGTATTTCAGTGATGAGCTGATCATGGTTGCAGCCAGACTTTAAGTATCGGGTGGAAGCAATAACACAGCTTCAAGGAACATGTCAGATATTTGATCAGCATGAACATGTCTTGTCCTGATAGAAGTTGCTACATTGCGATGACTGTTGTTAGTATACCTGTGTTTGTATGTCTCTCTCGCCAGAACTCCAACCTTCCTGAGTACTACTACATCTACTCTGGCAGCGCCAAGTACCTGCGACCAGATGCCACCAGCGTGCCTTTCAAGTCTCCCAAGAAGAAGTGAGTACACCATGTGGTATATGGTAAAGTGTTTTCCATGTATCACTGATTGTATGATTGTACCCAGTGTATTCAAAGATTACATTAAATGTATTCATTGTAATCATTTGTTGAATGAGGTGTTAACTGATGTGCATCCAGTTTAATGATTGGTTGAATGAAATGTATTACATGTATGAAGTATACCCTATGTATTCAGTGATTAAGCAAAGTGTAATTATTGGTTGAATGAGGTCTATCCAATGTATTCAGTGGTTGAATGATGTACACCCAATGCATTCAGTGGTTAAACAAAGTGTATCCAGTGTAATGATTGGTTGAATGAAGTGTATGACATGTAATCATTGAGCGTATATGGTGTATCCGGTGTATTCAGTGGTTGAATGAAGTGTATGACATGTAATCATAATGGGTGTATGTGGTGTATCCAATGTATTCAGTGGTTGAATGAAGTGTATGACATGTAATCATTGAGTGTATGTGGTGTATCCGATGTATTCAGTGGTTGAATGAAGTGTATGACATGTAATCATTGAGCGTATGTGGTGTATCCGGTGTATTCAGTGGTTGAATGAAGTGTGTGACATGTAATCATTGAGTGTATATGGTGTATCCGGTGTATTCAGTGGTTGAATGAAGTGTATGACATGTAATCATTGGGTGTATGTGGTGTATCCAATGTATTCAGTGGTTGAATGAAGTGTATGACATGTAATCATTGGGTGTATGTGGTGTATCCGGTGTATTCAGTGGTTGAATGAAGTATACCCAATGCATTCAATTATGAAACAAAGTTTATCCAGTCTCATGACTGGTTGAATGAAGTGTATCTGTCTGTTGAAGGTCTTATAAGGGAGGCATGCCCGCCCTCCGTACTGTGCCTTCAAACACCGTATCTCGTGGTGAAGCGGAAAGGCTTGTCAATGCAGCTACCAAGCTACTAGTAGCCACAGTAAGTACACACATGGGTTTTGTTTTCACTTAGGGAAGCTATGACAGAATTTGGAGAATCATCTCAAACTGACAAAACAGCAACAAGATGGGTGTTGCTGCAGTCAGGTAATGCATTGCCCCATACACTGATGCTCTGATTGTTATCAGATTGGTTGAATCTTCCCCAAGGTCCTTTGTTGTCCATTGCTGGAAGTAGGTTGAGTAATCAAGTTGACAGTCTGATGACACGACCTTCGCAACCTGAAGTTGCCTCTCTGACATGATGTGGATAGCATGTGTTGACACTGTCCTCACGTTTACAGGAGAGTGTGGAACACAGCAACATTGCCAGCAACAGCAGACAGACAGCGCCACGCCCTTTTGAAGTGAGTACTATATGTATGCAGCATGAGTGTACTCAGCTCTAACACACTAAATAGCATATGTGAACGTGTATCTTGTAATCACATCATATATGGACAAGATGTTAGTGAATGTTGAATATTCCATATATATGTGTTATATAGATACTGTAAATCATTAAATTTTTGCGAGCATGATATTTTTGTGAAAATTGCGAATGGCTTGAGCTCGCAAAAATATCATGATGCAATGTGCTGGTAGAATGCAATGAATAATCAGCAAACAACCTGTCCTATCTTCACTTTATTATTCACCTGTTCATATAATCAACAATAGATCTAGACAATACATATATTAAGCAATGACAACAACGCGAAGAATGACTAATTACTAGCATTACTTGTACTCACCTGTCACATGTCAAACAATGGATACCTGAACAAAAGTCACTCAATCAGTATGTCCGATAGTCCAGACAGGCGCCAACCACGCAACTCACATTTCTTAGAGACTGTTTGAAAGGCCAAGACCATCCAGTGGGCCTGGATAGGTTTCATGACACTTATGTGGAGATCAACAGCTACGCTGACACTGACTAAACTGGTCCTTCATCAGTGCCAATTTATTAGAGTCATTCCGTTTAATTTAATCCCTTTGAACTGTTTTAAGCAAGCTTATCTGGCCTATGCAGCAAGTGTTGTTTTTAGGAAAACATCACTGATTGCATACATGCGGAAGTACTCCACTGAATGGTGTTCAAGATTAGCAGCAAACTTTAATATGTGATTGGATTTTCTTCAGATAAAACTTTCAGATGCAAGTAAGCTTTGAAACTGTCAAACTAAACTATGTTTTGAGAATTAGGCAAGTCGCAAAAATATCGTGACGTAAAAACGTCTGTTGGTCGCCACTCGCAAAAATATACGCAAAAATTTCGTGATTTACAGTATGTTATCCTTAGAGATGAAACAATTAACAGCATCTACCCTTGCTAAAACATGCTTTCATTTTCTGAAAATATCCTTAATACCAGCAACAAAGAATAAAACGTGCTAAACTGGAACCATTTGCTGCTAAACCACTGTGTTTACCTGCATGTACCTGTGTTTACCTGTGTTTTGGTATATTGTTAGTTTTAGTAATCATATCGTCCGTCAAGACGGTCACCATCCGGCTGTTTTGTTTAACCCCCTGTTGTCATCTTTATGATCCCAGTTCAACACTCTGTGAAGTCTCTTGTATCAAATTTTGTTATTTTGTCTATTGATTACATTAAGTTTTTGCGTAAATTAATGAAGCTGGGATACTGCTGACAGCCACGTCAGAATTTGACTCTCGCACTTTTTTTATCGACCATCAAGTTGGTTTCCTTCATCTCAATCAGACATAGTTTTCTTTTTGTCTAAACTGTATTTCCCAAACACACAGGGCTCCCTGCTGGAGTACTATCTGAGCACACAGCCACAGGTAGAGGAGCTACAGGAACAGCATGGGGACAAATGTTGACACCAGCACTAGTCTGAACTGATACTACCATGTACAGCTGCCGCAACATACAACATTTTGGTTGCACATTATAACCAACATCAATATATAGTATATTCTGTGTTATGTGAAGATGATGGTTCTGTCAGAAAATATGAAATTGATATCTCCCTTGGTAGGTCTAAAATATCATAACCATTTTCACTTAACCAAAATAGACAAAATAGAACATGTTTCCTTTCTGACCAGATAACATGCTCATCTCATCTAGCGACCAGGTAAAGCTGACAGTTTGCATGACTGAACATAAAGTCACCTGCGTCAATCCCCTCACTGAGTTAGATGTGTTTTAGGACAAGGAAAGATAAAGATGTCTGTGTATCATACCATCATTCTCTATCCTCCATTACACCACCAGAATGTCACCAGACAGTTTTAGTTTTAACTGTCAAGTTAGGACGTTGGCTTATCTTTGAGATTGGCTTGTTTACAGTAACATAAGGCACATTGTCTGTGGTGCTCAACATGAGGCTGTGACAGAAGTTTGGTGATATGGGAGCTTGATGTGTAATGTCAACATTTGTCTGCATGTGTTGATTGCCATCTTATTATCAACATTATGGTACATAGTACATGCATATAGGAAAGCCAGTATATACAAAGTGCATTTAATGGTACTCTCTTTCTTTATTTCTTGTTTACCAAGACTTCTGGTTCGGTAAATGCTTATCATTTCCTAATGTTTCCATGTTTACAAAACTTAAGATTGTTTTGTCAAACCTGCTGTTTTTGCTGTGATGAATTGTCACATAATCACTGCTACTGCATGAGTCAGTGCATATTTATAATTAACAGCTTTTGGAAAAATCACATAGCTTATGGCTTTTCACAACAAATGCTTACCTGGCAGTGCTGGTTATATTATTGGCATTTATTCTTATTATAACATTGGCTCATTTCTAAGTGTAATTTAACACATTTAAAATAATTATTTCTTGTCAGCGATGTTACAGTAATCACATTTCTATTTTCAAAACATAAAGTATTGTTTGTATCAAAGTATAAACTGAAACATTTTCTAATTATGATCATAATGATTGTTTTCTGCTTGTCACATATAGCACTGATTGTCTTGATGATGCAAACATACATGATTGTTACACCAGCTGATATACCTGCATTATTTTTATTGGCTGTGCTCGACCTAGTATTGTAGAGTAGTCTGGATTATGTTCTAGACCTCGTATGCAGGGTTCCCGGGTGTGCCCACTATAGACGAGGAGGAGGCACAACTGTTGCTCCATTCACGCCGTCAGGTATTCGTGTGGCTCCGTGGCTTATACACGTGTGTCAGCTTCTGTGTAACCAGCGGCAGTGTGTGTGGCGTACGATCAGAGATCTAACAGCATGGAGATGGGTCTTGTTGATGTTGTGGAGATGGGTTATGTTTGATTTCTATAGATGTTTCCAGGCTGTTTCCACGACTCTCAGTTGTGCTCAAGCTCAGATTTGGCTCACACACTCACCCAGTATTAAATAAGGTTGTATACAACGGGATATCCTTCATATCATGTTAAAATATTCAAGAACTGATGTCATTATTTTGGTCAGTGTGTAAGAATGCAGTTAGTTATTGTGACAACCAGTCACCAATAACAATTTAAATGATTGATTTACAATTTACGAAAAACACTGTTATTGACCATATGAAATTAATGATGTCATTCAGAGCAATAATGCAGTTATAACTTACCATCAGCCAACCACTATCTACTGTTTGCTACACTAGCATTCCCAAGTTGTGGAGGGGTTATGGGGACAAATACATGTATGTACATCATTTGGCTTTGTTAGCCAATCACGTGCCACAGACTCATGATGCGACAATGTATCCCTGCATCAACAAAGTAAGAAGTTTTATTGCTCATGGTCACTTGACCTTGTATGAACTCTATGGATGTTCTATGTTGTCCTGTTGTGTGTGATCCAAGTCCTGGCATCCGAGACCATATAATCTATTATATCATCATGGTCTCTGCTGACATTTTCTGTATCAACACATTTGTATGTAACAGTATAATTCCATTACGTTTCCAGTGATACACTCACACTGTCATCATGGTGGGGGTGGAGGAGGAAGTCTCATGGCGGGGGTGGAGGGGGAAGTCTCATGGCGGGTGTGGAGGGGGAAGTCTCATGGTGGGGCTGGAGGGGGAAGTCTCATGGCGGGGGTGGAGGGGGAAGTCTCATGGTGGGGGTGGAGGGGGGTGGAGGGGGAAGTCTCATGGTGGGGGTGGAGGGGGAAGTCTCATGGCGGGGGTGGAGGGGGAAGTCTCATGGCGGGGGTGGAGGGGGAAGTCTCATGGTGGGGGTGGAGGGGGAAGTCTCATGGCGGGGGTGGAGGGGGAAGTCGGGTGGAGGGGGTGGAGGGGGAAGTCTCATGGTGGGGGTGGAGGGGGAAGTCTCATGGCGGGGGTGGAGGGGGAAGTCTCATGGAGGGGGTGGAGGGGGAAGTCTCATGGCGGGGGTGGAGGGGGAAGTCTCATGGCGGGGGTGGAGGGGGAAGTCTCATGGTGGGGGTGGAGGGGGAAGTCTCATGGTGGGGGTGGAGGGGGAAGTCTCATGGCGGGGGTGGAGGGGGAAGTCTCATGGAGGGGGTGGAGGGGGAAGTCTCATGGCGGGGGTGGAGGGGGAAGTCTCATGGCGGGGGTGGAGGGGGAAGTCTCATGGTGGGGGTGGAGGGGGAAGTCTCATGGCGGGGGTGGAGGGGGAAGTCGGGTGGAGGGGGTGGAGGGGGAAGTCTCATGGTGGGGGTGGAGGGGGAAGTCTCATGGCGGGGGTGGAGGGGGAAGTCTCATGGCGGGGTTGGAGGGGGAAGTCTCATGGCGGGGGTGGAGGGGGAAGTCGGGTGGAGGGGGTAGTCTCATGGCCTGGGTGGAGGGGGAAGTCTCATGGCGGGGGTGGAGGGGGAAGTCTCATGGCGGGGTTGGAGGGGGAAGTCTCATGGCGGGGGTGGAAGGGGAAGTCTCATGGCGGGGGTGGGGGGGGAAGTCTCATGGCGGGTGTGGAGGGGGAAGTCTCATGGTGGGGCTGGAGGGGGAAGTCTCAAAGCGATAATGTTAAAGCCAGAATGGTAGTCCTATATTTTTACGGTGACGTGGACCGGAAGTAATGTCTGTTTGTTAAAGCCAGAATTCACTGCACAGTTGTCTCCCTTGAACTGCCCATAAGCCTGGATATGATCATGGTTGAGATCCCATTTTGCCCCAGTCATGTTTCTAAGTTTGTCAGAACTCCAGCAGTGCTTACTGGTTTCTGCAAGGTGGTAAATGTCAGACCCTACATCCTCTTACTTCCTGGGGTTGACATTAAGCTGATACAGTGTGGTGTATAACCCAGGGCTCTGACTAAGAAGCTGATATTTCCTGTCTGTGACTATTTAGAGCAGCCATTATACTTGTGAAACTGGCTGTTGTCATTATTTGTGCCCATCAAACATCACTAATTCCATGTAGTCTGTGCTTCATTCTAACACTTCTGTTAAAGATAGAACAGCCTCCACAGTGAACTAACCATCTGCCCTGAGTCTTTCAGCCTGCTTCTGTTGTGTAGCCGATATTCCTTGCTGTAATGTGCTGAGGCATGTCGTCATCTCCTTGCCTACATTTGTGTGTACCTATGTACATGTAGTACACCTGCAGGTAATCTTGCTCCATCATGTGGTATGTCTGACTGCAATGACCGGTGTGCTACGTCAGCTCAGTGTGTCCATCATGTGTTGTGTTTCAGCCCTCCAAAACAAGTAAACGGCCAGCCACAGCTAAATATACCTGGGACATCCATGGACGCAGAGTTGCACAGGATGAGCGAAAGGTCAGTCACATGCTTGGTCACATGCAAGGTCACATGATCAGTCACGATTTTGGTCTGTGTGCTGAAAAATTTTGTGTAATTTACAATATGTTCGATTTTCACTCTGATTATATATTGTTTTGATTGGCAGAGTGTTTTTACAGTGTAGTGAATGAATACACCCCAAATTAAGTACAGGTGATAGTTGATACAATCTTCTGCAAGGCGTATTAGACAGTCTTATCTCCCGTACTTTAACCTCAGACTGAGACCATATTGGTATAATTGGTCTCAGTGTTATCCAGAGATTTATAGCAATCACACTGCTGAAGATCTGCTGTTGTTAAAGATATGTGCATGATGTTCCAACAATATGCTTCATGGAATATATTTGACTGGTTTATAGGATGATAGTATCTTCTCTTGTTCTAGCAGTACATCAGTTTTCATTCTTTGTCCATTTTCTTTTCTCAGGCCTATGATGACAGCTTCCTAGGAAAAGGTTTAAGGTGAGTGATCATTCTTATGGTGTCACAGAGCTGTGGTTAAGTGTATCTAGTAGAATGTGCAAACCTCCACACCTTATCAAAGATCTTGAGTATGAGGTTGGCAGTATGTTTTTTATGGACCAAGAACTGACATCAAGTTAGTGGTGATATCCCCTCTTTCAGACCCCACTCCAGCCATCCATCCAGCCGCCCCACCAGTAAACGTGTGTACCGCCACCTCCGCTCTCCCACACCTTCCGACACCGTCTCAAGTCGGTCCTCCGTCACGCACACGACCTCCACCTCTGACATTGACCCAGTACCGCCGGCATCTCGACAACGAAGGAAGAAGTCCTCCAGTCAGCAGTCACTGTCCTCACGGAGAAGCGACCAGGACCGAGACCGGCCACTGTCAAGCAAATATAGGACACGCACAATCATCAACGTCCCAGAAGTGAAGTTGAGCGAGGGAGTCAGTGTACAGGACACAACGCAGACAGCAGGAACACAGGATGAGATTGGAATTCAGACAGAGAACAGACTCATCAAGGATTATGATCAGGTAACTCAGGTTTCCATACAGAGTTGCATTCCTTGAGTGTGCCAGAATCTTATGATCCAGGGTTTGAATCCCGGTTTTCCCTAATGATGTTGTAGGTTTGTCAGTACCACATCAGTACATTTTTTTGGATGGTAAACATGTGGGAACTTCCTCACTGCAGACTTGTCTTCTGCCTTGGGTTGATGTGAGATGACACTCTCATGACCGAAGGGTCATGTGGTGATGTGCAGACTAGGATCCAGGTTCCACCACATCAGGACTGACTGAAATACGACATAAATATGTGTAAGGCTGAAATCACTCACTCATGACCAATATAGTGGGTGAATATGTTGACTGCTTTTGAAAATGACCCCATTATGCCCAAACAAATCTTGACAACTGGCGAGTAATCTCTCAGGCACTACTGTTTGATCATATGTGGCAAGGGGAATATCAAGTTAGCCTCCATGTAATAACCTACTCTGTGGAATTCAAGGAACTTATACATGGGACTCTAATGGTGTGCATCTCATATTTTATTTTATAGGGTTTCTTGTAAGTTTAGAGACATTTGAACTTAGGTACATTTTGCTGAATTTCTCTTTGATGATAGTGTAATAGGTGATGAAGGGGGTGTTCGTTATCCACCTACTGTATGGTATTCATTTAGACTATGGGGACTCTAAAGGTGTATTTTGATTTTGTATTTTATTTATTTTTCCAGTGTTAATGTCGTTTGAACTTACATAAAATTTGTTGAATTTATCTCTGAATATAGGGTTATAGGATGTAAAGTCTATCCACTTCCCCACAAAAGGTGCTCAACATTTTGATGAAACTTATACATGAGTTTCACTGGGACTCGAAAGGTATACATCTCATAGTTGCATAGATGTTTACTGAACTTGTTTAGTAGAAATTAATCACCAGAGCACACTCAATGTAGGGAACCCTTCCTACAGCATAATTTTGTCTTCTATTCGAATTTGCAATGCTGAGTTAAGTTATAACAGTATTGATAGTCATGGACTTGTTCATACTCACAAGTAATCTGTTGGCCATCTTCTAGCAGGAGGACGAGGTGAAACAGGGTCCGTGGGGTGAGTACCAGGTCTATGTGCGGACTGGGAACAACATCGGTGCCAGCACCAAGGCAGACATCAAACTGACGCTGTATGGGCAACAGGGGCGCACCAAGGAGATGGTGCTGGGCACAGGAGACTCCAAGAACCACAAGGTGGCCTTCCAGAAGAACAAGGTAGGTAGGAGTAGTGGCAACGTGTCTCTTTTCATCACCTTTCGACAGTAGTACATCATGCTGCTTGTGAAAAGTGCTCAAAATGGAGAGATTCCTGACTTACTGGTGTGTGACATCAAGTAAAGAGCCTGACTCTTTTGCTAGATCTGGTTTGTTGAACATTATTTTAGTGGTGACTAGATGTTGTTAGTTGTAGGGTTCCCCCTCTGCTTAGTTTGCGATAGTCCTCTTTCAACACTAGGCAGTAGTAATGACACTGCCATATGTGGTGTTCTGCTTTGTTTAGCGCAGATGTCACTTCTGAAGGCCAGTTTGATGACAGCTTATCATTTGGCTTTTTGTCCATTTCCCATGATGTTAAATGTGAGAAAAGACCCAGTTTCATTTGAGTTTGTTTCAGAATATGTGGCAGATTGTTTCAGATATATATTCCCACGTATTACTTTCATGCACGTAAACGGTTGTTAACTGCCAGTATTACAACCTTGTAATGTTGCTTGTAACACTGTCATATGATGTGTGTCTGGGTTTCCAGGAGGACCTGTTTATACTAGCAGCTCACCATGTTGGCACACTCAGAAAGATCAAGATTGGACATGACAGAGTGGAACTTAGTAAGTTCAAGGGTGTTGAGAGTAACTTTTTTTACTGATCCATGGACTGTACTGTGGCACTCTAGGGTGTTAATGTAGCACACTGTGGAAACATTCGGCACATTTATTGTCATTCTAGCAGAATGTGATGATGGTGTGAACTCTTCAGTATTGATGTGTGTGACATTTTGATGAAAGGTGTGACACTGTGGGTGATAAGCTGCTGCATGTTTTCAGGCAACGCCTGGTTCTTGGACAGCGTCAGTGTGTATGACATGCATGACAAGCGGATCTATGAGTTTCCGTGCCACCAGTGGCTGTCAGAGCATGATGGGGATCACCGCACATATCGAGTACTGCCCATGGACAGGGACCGAGCTTTCATTGATGGTGAGTACAAGCTGTTAATGATAGGTAATATAAATTTTGAATCTTTCCTGGAAGATAGCTACAGTCAAACATTGTTCAAGATGGCAGGTTAACCTCAAATGTTGGAGTTATAATAATTACTCATAGTCTTTCCACACTATTTAGGGCTGCTAAAGGTATTCGATTGGCTAATCAAGCAATTTTTGTGTGTGTCTCTTTTCATGATGTGTAACAAAATATGGCCACCACCAATAGTGATTCAGTGATTGGCTGGCTTATCATGGGTAGCTGCCATGTTGTGCTAGATCAGAGCCTGATTGTCAGCAGGCTTTGTGTCAATGATTAAATAAGCAATCAGTGAATGTCTTGTTGATATATATTAATAAGAATTTGAGTAGTATGTTTGTAAAGAGTTCATTACAAGTTCATTAAATTAATATGCCTTCTGTCCAGCCTTAGAATCCCCTGGCACCTCAAACAATAAATCCCGAAACCACGAGACATCTGAGGATGAATCAGATCAGATTGTGGTCAAACATGGCAGAGAGAGTGTCAAGGCTCACAACAGCAAAGCAGGGGATAATTCTGACCAGTCCTACACTGGATCTGAGGATTCCAGTTCTGAGTTTAAGTCAGAATCTGATGCAGATGAAACTGCTGTAGTTTCGCCGAAGGAGCAAAAAGACAAGAGATCAAAGTCCAAACCTAGGACGTATAAGGAAGAGGACAGATCCAAGTCTGGCCCAACCTTCACCTTTCGCACAAAGAAGTCAAAGACCACTGCAACAAGACGTCAGACGGAGGAAAAGAGCGTGGATGAGGACACAAATACTACACAGGAGGAGTTTCTGGCAGGATACAAGGTGAGCAGGAAGTTCTGGCTTTACTTCAGGGTAAAAATGAGATATCTGACAAGATTTGGCCAAGTCGATCTGATACTGTGGAAGTTTATTACCATTCTGTCATGAATTAGAAAAGTAATAATGACATGGAATGGAAGGAATCCGTTGATGGCCTCAAGACCCATTAAACGTAAGTCACATGTCTGCCTTTTACTGATAGATTGTTGACACTGTTCACTGACCAGGATATATATTACAGGCGGGCATCAGTGCTGCATCAGCAGAGAGTCAGAAGCAGGCAGAGCTGGAGAGGGCACAGGAGATGGAAATGATGCAAGGCGAGACCGTGCATGACGCTGCACGCAGAGGACACCTGGACCGACTCAAAGAGCTTCTGCATCACTTTCCTGACTTGAAGGAGTGAGTCGTGCTGTGGACATGAAAGTCACTTGTTTTATAACAATTTAAGGCTAATTTTGAATGGTGTCATGAGAGCCTCATTCATCATGCATTCTGAAAGTTTTAAGTGTATCAAAAGGCTTTTCTAATTGTCTACGGGTATGAAGAATTCTTTGGATGGTAATCTGTAAAAATCAGTTGTAATTTGTAACTTTGAGAATGTCTGCTGTTTCCTGTTTTAGTGCAAAGGATGAGACTGGATGGACTCCACTACATCACGCCTCGGCCAATGCTCGCATCGATGTCATCAAATGGCTGACTACAAGTGGGGTGGACATGAATGAGGAGACGCGCACTGGGTACACACCAATACATGTGGCAGCCATGAATGGACATGTCAATGCTATGATGGTGAGGAGACGTTCTTTCACTCAGATATGCATTTATTTAGGGAATTATTTTATCAGAGTGGCATTCAAGATTCAGGAAAAATATTTTATATGATGTTTTAAAACTTGCTTCTACAGGAGATATAGCTTCGTGAGCCCTTAAGCATATAGCCTTGTGTATTTGCTCTCAATTTTCTGGGTATGCATCATTAGAAATAAAAGGCGATGTAAGACCTTAATTTTGGATAATGATAGAGACACACCCTTTTATTATCAATCTTTTATTATTACATATTTGAACACTCATCTGTGACATGCTAAACAGTTCTTGTTAATACCAAAAGACCCTTGTGTTCCAACATTCCAGATCCTGTCTGCCATGGGGTCTGCTATCACTTGCCGGACTGCTGACCAACTGACACCTCTTCACCTTGCAGCTAAAGGGTGTGTCATCAGTTGATTGTGTCTCCTTTGTAACCTACTCTGTTTTATACAACATGGATTTGTGATTGTTTTATGGCCATTTGTCTCCATGCTAATAACCTTTCTGGTCAAAGATGATTGTATCCGACTTGTTCTGTCATGTAGTGGCTCTAATGTGACTGGTGTGGCTGTAATAGTCTAAGGTGTGCCTGGTGTGGCTGTAGTGGTGTAAGGTGTGACTGGTGTGGCTGTAATGGTTTAAGGTTTGATTGATGTGGCTGTAGTGGTGTAAGGTGTGACTGGTGTGGCTGTAATAGTCTAAGGTGTGACTGGTGTGGCTGTAGTGGTGTAAGGTGTGACTGGTGTGGCTGTAGTGGTGTAAGGTGTGACTGGTGTGGCTGTAGTGGTTTAAGGTTTGATTGATGTGGCTGTAATGGTCTAAGGTGTGACTGGTGTGGCTGTAATAGTCTAAGGTGTGCCAGGTGTGGCTGTAATGGTCTAAGCTGTGACCGGCATGGCTGTAGTGGTGTAAGGTGTGACTGGTGTGACTGTTAATGGTCTAAGGTGTGCCTGGTGTGGCTGTAGTGGTTTAAGGTGTGACTGGTGTGGCTATTATGGATTAGGATGTGACTATGATAGTCTAAGGTATGACTGGTGTGGCTATTATGGATTAGGATGTGACTATGATAGTCTAAGGTGTGACTGGTGTGGCTATGATAGTCTAAGGTGTGCCTGGTGTAACTGTTAGTGGTGTAAGGTGTGCCTGGTGTGGCTGTAATGGTTTAAGGTGTGCCTGGTGTGGCTATTATGGATTAGGATGTGACTATGATAGTCTAAGGTGTGACTGATGTGGCTATTATGGATTAGGATGTGACTATGATAGTCTAAGGTGTGACTGGTGTGGCTATGATAGTCTAAGGTGTGACTGGTGTGGCTGTAATGGTCTAAGGTGTGCCTGGTGTGGCTGTAGTGGTTTAAGGTGTGCCTGGTGTGGCTATAATAGTCTTAGGTGTGACTGCTGTGGCTGTAATGGTCATGTTTTCTCTACAGTGGATATCTGGAATGTGTCAAGTGGCTTGTGGCTAATCGTGCACGCATTGATGCAGAAGACAGTTTCAAGAGGACAGCCATTGACATGGCAAATGACAGAGGGAAAACAGAGGTGGCTGAGTTTCTGCATGCGTGTCTGAGAGAGTTGAAGAACCCTCACAGCAGCTTTGCCCAGATGCACGCCTCCTACCAGGGGTAGGTCTAAATTATTCGAGTATTTACACACAAATGTAAGTCAAACATGAAAAGATAAAACGTAAAAAATCATTGATATTGCTGCGATGCAACATGCGCTGAAAACAATGCTACTATTTACCAGTAAGCTGTTGTTAGTTAGTCTAGACTATAGTTATACATTTTTGGCAAAATTGCTTGGTGAGTATCTAAGCCACTCAGATGTGAAGGAGTCCCTTCAACTTAATCATTGTTCAGTAAATGAGTTGATTGTTATACACTTTCAGATCTGGTGACAGGTCGGATGGGGACAGCAGCTGGAGAGATGACAAGGTTAGTTGGTCATGGACCACAAAGCGGGTCCTGCTATGTAAAGGGACATTACTCACACAGATAATGTAAATTCTCAAAAGAGTGTACACTCTTAAAAATGACAAGTCTTTGTGGATGATCAACTAGTTTATTGTACAACAGTGATGCTGTGGTAGAGATACTGGTTGTCCTGTAGACAATGTGCTTGTCTTTCAACAGCCCGACAGCAGTGTGTCCCAGGATGCAGCAGCAGGGAGTGATGATGAGTCCAGCATTGCTGTCAAGAGAGTGAGCTCCCCAGAACTTAAGGTAATGCCGACATCCTACTCTTCTCTGATAGGGAGAACAGCCTCCTATGTACACTACTCAACATATTTGGTAGGGATTGTCTCAAAGAGAAACTTCTCAATATTGATCTGTACTGATGGATGGGGGTAGGTGGATAGACATACATGCACTGTTATTGTGACACATTTCTTAACTTTCTGTAACATTGTTGGACACATTATACAGTGTGGGAATATGCTGCATGACTCTTTTTCCTATTTTCCAGGAGAAGAAGCGGCTGTATGAAGAGCAGCATCACAAAATGGAGGAGCGAGGTCTGTCCTTTCTTGACAGTATCCGCCAGGACGTGGACTCCTAGGTCTCACAGCCAACAACAGCTGCTGCAGTCATCTATTTTTGTATCAAGGTCAAGGACAGAAACTGATATTTTCTAACTTCTGAATGTTCCTGACAAAACTGTGCCCTTTATGGTGTATTTGATATAATTGTAGTGAGTGAGGAGTAATGATAAGTAATTACTTTAGCGTCAAAGGAAGGGAATTAATTATCACAGTAAAAGTCTGAAATGATTGAAACTTGTCTTCCTATTCAATATGACATAAAATATATCTTGATCTGTGCTTTTGAAGGAATCTCATGGGAAATACAGGCATTTGCTTGATATTGTTATATAAATGACAGCATTGAGTAAACATAAAGGAGTGCATTCATGTTAAGCTGTTATTGGTATGTTCTTTGTTGAAAGGAGTATATATTTATCAATTTCACGTACATTTCAGTATCCAAGTATGCCTTCATTTCAGATGTCTCGTACACATAGTTCATTGACTGTTGATGTCCATTTCATGTGTCTTGTTTCTTAACATTGATGTGTTAACGCTGGTAGCGTCTATGTTGTGATGACAGTGACCTTCATTCATGTGCCTACAGATGTAACCAAAGCCTTCAAGTACAAGCTCATTGTTGCCTCATAGATCAGTCAACAGATTACTTGGATTTATTTCATTCCTGTACTTTATCTAATGTGTCTGAATATATGGTGTGACCAGTTGTACATTGCAACGTAGCCTTGTTGTCTGAGGTCTGTGATACTGTATCATGTGTGGAATAATCAGGAGTTGAGAGAGATTTGGGCCATCTATAAATTTGCCAAATTACCGCCTCTTGGTCAATCAAGTTGTCATGTGACAATGTGAAGTACACATAAAACTGCAAATATCTGTAAGGTTTCATTGTTAAATGTTGTGACAGAAGTAGACAGGTGTAAAGCTTTCTGATTACTGGATGGCCGCAAACAGAGAATATGCAGCACAGCAATGTGAAGTTGTCTCATCATTAGGAATAATTGGACAGGTATGGAGGAGGTCTCACAGAACATGGAGGTGCCAGACCACATGTTTTCAAGAAAGACTGACATATTCCAACAATTTCTGGTATTTTATATTTTTAGGGACCTCATTTGTATTGTCAGTTTTGTCACTTTTATCATTTCATTAGTTGTAGAGAACTGAAAGATATTGATAGGGATGGGGGGGGAATTGTTGATAGAATTTTTGTTAATATACAAAGTATCTGTGATAACTTTGAATGAACAAACACTCTGTGTGGCTGAAAGATGTATTAATCTGTCGCTTTCTCTAGTGATGCTGCTGCCATTTGTTTTGTTGCTTGTTCAGCCATTCAGGGATGTGGAACGAAGAATCAAAGCCGTTTGTTCTGTCTTCTGTTTCTCTCGTTTTTGTCATTAAATATTTATTATATCCACGGTGTTTGCATAACTTATAGCTACTTAAAATGTTGAGTCACATATGAACACATTGGCACACACACTGTGAGTTGGCTATAGCACCACTTGCAACAATCTCAGTTATCGTTCAATGTAAAACGGCTTGGCATGGATGGAAAAACTCCGTTAAGCAGATCTGATGTGTACCATTTCAGTGAAACCCACAGGTTGCTGTGTTTACTTATCAAAAACAAATACGTGAAAATAAGCAATTCATGTCAACAATCACAGTTTACGACATCACAGGTCATTGTGACACCATGATTGTGTCATGGACAAAACTGTTCCACAGGAGATATTGCTTGTGTGAGATCAAACAATATCACCCTGGAGGTATAATTTTGACAGTAGATTTTGCACAATGCTATAACATGAACTTGGTGACATCACTGCACTACAAGTGTAATGGCAGAACCTTGTCCAGAGATGTACCTTTTTCATTGAAAACTAATGAAAGTGATTTTTGATGATAAATAGAATGTGAAATTGATATAGTTGATATCAGAAGATATGAGGTTGCGATTCTTTACAACAAAACAGAATGCAGACAATTTAAAAAAAATATATTTTAATGTTCCTATTTCAATGATAAATATCTGAATGAAATACTGTAGATAAAGTCATAAAAAAGTAATGGATGATACATTACATGAACACAAAACCGTGACAAAACAATTGTAGAGTTCCAGCAGTAATCTGTCTATTGCAGCAAATCACTGTCACCTGTCACAATAACCCTTGCTACAGCAGATATGTGCAGCTCCATTCTACTGAACCCAGACAAAATAGACCTAGAATGACTTGGTTTAGTACTTTGTAGACTAAACACAAAACCATAATGGAAATTATCTTTTACTTTTAACAGGATGCATGTGCTTTTGGAAGACATGCATTTTGTTTTCCTCAAAAAGGTTGCCTCCTTTTGAAAGTGAAACCTAAATTTAATAGTCTTGTACAAGCAGGAATAGTTATTTTGATATAAAAAGCAGTGTCATCATATCTGTAACAATATTACCTTTAACTGTAAATACATGTACAAATGATTATGACATCCCTAAACAGTTACCAGGTGAACCTTCTCTAAATATAAATTGGTCTTCCCAATTAGTTCAGCATAACATTTCCACAGCTTCACATCTTAGTTTTGAAATAGGCAGGAACTTAACTTTTTATTCTCAGTATATTTCCCTACATACTAAATCACTGATCCTGATATAACATTAACACAACACCACTGTAAGTACCGCCGGAAGATGACAACTTCACAGTTCAGTCATATTATGCCAAGGAGCAGGTGTAGTTACTGACAGGCTATTATGATTACTTGCCATGGAACACATAAATGAGTCACTAGGTGAATGATTTAGGTTTAATGTGAAGATGTCACTCTGCAAAACAAAACATGTATTTCAGCAGGAGGGTAAAAGTCTTTGTAGGCCACAAAACCTACGCAAATGTGTTACCCTTTGCCCTAAAATTACATAACCCCACTGTTTCCTTCAAGCCCCAAACCTGACTTCACACCATATTGTTAAACACTAACTGCTTTACACTCTACATTACCATGTCAAAAGTGCACCATGTTGTGTCAACGAATAACACATCAACTTTCAAGGTGACCATTATCTTTGACAAGAATAACACCAAGACTTCATGTTCTAGGGTTCGTAAGGATACGTGGCCCAATATACTTTCCTGCCTCAGTCAATGCCACAACCAGGTTGAACAGAAGGGCTTACTTTGACCTTCAACAAGTCTTTACAAAAGACTTTTTACACAAGGGCCACTCCTACCAGGGTACACACCTGATCTTATCATAACTGCATTCATACCTTTCCTCACACACCTGATCTAATCATAACTGCATCAATACCTTGATCACACACCAGATCTAATCATAACTGCATTAATACCTTCATCACAAACCTGATCTAATCATAACTGCATTAATACCTTGATCACAGACTATAATGAATGTTCATCTCGTGACCTTGATCACTGAGTTTTTCGTGACATCTGTCAAAACAAGACCCCAGTGCTATGTCGAACAAGTCCATTGTAAGACACTCCACTGTCAATACTCTATTTAGCAGATACATGTATTACAAAAATGACTGGTGGCAGTAGCGGTAGAACTCCCAACAAAACCTAAAAGCAGTGTCGTCTGACATGGCTGCTTCATAATACATGACATGACTTTAAAAACTCTCTAATGATGATCATACATGATAATTTCTGATACTTGATTATTTTCCATGTTTATGCACTTGAATTTAAGAGTGCCTGTGATGAGATAGTGATGTAGTGTGGACAATATGGGAACATTAATATTTTCATTACATATGACTGTTCTGATTCAAAAAGGATTAAGTACATGTTTACATTTGTGCTTCTGCTTGAATGTTAGGGTACAATCTTGTTAGTAGGACACCCTAATGCCCCATCATGCTTCAAACAGTTCAACACATATCTAAGTAGACTGGGATAAAAACACACATGTGTAATTAGCTGCTACAGAAAAAACAGGAGGAAACATATATACATATATTGCTATAATAGCATCAACATAGGATCTTTATGCATTGTAACAGTCACTGCAGCCAGTGATCGTCAGTTCCATTCCCGACAAGTATTGCCAGTATTCCCTGTATAAGGGGCAACTTTATCTAGTAAAAACTATTCTCTGAGAATAATTCCTCCCAGAAATTATCAGATTTTCACGACCGGAACATATCTATATCTATATCTGGTTTCCATGGTGATGATAATGTAGTGGCGATCAGTCGGTGTCACATAGCATTGATCTAAATGAACTTCACCTAATGAAATAATGACCTCTGACGTAAAATTTATACCCATATAGATAATTGCATAAGAAATGTATTTTGATTGCATAACTGATACAAACAAATCTGCCTCTAATACCCATGTTGCATCCATGTCCAAACTTCACCAGCATGCATGAACGTAATACTTCATCACAGTGGTGTGACATCACAACCTCATTTACAAGACATATCTGTGGAAATCGAAAGAACCATGACGTGCATGTCATGTCACCACCGAGTCTCATCCATGGACTGGACGACTGGACTGCTGTTGGGGCTGAACCTCACATTCGAGCTGAAGTCTCCACCAGCTGGCGAGCGAAAGCCCTTCCTCCTGGGAACAGAAAAGCATTTGTTTCTGTTAATTCCTAAATCCATAACTAACTAGCTGAAAATACTGATATGAAACAAGCCTGAGAATTTTGTTCTTGTTTTTTTTATGCAACTTTCAGTTTAGTTTAGTTTATACCAGATACTTGCTAAAGGATGTAAATATACTTGCCAGGATAATACATTCTCATGATAAAGTGATATTACATCGTGCCATGTGAGTATCATGAAAAGAGATGAAGCGACTGAGACAATTTACAAGGATGGTCATTATGATGAAAATAGAAGAATAACAAGCTCACATAAATGTGGTTTGACACAAGGCATTAATATGAAAAAAAACAAACATGCAAGAACAAAATTGCTGTAGCAGTGTCACACTCTTGTAAACTGGCCTACAATCACTGTAACAATATCACACTGACCTTCAATAACTGTAGCATTGTCACACTGACCTACAATAGCGGTAGCAATATCACACTGACCTATGGTAACAGTAACAATGTCACACTGACCTACAATAGCAGTAACAATGTCACACTGACCTACAATAGCTGTAGCAATGTCACACTGACCTACAATAGCAGTAACAATGTCACACTGACCTACAATAGCTGTAACAACGTCACACTGACTTACAATAACCATACCAATATCACACTGATCTACGATAGCTGCAGTAATGTCATACTCTCATACAGTCACCTACAATAGGCATATATCTACCAATGTCCTCTTTGTTACAGATCTTAAACTACATCAGAACTAAATGCCAGGTAATATAGGAATGAAAATAACATGCAGTTAGTTAGATATAAATAGATTCTCTCGCCAGCAGAAAAATTAATGCCTATATGAAACACTACCAGTTCCTATGCTTCTGAAACACGCGCCCAGAATGACTGAGATTAGTATGACAAAATACTAATGTTAGTCATAAGCAATGTCTTGTAGCAAGTCTCATCACCTAAAAAATACATATAAAATGGAAAGCTTGACCCATCTGGTGATTGATGACCTTATTTTATACTGTATGTAACTTGTCAGTGAGGATCATGGTTACATTTGGATATCACTTGACTCAAGAGAATGTTGAACTCATTGTACATTGTGAGGTTTCAAATAATAAACGTGATCACTCACTGTGATGCAGCCAATAAAGAATATTCCATTTTCTGCCCCAAATGTAAGACAACACATACACTGAATACAGTAGTATTTTGAACTCTGAACTTTGTGATTGATAATAGTATGTGTAAACATTTAGAAGAGTGTTCAGGAAACGAATACATGACCATAAGGGTGATGTAGCCATTGTCATGGCTGTTTCCCTTGTCACATGATACCTCTGACTGACCAATCAGAAGTCAGTATGTCCCCAATTCCTGGTGGAATGATGGCTTCACTGCTGTTAATAATGTCTCACCTCAGAAGTTTTTCAGGCAGGTGTATAAGTGGTTGAATGCAAAAACAATAACCAACACCTGATACAGACACAAACATAGAACAAGATGGCTGTCCATGCATATTTTCCCTGTAAACTGCCACTTGTGTTAAATCTTGTCATGACAGGTAAGCATGACACATCCCTGACACATGCATGTAGATAATACAAAGCCATACATCACTGTAAATTCTTGTATACACGAAACCACTATTTGACAAATCCAGTACACAAGAAAGCAAAATTCTGTAACCAAACTGAAACAATCCAAACCATATGCTGGTGTATAAGACATTTACCATCAGTTATGTGAGTTATGATGTACCCAAAGTCATGCCATAGTTGTTTAGTATGTAACCCAAACTGCCCTAAATACAAAGTGACAATACACACAAGGGTGTGCTGCAATAAATCACCAGGTGTTGAGAATGTATTTATTCAACAATCTGCATTCACCAGCCTGAAATAAGAAGGGCAGGTTTCAAAATGTCCTGATCAGTTTACATACCTACAAGGATCAACTCGGTCCTGTGTAGAATGGTTGCAACACTCATGTACTTGTTAAGTCTACCAAGCATATACCAGGTATGAAATCAAACTTAAGTTGGATCAGCATACTATATATCCATGCTCAGCAGATATTATTAGCCTATCAGATGTTATTAGCCTATCAGATGTTATTTGCTTCAGTAAGTGCTATAGAACTAGTTTGAAAGAGCTCAATCAGAAGATGTGTCATACCCTTTGTTGACTCGGCCACCTAAAATATAGTGCATGAAATTATTTTTTATTGGGCATATCTTTTCTTGCAAAGTAAAAACATAACAATAAATGTACTACAAGTTGCCTTTTTATATTCATATCTTGTGTCGCAGACCACCATGAGCGCACTTCATCAAGAAATCATATAAATGCAGGAATACGCCAAAGCCAGCTCCCCTAGTCATCAGGTCTAACAAGTCCTAAGTTGCTGGGAGGCTTCCCTGGTACGTCATGAACTGAAAACAATGTGAATCTTCCAAGGTGTGTCCTGAAGGAAGGACAATGTGAATTTTCCCTGCTGTGTCCTGAAGGAAGGACAATGTGAATTTTCCCTGGTATGTCTTGAAGGAAGGACAATGTGAATCTTCCCTGCTGTGTCCTGAAGGAAGGGCAACATGAATCTTCCCTGCTGTGTCCTGAAGGAAGGGCAACATGAATCTTCCCTACTGTGTCCTGAAGGAAGGGCAACATGAATCTTTCCTGCTGTGTCCTGAAGGAAGGGCAACATGAATCTTCCCTGCTGTGTCCTGAAGGAAGGGCAACATGAGTCTTCCCTGGTGTGTCCTGAAGGAAGGGCAACATGAAACTTCCCTGGTGTGTCTTGAAGGATGGGCAACATGAATCTTCCCTGCTGTGTCCTGAAGGAAGGGCAACATGAATCTTCCCTGGTGTGTCTTGAAGGAAGGGCAACATGAATCTTCCCTGGTGTGTCTTGAAGGAAGGGCAACATGAATTATCCCTGCTGTGTCCTGAAGGTAGGAAGGACAGTGTGATCCTCCACTAGTGTGTCCTGAAGGGTAACACTTGAGTCTCCCCTGGAACACCCTGTCTGTAGGAGTGTGTGATGTTGGGGAATTGTGCGTATGCATTTTGCCAAGTGTGGTATGTCTTGGGTGATTAGCAGCTACTTACCACACACAAAACATCAACATGGAATCCTGGTAATTGGAAAACATGCATATAAGGTAACTGATTTACAGGGAGACAATAGTACTGAAACCTTCTGTCCTTCATATACCAGTATATAAATAACATCCAACAACAAGAAATTTAACTTTTCAAAGTGTGTCCTATAACTCGTGACATATTTTCAGTGACAGTGAAAGGGAGAAATGATGTAATGCTTGCATCTAAATTACAAACTGTCTCTGATAAATAACGCTTTTCACTGAGAGTCAGATATCATGAACACATAATCTCTCAACATTGCTTCATGAGTATTTGAAAGCAGGGACTGATATACTGAAGTGGTGGAATATTTTATCCTGCTGCAAGAGAAGACATACATGAATGGTTTAAGATAACCAAAAACTGCAAGATTTGACAAGTCTAGGAAAAACTGGTGGTAGTGACTTCTTCATGCAGAAACAGAGAAAACAGTATAAAACACAAAGAGAACAAAAATTATTCATGTTTGTAGAAATTTTTATCATTTGTTATTTGCAAGCCAGATGCATAGCTAAAATTATGTCCATCTTACCCCACAACACCACAAATAGTCAACATGCTCATGTCCATGAAACAAAGATGCATAGTAAGAAATGTTGCAGGATATCAAGTGATGTGCATGAGAACATATAGACCTATAATTATGTGTACAAATAAAAAATAAAAAAGGAATGAATGACTTGTGTTAAGTCTTGGCAAAACTGTTGGTAGTGGCGTCCTGTCAGTGGACTGAGTCATAGGCATGTGAAGGTGAAGCTGCTGCAGCCGCTGCTGCTGCAGGAGATGGGCCATGTAGAGATGAAGCTAGAATCTTACACGGGGCAACATGTCCTGACAGCTGGTCAGATACACACAGACATGCTCAGATGCAAAAGAAACATGCAGCAAAAGTTGAATGATACCTAGACCTAAGCAAGTCATCATGTGGCCTGGCTTGAGGCACCATTTTTATCATGATTGTCATCACTGTCTTCATCCTGCCCACAGACCGCTGGCTCAGTCTTGGCCTTGACACTGTCTACTTCATCATCTGTTTCAATTTTATAACTTGCAATTACATTAGTGCATAAGGTTCTGAATGGGTAAGTAACACAGGATTTTGAATTTCATACAAAACAACATACAGAATGTCAAATATCTCTGTCTACATGTTTGTTCTCGGAACTTTGGATCTATTTCCGGGCCCTTTAGTTTTGCATCCATTTCTCACTTGCTCTCACAGTGTATCCTAAGAGTGTACTCTCCAGGGATGCCCTCTCAAATATTCCCCTGTCACAAACTCAATGTCACGAATAATGGGACAGGCAGATTTTCAGTAGAAAATGACCCTGTCAGACAAAGACTACACACGCCAGAGTACCTGGTGATGTCGGAGGTCATTTGCTTCCAGATACTGACCCCGTCAGACAGAGACAACACACAGATGATGTACATGACACAGATAGCAGTGCAGCTGTATACCTGTCCTGGTGATGTTGGAGGTCTTTTGCATCCAGATACTGACCCAGTCAGACAGAGACTACACACAGCTGATTTTCATGACACAGATATCAATTCAACTGTACAGCTCACCTGGTGACAAGACGTCGGAGGTGGTTCCGGCATCCTGCTGCATTCGATTCCGCTTCTGTGCACCACCGACATCTTTCTTCCTCTTGCGGCTGACTTCCTGGAGGAGATTCAGCAGGAAGTTCTTGTCTTTACCCTCCTGAAAACAACAAGTTTCTGGTTAGTCCTGTGTAGCGACATACCAGTCAAGGTGGTCAACAGTAGTCTAAGTAGATTCTGTGTTTCACACATCTGCAAGTGAAGCCTGGTATGTGAGCGTGCTGAAGAACTAATCCCCCAGCTACACATCAAGGGCAACATGCCCTGGAAGAAATCCACTACCTGACCTTTCAGTGGCTCTACTTGCTACCATGACTACTATATGTACACTTGTGTAAGCTTCATTCATGGATATAATGGAGGTATGTAGAATTCATATTTTAAATGCATCATTTCATTTTGTGTATGCACTGATTATATCAATCATTGACTCAACAAACTGAAAATGGCCATGACGACATACGACTACTGTAAGTATTGACACCAAGGAGAGCAGACAGAGAGAAGTGAGAAGGTTGGAGCGAACAGTCTCCTCTTTACTGGACATTTTGTGAAAATACAATTTGGCAATGGTGGTACAGTCATCCCTCGCAATGACGAGCTTCGCGATACCGCAGATTCGGTTAAACCGTGGGGTAATCCGTTGCTCCCATAAAAAAGTTGAACTGTGATCACACCCCTTCATGAAATCGAAAATAACTCATCAGCAAATTGGCTGTTGAACTCATATAAATTATGTCAACTAGTGAAAATCAGTGCGGTGGCGACTGACTGTGTTTATTGTATATGTCCGTAGTTTCAGATGCTTTGAACATGCAGGGTTTTCTCAATAATAATCACAACGACATCACAGTAGTAACTTATGAAACTTATCAGTCGAGTTACGACGAGTACTTACAATGTTTGCTGTGATGCAACACACCGCGCTTTAGCGTGGTAAGACACAGTCATCCCAGAATGTATGGTGTCAGAAACCACATTTTATTTGATTAAATTCAATCCCAATTTTATTTATTAAAACTGTGGACAGAAACAACGAAACACTGTGAGAGAATGGCACTACTTCATTCCATAAGCGTATGACTTCCGCTTACCACATTCGCAAGGGTCCCTCTTTCGCGCCTACCGTGCACATTATTCTTAGCAATCACGAACAGATAACAGACTCGTAATCCATGAACTCCGAGACCTGCGTTATTTACTCATTGAAAGCAGTTTCAACAATTACATGGTCAACATTTTGTTTCTTTGCAATCAGAACTGCAAGTAGCGCGTGAAGTCAGCGGTGACTTGTCAAACTGTCTCTTACGTAAAATGTATCCAGACGGGTAACAGCCTGTGTTCGTTGTCACGTTAAATATGGTTGCAGAAAATATGCATTATATACCAGCCAGACAGCAACGTAAAATGATCTGTTACAATCTGTATTCAAGTGAAAATACAGCAATGTAAAATAATCTGTAATCTGTATTCACATGAAAATATGTCTTTGATAACAGGTAGCGTAATAGGAACAGCGGTTATATTATCATGTCTAGTGATTTTTGATTGCAAGTATCCCGTACATATATGTTGTCATTTTCAAAGTTTGTTTATTTTCACTTTCAATGATATGAAATATTTTTTGACTATTAGTGCTCTGGAACTACTTATCTCAATGCTGGAGAATTATATTTAGTGTATCTGCGTGTAATGCAGAGATTCTGAACTATTTTGTCAGCGAGGCATGGCATTTCATGTACATCAAAATCACTGCATCAGGACGTCAACTGAGACTTAGTTTATGAACTGGCATAATAATTTCTGCAATCCATGAATCAAGGTTATCCACGAATTTAGGTATGACTCTGTAACCCTGTCTCCAGGTACTACTGTCACCTGGGTATACCTAGGGTTTATATAGACTGCCATCACGTAGCTGGAATATTGTTCCGCAGCAACACTTACAAGAGCCAGCTGCTGCTGTAGAAGCTTCACCATTTCCTTGTGGCCGATCATTGCAATTCTCATATAGTATGTTCCCATACTGAAACAACAAAGCATACAAGCCTGACTCCAGAGTACAGTAGCTGAATGATCTGTACATGTAGTCACAATTTCTATTATGTTTTTATCAGCATCTGTTTCAGAAAAAAACAAGACAACACAGTCATCAATATCCCCCACATTACCTCCAATTTCAGTCTAAGTCACACTTGTTGCCATGGAAACGTGAAAAAAATATTAAGAAAAATATTAAGAATACCCAAACTACAAAAGGCAGTAATGCACCACCAGATCTATCTATGTGCCAAGTTTGGTGAAGACGTATTGAATGGTTTTAAAGTTCTGCTCCAGAAAATATAATTGTGCATGGACGGATGGACAGGGTGCATTTTAATAACCCCTGCAAAACGTGTTGCGGGGGATAACACCAATATAACATATCAGTGTAGTGGATGATGTCTCTCTCAATCATCACTATAAGGCTGAATGCCCAGCAATGGCAGAATCTCTTACTTACCATGGTAGGACCACAAGTCCAGCAATGACAGAATCTCTTACTTACCATGGTAGGACCACAAGTCCAGCAATGACAGAATCTCTTACTTACCATGGTAGGACCACAAGTCCAGCAATGACAGAATCTCTTACTTACCATGGTAGGACCACAAGTCCAGCAATGACAGAATCTCTTACTTACCATGGTAGGACCACAAGTCCAGCAATGACAGAATCTCTTACTTACCATGGTAGGACCACAAGTCCAGCAATGACAGAATCTCTTACTTACCATGGTAGGACCACAAGTCCAGCAATGACAGAATCTCTTACCTACCATGGTAGGACCACAAGTCCAGCAATGGCAGAATCTCTTACTCACCACAATAGGACCACAAGTCCAGCAATGAAGCCTGGGGAGGAGATGAAGTGGATGACTTGATGCAGCCAAGCGTGTTCTTCCCTCCATGATTCAACCAGCTCAATAACAACCTCATATGTCGTGTTCTTACTCTGGTACGGACCACAAGTCTGACTTGGCTTGATACTGATGGACACAAATACATTGTAAGCCATTATGTAGTTCATCATTTGTCACAGGAAGATATAAATGGAATCTTGTTCTACCACCAAACAAAGACAACATTTGTCATAGGAAAATATGAATGTATTCTTGTACTACCATCAAACAAAGACCAACTACAGGATGGGCAAGGTCAGAATAACTCATCTACCTGTCATACGGATTCATAACATGATTGACTGAACAGCCTTCCACTTGTCACATGGTCCCAAACACCGAACTAAACATAATCCCACACACATAATCCCAAGCATGATTATAATATGATTCCACCTTAGCAGGACCTACAGTATGATCCACAGGTCAAAAGGACCTACAGTATGATCCACAGGTCAACATGACCTACAGTATGATTCCATATACCAACATGACCTACAGTATGATTCCATATACCAACATGACCTACAGTATGATTCCATATACCAACATGACCTACAGTATGATTCCATATACCAACATGACCTACAGTATGATTCCATATACCAACATGACCTACAGTATGATTCCATATACCAACATGACCTACAGTATGATTCCATATACCAACATGACCTACAGTATGATTCCATATACCAACATGACCTACAGTATGCTTCCATATACCAACATGACCTACAGTATGATTCCATATACCAACATGACCTACAGTATCATTCCATATACCAACATGACCTACAGTATGATTCCATATACCAACAAGACCTCTACAGTATCATCCACAGGTCAACATGACCTACAGCATGATTCCATATACCAACATGACCTACAGTATGATTCCATATACCAACAAGACCTCTACAGTATGATTCCATATACCAACATGACCTACAGTATGATTCCATATACCAACATGACCTACAGTATGCTTCCATATACCAACATGACCTACAGTATGATTCCATATACCAACATGACCTACAGTATCATTCCATATACCAACATGACCTACAGTATGATTCCATATACCAACAAGACCTCTACAGTATCATCCACAGGTCAACATGACCTACAGCATGATTCCATATACCAACATGACCTACAGTATGATTCCATATACCAACAAGACCTCTACAGTATGATTCCACACACCAACATGACCTACAGTATGATTCCACACACCAACATGACCTACAGTATGATTCCATATACCAACATGACCTACAGTATGATTCCATATACCAACATGACCTACAGTATGATTCCATATACCAACAAGACCTACAGTATGCTTCCATATACCAACATGACCTACAGTATGATTCCATATACCAACATGACCTACAGTATGATTCCATATACCAACATGACCTACAGTATGATTCCATATACCAACAAGACCTACAGTATCATTCCATATACCAACATGACCTACAGTATGATTCCATATACCAACATGACCTACAGTATGATTCCATATACCAACAAGACCTCTACAGTATGATCCACAGGTCAACAGGACCTACAGTATGATTCCTTATACCAACATGACCTCTACAGTATGATCCACAGGTCAACAGGACCTACAGTATGATTCCATATACCAACATGACCTACAGTATGATTCCATATACCAACAAGACCTCTACAGTATGATCCACAGGTCAACAGGACCTACAGTATGATTCCATATACCAACATGACCTACAGTATGATTCCATATACCAACAAGACCTCTACAGTATGATCCACAGACAACAAGACCTACAGTATGATCCCCTGTCCAACAAGACCTACAGTATGATCCCCAGGTAAAAAAGACCTACACTATGATCCACTTTCAACAGGACTTAAAATATCATCCAACAAGTCAACCTGATTTACAAAAGATCTCACCAGCCAACAAGACTTAAAATATGATCCACAGGCCAACACAACTTACAATATCATCCACAGGCCAACACAACTTACAATATCATCCACAGGCCAACACAACTTACAATATCATCCACAGGCCAACACAACTTACAATATCATCCACAGGCCAATACAACTTACAATATCATCCACAGGCCAACACAACTTGCAATATCATCCACAGGCCAACACAACTTACAATATGATCCACAGGCCAACACAACTTACAATATGATCCACAGGCCAACACAACTTACAATATCATCCACAGGCCAACACAACTTACAATATCATCCACAGGCCAACACAACTTACAATATCATCCACAGGCCAACACAACTTACAATATGATCCACAGACCAACACAACTTGCAATATCATCCACAGGCCAACACAACTTGCAATATCATCCACAGGCCAACACAACTTACAATATGATCCCACATGCTACTGCTGTGGTGGTGAGGAGGAAGAAGCAGAAGAGGAACGCAAGGAAGATGGTGTGTGATCGCGCTGCACGCCAAGGCCGCATCGAAGGCTGACAGTTCTGTAGAACACTAACCTGCAACACAAAAAGAACACACAAAAAAATTAAAATCATATACAAAAAAATACCCACAAGCTTACAAACTGCCTTACAAAATGCCTGATCCATAGGGTCAAAGATATGAAGGACATTATTTTCGAAAATCTAACCAAACTGCAGAACTTCTGATTTAGTAGCGAAAAATCAGATTCAAATTCATCATTTCATTTCCTTGGTTTGTCTAAAGTGTATGGAACATACATCTAAAAGGGTAATATCTCACCAACTCCTGTCCCTGGTGTTGTAAGGGATGTTTACAAACACTACACATACCTTGGACTAGGCTCGGTAGGTATCATGCTTACCCTTTTCACATAGAAAATGATCCACAACTTGATGATCACAATGCACGATAGCAAAGGACTGTAGAATGTTCCCAGCCTGGAAAATATATTAAGAAATATCAACAAAATTTGCCAAGAACATTGAATTTGTGTGATTAAAGGGACCTGTATCCTCCACTTCATAAGATCTGAGTCATGACACACAAACTATAGGTACTGATACACTTCACTTCACAAGATCTGAGTCATGACACACAAACTATAGGTACTGATACACTTCACTTCACAAGATCTGAGTCATGACACACAAACTATAGGTACTGATACACTTCACTTCACACATCTGTGTCATGCCACATGGTGTGGAGCTATACAGCAGAACCAAACAGATACATACCCATTTATACACGCATCATACAGCCACATACAAAGAGACCAGCTCTTTCAAAAGCCACCTGAACACCATTTACCTTCATCATGAAGACTGTGAACTGAGAATTTGTCCAACTACGCTTGTGGACTATCCCACTTTATTGCTCACTGTTTAAAGGCATGTTTTTGCATATATTGTCCACACTGTACAATTCTCACCAACACAGTGCCTGAGAGTAGATAAGATCCAGGGTGTTACGGCCAATACCAAACTCTGCTCTGGAAATACTCTTGAAACAGAACTGGGACATTATCCTGTGAAGAACAAAAATAACTTGGGTAAGTATCCAACCGGAAAACCATGTGCAGCCTGGATAACTGACTGACAGGAAATGCAAGTTGTCAGGAAGACCTAAGTTAACACTCTGACGCTACCCAATACAACAAAATGTTTGCTCTCACCTTCTGATGAACTCGAAGAAGAAGGTGTACAGGAGGGTAAAGATGAAGTCAACAATGACAAGACGATAAATCTCCTGCCCGACAAATGACTCCCAACACTGGAAAGCAACACAAAATGTCACAGAATTGTTTGTTTCTAATATCATTCCTAATGCTACACTTTCAGCACAACATATATTTTTCAGCAAAACCCCTTGCTTCAAGTATTTTCTTGTTGTTTCAATTACTTTCTTGCTTCAGTAGTATAGAGAATGGGGGTACGGGACCGCAAAGCAAAATCGCCTGCAAATTTGAAGGGAAAACCAGCCCTCAGGTGCAGCCCTCTCTGAGACTCATTACGACTACTTTTCATCTGCAAGTCAGATATATGAGAATCCAAGGGTTAAAGACGATTTCTGTCTTTGAACCCCTGCAGAATAATTCATATCTTTTCCGACGGAGAGAAAACAAATACTGGAGCATCTGAGTATACACAATGGGGTTAAATACTGGCAAAGCAAAATCATCAGCAAATTTGCAGGGACTGCACCTCTTTATGTCTACTTTTCATGTGCAAAGCCAAATCACCTACAAATTTACATTGAAAACCAGATGTGTAGTAACTGAGAGCCATATTTTATCACCCAGCAAAAGTGCACCCCAATTAGAGACATTGTAGGTATATGGCATAACCAAAATGCCAGGAACCAAACTATCACGAGAAGCCTAGGCCAAGATCTGATCAGGCCATTTATCCCTTCGAGAAGCAAAGAGGAAATATCACATATCGCAAACCAGATATATGAGAATTCGGGGTACAAAGACTTCGAAAACCTTCTAAATAATTCATATCTTTTCCTTTCTGACCAAGAGAAACAAATCCTGGAGTGATCGGGCTACACCTTTTACGAGCGATACCAGATTCCTCGGGAATTTATTGAACTCTATTTGCTGCTCTTCGTAGAAGATGGCAAAATATTTGATTTTATGTACCTCTACCCACCACACCAATTTCGACCTGCAGCAGGCAAACTATGAATTATACTCGCAGACTGCCTGGAACCCAAGGACAGACACAATCAATGCACTGACTGTCTTGATGCCATACCAAGACTCCACACCATCTTAGAGGGTGACAACTCGACTTGCAAGTGCGGTGCCATTGACCAATGCCTCAGCAATCAGCAGCAAGAAATGTATTCTATGGAGAAACAAAGACATTGACTACACACCACAGGAACGCCTCCCACTCGAGGTTCCAGATGAAAAAACAATTGATGACTGTTTTGTGAACATAGAGTACCTGTACGACCATAGCTGCTTCCAGTGGAGTATTCGATACGCACTCCTCCTCAACAATTGGTGGGTAATTGTCCATGCAAGGAGAAAGATTCTTGTATCTTCCAACAGCTAGCGGGTTAAGAACCACCACAAGGATATCGGGAAAATATTCGGCACACACCATTACACAACTATGGCGGCCCCAAGGGCATGGAAGTAGCAGCCCCTCCATGTAGCGAACATCAAATAGCTGCCAAAGTTAAAGAAGGAGTCTACACGTGCAAAAAGTTTGCAATAGCTAAATACGAAAGGAAGAATAGACTTTTGCTGCTACTCGATTTGCCGAGTGGAGAAACGTTTCCAGTCTACGGCTACAAGATACGAGAAACAGTTCGAGATGCCGGGAGTATAGAATGCCTACAGTTGGTGGGGGAACCACTTCTGTGCAGACTCGGTGAAATCTGTCACTGCACAATCAACTCTTCCAAAACTACCAAAAGGCACCAGTCCACCACAAGACGTATCATGTGCCAAGTTTGGTGAAGAAATAGTGAACAGTTCTGGTCTGAAAAAACCCATCAAATTCAGTCAAACTCTAACTTGTTGCCATGGAAAAACAACAAATATTTTATTCAGAATTCCAAAACACCACCAGACCTATCCACTGGCTAGGTTTCGTTTAGAAATAGTGAACGGTTTTCAAGTTCTGTTCCAGAAAAGAGCACACCCGCTACATTTGCTCAAAGTCAAGCTTGTTGCCATGGATACATAAAAAATATTTTATTCAGATGTCAAAAAATACCAAAAGGCACCAGAACACCACCATATCTATCTATTTGCCAAATTTGATGATGAAATATTGAAAGTTTTAAAAGTTCTGGTCCAGAGAGACAAATATGCACGGACGGATGGTCAGCGCGCATTTTAATACCTCCTGCAAAACGTGTTGCTGGGGATAATTATTGAGTAAGTGAGTGTGTTTAGATTTACTGCACACAGAGAAATATTCTAGCTATATGATGGTTGTCTGTAAATAATCAAGTCTGAACCAGACAATTCAGTGAACAACAGCATGAGCTTTGACCTGCACAATAGGGAACCAATGACATGTGTCAACAAAGTCAGCGAGTCTGACCACTCGATCCTGTTAGTCACAAATACTAAAAGCAAAACGGGAATAGTCCAAACAACAAGAAAATAGTCAAAAGCAATCAACAAATGTTGCTGCAAAAGAGGGGTTAAGGCCACAAAAGTGGCAGCATTAAGCTCTTGTTGCATTAGGATGAGAATTTGGTATATATTGTTTCTATCTGTTAAATACATCAAGATGTATTTCAAGAAAATATTTCTACTTCTGCTGAACATGACCTATGCAAGATACACAGAGAAAAAGGAAGGACTGTTTCTGTATCCATTACATCAAAAATATCGTCAGGACTGAGTTAATCTGTACAGTAAACTTACATCCTTCTCTTGGGCAGTCTGAAACCAAAAGTATACCAGTACCGCCAAGTTGGTAGCTCGCAACGCCATTGTCCTGTTGACACAAATAAGTTCATATGAATTATAACTTTAGCAGTTGAGGTTGTTATGACACACAAACACCCATACAATATGCTGCTGCCATTCTAATCTAAAACAAAAGTTAATCTAAAATTGTTCCATGTCAATCACACTTAGCTCAATGCATGCAGGTTTACTGTCTAATGCCACATAGTGGCTGGGTGTCACTAATTGAGTCTGCATGACCAAGCAAGTAATTGATATCATGAGCAGCCAACCACCTTGTCGTGGGACGCTGACAACCCAGTCACAAAGTCAGGGCGTCCACATTGCCGTGGTAAGATGACCACCCAGTCACAAAGCCAAGACGTCCACATTGCCGTGGTAAGATGACCACCCAGTCACAAAGCCAGGACATTCACACTGCCGTGGTAAGTTGACCACCCAGTCACAAAGCCAAGACGTCCACATTGCCGTGGTAAGATGACCACCCAGTCACAAAGCCAGGACATTCACATTGCCGTGGTAAGATGACCACCCAGTCACAAAGCCAAGACGTCCACATTGCCATGGTAAGATGACCACCCACCCAGAAAGTCTGTAATTAGCTGCACCATCCCTAATGCCTGTTTCAACCTTTGTTGGCCTACCTGAGCATATGAATGTACAGCTCATTCTTTGGCTTCTCATACTTCTCAAGATATCCCAGCAGTGAGAAGAAGGCAGGTGTAACCATGTTCAATGTCGTGATTACCAAGGGGAGTGCCAGCTCACTCAACACTGGGATCTTGTTCTGAAATATACAGTACACAGGGACACTGGTCCTGAAGGTCCAGACAGTCACAGCAAGGGACTGAACTGGAATTTTCACAATTACTACAGTACAGTCAAGGTGTGACAGTTTACTGATGAAGGAGAAGAGTGCTGGCAGACTCTGATATCCAACACTCTGGAGGAAGCCATAAGCACAGGACTGGTGCTGAGAGTCAGAGGATCTGACTGACTTTCAAGATTGAGTCAGTCATAATCAGCAGTTCCTGCATTGACCATAAGGGACACAACTCTCTACAGCTATTCACAGTAACACATGTTAGTTCCCTTTCCTACAGTCTTCAAGAATGGGTTTACTGAATCAATCCGATTCTTAACACATCTTGGCCCAAACATTATACTTCCTGGGTCAACCTCAGGTCTTCAGGTCTTAAATCAGAGTGACTATGGTACAATTAAAGCTACATACAATTTTCTCATAAAAGATCTTTGTTGCCAAATGTTATGGCTACACATTAAATGTGAGATACAAATTTGTTTAAAAACTTGTGATCAGGATATCAAAAAGAGACATCAACACAAATGTGAAATGCTGAAAGACACACTGTAGAGAAGATGAAATTGACAATTAACCTGCCCTTGTGAGTGAACCCACCATACTTCCTCTACAACACACCCACCCACCCCATCCACCTCAAGGTAGGGTGTTTGGGGTCAGGGAACCCACCATTCTTCCCCTACTACACACCCACCAATCCCATCTCAAGTTTAGGCATTGGGACTAGGCAACCCACCTTGACAGATTCAGTAGAGGAGATCCAGTACACCAGGTACCCTGCCCCGCCGAGAAGTCCAATAATGATGAGGTTTGTGGCCACCCGGATCCAGAATATCTGACATTTCTCCCCTATCGTCTTTACCTGCTCTTTCTTCTTCCCTGACAAATATTCCTGCAGAAAAAGATGAACATGAACAATTAACACGCTGAGTTTGACTCAAAAACAGTTCATTGAAGACATTTATACCCTCAGACGAAAAGAAATTAAACATTTTAAGACTCACACAGGCCATTGTAGACACTCTTATCATCCCACACTCACCATCATTTCATTGTAGACTCTCCTACTTACCAACAACTGGTTGTAGACACTCTCCTACTCACCAACAACTCATTGTAGACCCTCTCTCCTAACCAACAACTCATTGTAGACGCTCTCCTACTCACCAACAACCCATTGTAGACACACTCTTACTCACCAACAACTCATTGTAGACACTCTCCTACTCACCAACAACTGATTGTAGACCCTCTCCCCTAACCAACAACTCATTGTAGACGCTCTCCTACTCACCAACAACTCATTGTAGACGCTCTCCTACTCACCAACAACCCATTGTAGACACACTCTTACTCACCAACAACTCATTGTAGAGGCTCTCCTACTCACCGACAACTCATTGTAGACGCTCTCCCACTAACCAACAACTCATTGTAGACGCTCTCCTACTCACCAACAACCCATTGTAGACGCTCTCCTACTCACCAACAACTCATTGTAGACGCTCTCCCACTAACCAACAACTCATTGTAGACACTATCCTACTCACCAACAACTCATTGTAGAGGCTCTCCTACTCACCGACAACTCATTGTAGACGCTCTCCTACTCACCAACAACTCATTGTAGACGCTCTCCCACTAACCAACAACTCATTGTAGACACTATCCTACTCACCAACAACCCATTGTAGACGCTCTCCCACTCACCAACAACTCATTGTAGACGCTCTCCTACTCACCAACAACTCATTGTAGACGCTCTCCTACTCACCAACAACTCATTGTAGACGCTCTCCCACTAACCAACAACTCATTGTAGACACTATCCTACTCACCAACAACTCATTGTAGACACTTTTATGCTTCAGTCGTGCTGCTTCTTTGGATGTCACACCATAATCCCATCCACAAAATACTTTACTCACAAAGAAGAAGTTGAACTCAGAGCTGCCCTCAATGTAATATTTTCTGTAGGACTTCAATATGCTGCCACAGAAACACAAAAGACACATGAGGTCAAGTTACCATGGTAATATTTGGAAAGGTCTTAGTTTATCAAATTTTTTAAAAATTGATGTACTGTGGTCCGTTGATCCTGACCATCAACTGGAAATTACACAACTGAACTAAGAAACAGCCAAAGAGCTTTCTTACCTCTGAGCCAGTATAAACAAACAAAGTATGTAGTATCCGCCACAGGTGAAGACATAGGCGTAGATCATCTTGTACTCCACACCAGAGAACAACTGTACAGAAAACCCCTTGTAGAAGCCATAGTACATCTCGGTGTCATGAAACCAGCCCTGTCAGAGGAGTCGAAGGAGGAACATTGTAGGTACATTCTCAATTCGAACATATGATTTAAATGGTATCAGGAGTTAGGTCTCCTCGGAGGCCAATCGATTGTCCTAAATTACATGTTATGGTCACTTGTAAATTACTTATAACAGGATCAGTTATAATATGAAACTTTCCATCACTTCATTTCTTCCTGTTAAGAACTTCAACCACTTTGATAAATGAAAAACATCCATAAAACATGATCAATGAATATTTAAAATAAAAACAAAATTGGTTTGAACTGAGCACCACAATCCATAACTTTCATGTAAATGACAACACAAGCGACCCCAGCACTAGTGCATCTAGCATACCGCAGGAAAACAGATGCCCCTAAAATATGTCTAAGATCTGAGTGTCATCTTACCGCTCCTGTGAGAAGCTCCTCCCCAGTGAAGGAAGTGCCATTACGCTCTGGGTACACATTGGCAATTGGTTTCAGCTGAGGTGTGTTTGTGCTCGGCACATACCAGCGCTGCAGCACAACCGGCAGTACCACAAAACCAAATGTCAGAAGAAAGATTGGGATGTTGATGAAGAATAGCCATTTCAAAAAGAGGAAGTAGGATGTAACACCAGTGCCAAAATGTCCCTCAATCTTCTTCAGGTGTGATCGCCATAGCTCCAGTGAGTACATCACCTCTGCAACCTGGTACTTGAAGTGCTGCCAGCCCTGAAGGAACAAAATCAGCGTAAATCTAAAAGAATGTGCCCTCAGGATAAGAGTGAGTGAGTGAGTGAGTTTAGTTTTACGCCGCTTTTAGCAATATTCCAGCAATATCACAGCGGGGGACACCAGAAAATGGGCTTCACACATTATACCCATGTGGGGAATCGAACGCGGGTCTTCGGCGTGACGAGCGAACGCTTTAACCACTAGGCTACCCCACCGCCCCCTCAGAATAAGAAATATGTTATTTGAAATCCAGTAATTGTTAGTTTTCCATGTCATCAAATAATAAACATCACATATGATATTTGGATTATAAGGATTTCATTAAAATTTTCTATTTCATAGCTAGTATTCATTTCATAAAAAATTTCAATTTCATAGCTAGTATTCACTCACAAAGAACATCAATGGCAGTCACAATAGACACACATCATAATACTGTTCTTGGAGAACACTGCCATGATTAGAGGGTCATGTATGCAGTTGTTAAATCTCTAGACAAGCATGAAACAGACATATAACCACCTATCATGGCTGCATGCTGCACATGTAGCACAACACAGTCAGTGTAGATCCATGCAAAACATGTAGCACCATGCAGCACACATAGCACAATCCAGCACACGTAGCATCATGCAACACGTGTACAACCATGCAGCACATGTAGGACCACACAGCACATGTAGCACCATGCAGCACCATACAGCAAATGTAGCACCAAGCAGCACGTGTAGCACCGTGAGTGAGTTAATATTTAACGTCACTTCGGCAATGTCTCAGCCATACCGTGACGAGTGTAGCACCATGCAGCACATGTAGCACCATGCAGCACATGTAGCACCATACAGCACATGTAGTACTATGCAGCACATGTAGCACCAAGCAGCACGTGTAGCACCGTGAGTGAGTTAATATTTAACGTCACTTCGGCAATGTCTCAGCCATACCGTGACGAGTGTAGCACCATGCAGCACATGTAGTACTATGCAGCACATGTAGTACTATGCAGCACATGTAGCATCATACAGCACATGTAGTACTATGCAGCACATGTAGCACCAAGCAGCACGTGTAGCACCGTGAGTGAGTTAATATTTAACGTCACTTCGGCAATGTCTCAGCCATACCGTGACGAGTGTAGCACCATGCAGCACATGTAGCATCATACAGCACATGTAGTACTATGCAGCACATGTAGCATCATACAGCACATGTAGTACTATGCAGCACATGTAGCACCATACAGCACATGTAGTACTATGCAGCACATGTAGCACCAAGCAGCACGTGTAGCACCGTGAGTTAATATTTAACGTCACTTCGGCAATGTCTCAGCCATACCGTGACGAGTGTAGCACCATGCAGCACATGTAGCACCATGCAGCACATGTAGCACCATGCAGCACATGTAGCACCATGCAGCACATGTAGTACTATGCAGCACATGTAGTACTATGCAGCACATGTAGCACCATGCAGCACATGTAGGACCATACAGCAAATGTAGCACCAAGCAGCACGTGTAGCACCGTGAGTGAGTTAATATTTAACGTCACTTCGGCAATGTCTCAGCCATACCGTGACGAGTGTAGCACCATGCAGCACATGTAGCACCATGCAGCACATGTAGCACCATGCAGCACATGTAGTACTATGCAGCACATGTAGCACCAAGCAGCACGTGTAGCACCGTGAGTGAGTTAATATTTAACGTCACTTCGGCAATGTCTCAGCCATACCGTGACGAGTGTAGCACCATGCAGCACATGTAGTACTATGCAGCACATGTAGTACTATGCAGCACATGTAGTACTATGCAGCACACATAGCACAATCCAGCACACGTAGCGTCATGCAACACGTGTACAACCATGCAGCACATGTAGGACCACACAGCACATGTAGCACCATGCAGCACCATACAGCAAATGTAGCACCAAGCAGCACGTGTAGCACCGTGAGTGAGTTAATATTTAACGTCACTTCGGCAGCCATACCGTGACGAGTGTAGCACCATGCAGCACATGTAGCACCATGCAGCACATGTAGGACCATAGAGCATGTGTAGCACCATGTAGCATGTGAAGCACCACACAGCACATGTAGCACTGTGCAGAACATATTGCACCGTACAGCACATGTAGTACTATGCAGCATGTATAGCACCATGCAGCACATGTAGGACCATACAGCACGTGTAGCACCATGTAGCATGTGTAGCACCATGCACCAGTCATATCAAGAACCTTACCATTCCAATTGAATATTTTAGCTGAGTACAACGTCCAGGTCGCTTCTTGGCCTTCCTGGAACTTAGGCGCTTCCTGCAAGTACAGATGCGTAATACAATAGATGCAAACAATCCCAGAGGCAACCCCATGCTAGGCCTGTACCATGGTGCTGACAAGTGGCTGGCTTTGATTGTAACATGACCTATTTGAAGCAGTCATAAAATATAACTGGGCATCTAATAGTGGGAAGTACACCACACAGAAATGATCTAACAACACTCTCCCACCTGCATCAAAATCTTGCCCTGCCTTATTCCAGTCACATTCCACGAATACGACCAAGATGACAAACCAACAGGAAGCAAAAAACTGAGACTGACTCATCACACCTACTTGAACCGTGCTCTTCATGAACAGTTAACAAATCAGCCACTATCCAACCGTTCTACTGCATCTTGTGTGGACAAAGGGTGACACACTACCTTATCTCCCTTTTGCTAGCCAAGGTCGTGGTCATCCCTCGAATCACCTCCCCGAACTCCTCTCCAGGCTCAAACTCCTCGCCATTACTCAGGGTTCGACTGATCTGCTCCAGGGCATTCCCTGCACCAAGCCTCAATGTGCCATGGTATGACTTGTTTCTGCGATGACGTAGTGTGTGCTTGGCATTGGACACTTTGTTCTCTGTTGTTGAATACAAGGAACATCAAGGTTGTACTAGAAGGTGGTGCTAACCAGCAGTCTAAGTAAACTTAGTCTCAGTATTGTTTGTTACACTCCCACGCTGAGTCTACCAAATTCTAGTAAGAGGTCGCATCAGGTCACCTTTGAGACTGGCCATTCAGAACACAGCCTACCTAATTGCGAAAGTGGAAATTTGCACAAACCTTTTGAACTTTTTCCTAAAAATGTTTGCACCCGAATGATTACGAATGCTATTTTCCATATGATTGCCCCTGGGTATTGCACATGGAGCAAGCTACAATACTGTCAACAGTGAGTAAAGAGTCGCTGAAAGTAGTGTTATTAGCTGACGGAAACCCTGTTATCAGAAGGCCCTAGGCAGGTCAAATATCTGTGTTTTATATGGATTTTCATTTGTTGAGGGATCAGTGTGAGTGACTGGAGAATTTTGTAAGATGTGCCCTAAACCCTAAACAGTAGCAGTTGTCTGTTTGGTTAAATCTGTTCGGCTGTCTCACAGTGTAGGAGTGTAGGAAGTAGTACTGAGACTATGTTGACTTGGACTGTACCTACCACATGTGAGAAGGATATGTTGACTTGGACTGTACCTACCACATGTGAGAAGGATATACAATGCCTTAGACTGTACCTACCACATGTGAGAAGGATATGTTGACTTAGACTGTACCTACCACATGTGAGAAGGATATGTTGACTTGGACTGTACCTACCACATGTGACAAGGATATACAATGCTACTTCCAATCCAGTGAATGAGTTTTACACTGAAGTCAGCAGTAGTTAATGTCTGCATCCTTGAACTTACCTTACATCTGCCTCGGGCTAAACAATGTCCAACAATGATACAGCCATACCAGACGTAACCGTATTTACCAAAAACATCCATTAAAATCTTGTCAGTGCCATTACGTAATGAAAAAACAAGACTTGCTGTCATTATGGAAGCGCTGATTAAACATTCAAGCCATCATGTCCTGTTGATCTTTATTTAGGTCACTGTGTAACATAATTAACATGCAACATATAATGACACACCATTAAACCATCAATATTGTTCTGCTTCTCAAGTTTTAGCATTTCAAGAAGATCAGCTAGTGGCAAACTATTAATGAATGGCATCATCTGAAGTTCACCACTCCAACAAATCTATCTCTGTCTCAGCTCTATCCAATATTCACCAGTGATTACAGAAATACATGCATTACAACTCCTCTAGCATCCTTCAAGGACAAATACAGTGGCCATTTACCTAACTGCCTGCTTGGCAAACACTCTAGAAGGTCTACGGTGTCCTGAATGTCATGATGTGCTGCAGGCCCCTGGGCTAGGTCAAAGTACCCCTCGGACCGAGGGCGGCGGAGGCGAGGGTCAGTAGGCTGATTGTCACCAAACTGGTTCCATCGGCTGTCTGTGTGTGGTATCTGACCATCATTGGTGTCTGTGCAACAGACAAACACTGTACACTGACTTCAGTTATGTCTAGGTTCAGTCTGTCTTACCATATGCAGCTGTATATAATATATAATGTATGCTGCATTAACATTCTGCTCCAGCAAGCTTGCTGTAAACTTCTTTATCTTCCCTGTCACTTGTTCCTAGTAACACTGAGAGTTACATCGGAAGGGAAGCAACTATTGTGACATAGGTAAAATGACAATATTTGCTGACCGCACTTGGATGCACAGCCAGCTTACTTGCACATGGCCAATTTACACACAGTCCGCTTACTCAGCTGATTTGCACATACCCAGCTTACACACAGTCAGCTTACACACAGCCAGCTTACACACACAAAGTTTACACACACACACCAAACATGCACACAGTTTATACACACCCCACCCAGCTTACACAAAATATGCTTACTCAGCTAGTTTACACACACCCAGCTTACACACAGCAAGCTTACACAAACCCTGCTTACATACACCCAGCCTGCAGTCAAGTCAAGTTTATTGTATTCAAGGACTCCGGCCCACCCAGCTTACATACAGCCAGCCTAAACACAACCAACATACACACACCCAGCCTACACACAGTCCACTTACACACAGTCCGCCTGCATACACCCAGCTTAAACACAGTCTGCTTACACAGAACCAAGTCCGCTCACATCCAGCTTACACATCCAGTTCACACAGAGCCAGTTTACACAATCAGCTTACACCTAGCCAGTTTACACACACCCAGCTTACACCCAGCCAGTTTACACATACCAAACCTACACACAGCCAGCTTTCACACAGCCAGTTTACACACAGCCAGCTTACACACCCAGCTAACACACAGCCTGCTTACCCACAGCCAGTTTACACCCAGCCAGTTTACACACAGCCAGTTTACACACAGCCAGTTTACACCCAGCCAATTACACCCAGCCAGTTTACACCCAGCCAGTTTACACCTAGCCAGTTTACACACAGCCAGTTTACACCCAGCCAAGTACACCCAGCCAGTTTACACCCAGCCAGTTTACACCCAGCCAGTTTACACACAGCAAGTTTACACCCAGCCAATTACACACAGCCAGTTTACACCCAGCCAGTTTACACACAGCCAGTTTACACACAGCCAATTTACACCCAGCCAGTTGTGTTTACAACAGTAAACAGTTAGAGATGGATTCTGATGACTCATTTTACAAACTGATATGATGAAAACAACATGATCATCCGTTGCTTTCATGTAAGTACATTATCAATAATATCCTGGACAAGCCATCAAAATAGCTCTGCAGCAAATCTGCCGTCACCAGCACAAGTTACCTTCCCATCAGTACCACAGATTGTCCTCTAGGAGGTTCAACAGAGAAACAGGCTCTTCTAAATAAAAGGCTAGATGAACACTGAGAATATGAAACCTCCACACTGACTGACAAGAATCAGACCACATACAGACATGTACTTACTCAGACTTGATTATTTACAGACCATTGCCATATAAATGGAATATTGTTGAGTGCAGAGTAAAACAATAAACATGCTTCTTCAATAACAACACAGATGGGATGATGTTCTTTGACAAGTTCCCTTTTCTCTCACTGAGAAACAGTAACCACCACCAACTGCAGTGTCAGTTTCTGGCAGGTCACTATGGCTACAATTAAGCTATTCAATTACCTTATTTCCTGATGGCATCAGTTGTCTGTTAGTCCAGGTATAAGGCAAAGGGGTACAGTATATCACTTCAAGACTACCCACTCACACGAGATGATGAGAAAATGACATGACACACGCAATCATGGTAACCTAACAGAAAAGTTCACATTAATGAGACTTACAAGTTTCCATCTGAATGTCGTAGGGTCCAGCAAACCCATTCTGTTCATGTGGTCTCCTCTGCCCACCATGAGGGTCCATGCTGTCAATGTAGTACGCAGGCTCACGATCCATTGCCATTAATGTCAAGGGTTCCCGCTCACTTCTACTTCATGTTCTTAAGGCAGGAGATTCTCTGTCCCAATTTCAAACCTTGGACATGGGAACCAAAGAGCATTAGTCTTATCCACAAAAAATACATAAAAACTAAGATGCATTGTCATATGTGTCCTTTCATATGATCCAGGATCCATACAGGTGTTTATAACAATAATAAATACATACTAACCCTACCATGCTAGCTGCTCTTACAATAACAGGCTGAAAGGACTTGCATGATAATGACTCCACTATTTCTTCATAACTACAATATCATTTTCAGTTCATGCACTCGCAGACATTTACTTGATTCACGCTTACAGCAAACACACTCTTATGTAACTGTTCTTATTGTCTCGGTCACTTGCAATCTTTTATGTCACGTGAAGATCCGCGTTGGATTACGGTCTTCAGCAACCCATATTCATCATGAGAGGCAAATTAACAGGCTCCGGTGGACAGGCTAGCTGACTTGGTTGACACAGATGTTTGTGTGTCTTCGTGTCTGAATTGCAAATATCAATGCTCATGCTACTGATCACTGGTTTGCTTGGTAAAGAGTCAGTTGTTTACAGACTGATACTATAAATAGCTGGAGTGTGACTTTAAAGACAAACAAAGTGAACAAAGCATATTTTGCCAGAGATATCTGTACTAAGAAATATGGTAAAAACAAACTAAATGAAGCAGTCCCTTTCAGTTTGTAACAGCCATAGTGAACTTAACCTGCTCAGGGTGCAATATTCTGACCATTGCCCTCCTAGATGTTGCTAATTTAAGAAAATAGAAAGCCATAAAATACAAATATTATACCAGATCCAGCCAAAGGCAGACTTTTGATGGCCAGTGACCAGTGTATTAAGAGACATATCAGGCTCTGTTGTCTCAGACAGGGAAAACAACGCCGGAAAACCACTCCAGGAATACTACCTGGGTCTGTTCCATGCAGTGATAATAATATCATAGAAATGTGATCATATTTGAAGATCAAACTTTGGATGGCTAATAGCTAATACATATACAGTTATGGACCTTTGACATCAAAATCAGATCTATTTGGTGAGCTCAACTGTGATTACATTGTATCACCAAAAGTTGGGGTAGGGGGTTGAGTTCAAAATTATATCGTTGAAGTGGAAAGAGATTGGATGTAAACACATATCCGAAATAGTGGTATTACTGGAGGTAACAAGTTCCTGAAACATAACTTTCAAGCCTTCAAAAGTTAAGTACTGCAAGTATTGACTGATTACGTTCATATATCACTGTGAAATGTTTTGCATCCTATACTGCGGTAGAAAAGGATGAAAAACAGTTCTGAAAAACTGTACTGGCTAGCGTCCAGTTATCGCTGTGTACCAGTTATCGCCACTTCCTCGATAAACCGCATGCGCAGATCTGACCTTGTCAATTCCATTGTTTTTCCAAGAGGAATTTTCAGATAGGCGTTGGATACCCTTAAACCTTGATATGGTTAGTAAACAAATATTCAAACCAATAGATAGAAGTTTGTTTTTCTCTTAAACTGTAATGTCACGTGATCAAGAGGGTAGGGGTGTATCTTTTAAAAAAAAGTCTTAAAAAGTTACACTAACATATAACATGTGTTTCTAGTTACAAAGCTACATTTTCCTACGTGTATCATTTTGTATAAGATTTCACACAAAGATAAATACAACTCCACTTGAAAATGTGAACGGTTTTCAGTCCTTTTCTTCTTCTTACCGACATCCGACGTCTGCTAATCTGCGCAGATTTCAATCCTTCTCAGTTTGTGATGTACTTGCCTAATGTGAACTTTAATAAAAAAATACTTATCAGATTTGCATATTGTTTCGAAAGACTCAAACAAAACCAAATTACAAAACAATCATCCGTGTAATTCATTGAAACTTTGTAATAACACTGACCACAACAAAACACAATGAACAACTTAAAATCTTTTATTTGTTTTAGTTTACTTGAAAATAACATAAAACAAATACAAATCTTATTTTAAAAAATGATAATATCAACTGTATTCCTTTTATTTATTTCACATCTATTGGAATATGTACGTGTTTTGTCTTAAGAACTTCGCCAACAGCCAATACAAGTTAATATAAAGAGAAAATACATCTGTTGGTCCAAGGTCGGAATATCAGTTAAGTTGCACGCTTAGAACTTAAATAATCTGGTGTCATTTACATTTTGGTTTCCGTTCACCAACACATATACATAAATAAAATTTCAGTTCGATCTGATAATTAGAAACAATTCAATTACATGAATAAAACATTCACAAAATCAGCTCATATCAACATTTGTCCACATTCAAAATGAGAGTAGGGTTTGCTCTTTCAAATTTCATTTTTAAAAAAATACCATTTATGAAATGTGCTCAGTATGTCAAGGTCAGAAAGACAATTTATTTACGAATTTTATATAATATTTGGTGAATAACGTGAATTATTCGAAAGTGGCGATAACTGTTCCTGTTAGTTGTTTGGAAAGCACAATATGTACTACAGTGCTTCCTGTTTCTCGCGTAATAGAAAAACACGATCAGCGACTGTAAACAAGCAGGATTCATCGGTGAATGGCTAATCTATCACCATGAAAACTTCTATTTCATTTGTTTGAGGAACTACTGGGGAAATCACGAAAGAACGCTAAAATGTGGTGATAACTGGTCGCTAGCCAGTAGAACTTGGAACCTGAAACATCAAAATGGTTATTCAAATGGCCATATCATCCCATACTACCAGGTAAGTAGCTATGAGCTAACGTTATACAAAGTTATATTGTGTATAGAACTGAAGCATTGTATAACGTCTTATATGACAAGAACATTATGTAAGTGACGTCACTATCAACAATGATGTCACCATGTCAATTCAAATTGAACTTCGAACAAAGTTACAAGTGTCTACGGTGAACATGTTAACTAACTTGTTAATTGCCACTGTTGGTAATGTGACGAACATAAATATTGTCTGAATCTAAATGTTTTCTTGGAAATTGTCAGTGCGACCTAAAATACCAGTGAAGTCAGAAATCGTGACACGTGAAGAGATGAAGAGTGATGGTCGTGACTCGCCAATCTCCGTTTGTTTACTGTTCCAATAAAGAATTAAACTGTTCATAAACATTTACCAGACATACAAGAATTTCAAAATGTTGAAAAGGTTTGTAAATGTTATTAGAAAGAGTTGCCGTGAGCAGACACAAAGTTGCCGCGGTATGTGTGGCGACCGGCTAAAGTCGAAGAGATCGATGACAGTGTTGACAAGTCGTGCTGAAAGTTTCAACAGTTCAAGGGAACCCGAGACCCGAGACAACTTCCGTGTTGTTGATTAAGTCCGTATTGATGTCTTCTGACATACATACGTAGTACTTACCTTAATTACAGACAGAAGACCTGTCTTAGTAAAACACCTGTAATGGTTAATGTGACTTGTGTAGCTATCCCCAACGAGTACTGTCGATATCAGTGTCTGGGATGTTTTGGTATTAAGGACGAGCTGATTGGCTAATGAACACATCCGGGTCAGGTCACGACACGAGCAAATAGAACCGGTTCGCGATCTCATATCGCACTACTAGTATGTTCACGTATTTTCCAAAAGCACGTTGCGTCTCGAAGATTTGGTTATGTGTGAATCTGAAATCACTCGTCAAATTCAGTTAGCTTGAACCCGGTTTATAATTCATTTTCCAATGAATTCAGAAACTGCAGTGAGAAGAACAGTGCGTGTTTCAAGCAGCAATTTTATAATGGACTAAATGCCCTGTGATTTGGCCAGTGAAAAGAAAGAGTGTAAAAAGTGTGAAATAATACCAGAGACCATATAGATATATGGTCTCTGATAATACTGATTTTTTATTTTGGTTGGGTAACATGTAACGCCGAACCACGGTGTTCCATTTCGTAATGGTTAAACATTCTGTTAAAGAAAAGTGTGTCAACCGTGCTTACGTTTCGGGTAGTTCGATGTAATTATGTTGATAACATATTGATAACATTTTCGGATACTTTGAATACTTCAGACGTAATGCGTAAACCTGCGGTATCAGCAACTGCATTAGGAGATTTGTTATCCATAAACATTAATTACTATTTCCAGTAATTTCTACTTATTCAACATTGTTCCCGCTTCTACATTGTGGGGTGGTGGAGGTGGCCTTGTGGTTAAAGCGTTCGCTCCTCACGCCGAAGACATGGGCTCAATTGCCCACCTTTGTACAATGCATGAAGCCCATTTCTGGTATCCCCATCCGTGATATCGCTGGAATGTTACTAGAAGTGACGTAAATGTATACTCACTCACACTCACTGTCGTGTCAGCTGCATTGGTGTATATTGAGGGAAGATTAAACATGATTTAATTAACGTCGTACTTTGAATATTTCGCTAATTTGACGACGTGCGTGTGTATGTGTGGGTGCTTGTACTATCCCAGGCTTAAGATGCTGCTGCTTACTCACTGAGATACCGTGCCGCTGTGAAGCATGAATACCCAAGTCAGACACATGATTGTACGGACTCGGAGCCGACCAGTCTTTGTTGCACCCGTTATACCCATGAATGCAGGAAGAATATCTAATGGTATTCATATGACGCGGCCGGGGATCGCACCTGCGACTTGTACCTCTCAGGGCGGAAGCTCTAAACACTACACGCAGAAGCGGTCTGGTGGATACTGACTTCTGACAGGTGTGATTTGTAAAATTATTCAGTTTTAGAATACAATTGTTAATTACATCACATTCCTTTCTTGTATGTTTGCTTCACACAGAGTGTTTCAGGGTTAACTCTTAGTTTCAGCTTGGAGTGAGTTTAGTTTTAGTGTTTAGTTTTTGGCCGCACTCAGTAATATTCCAGCTATATGGTGACGGTCTGTAAATAATCGAGTCAGGACTAGAAACTCCAGTGATCAACGGCACGAGCATCGACCTTCGCAGTAGAGAACTTATGACGAGCTTGATCACCCGATCCCGTTAGTCACCTCTTACGACAAGCACTCACCTTTTATGGCAAGCATGGGTTGCTGAAGGCCTGTTCTACCCCGGACCTTCACGGGTCTTCAACCTGGAAATTAAACATAACAATTACGCATTTTTTTTCACACGACAAATAGTTGTACACTTATACTTACGTATACAAAGTTATCTGGGTCGATCAGTTTTGCATCTGACAAATAGCCTAAGATGTGTGTAAGTTTCGAGTTTAAGTTCTACAACACCCACAATTAAGCTGACATTCAATGCCTGATGGACGAGTGAAAGTACACCCCGAAACGTTGAGTTCTTCATATTAAATACCGTGACATCCATGGTGTGTATCGCTCCTAAAGGCCGTTCATGGCCCACCTTATAAGTTCCATGGCCCCTCACCTCTGTCGATGTCCGCAAAGGCAGGTCAGATGCGTCATGGCATTCGTTGTCACGACATACATTCAAACTCAAATCCGGAGTAAAGAAACCCAATTTTACTGGCCAAAAACGAGGTCTGTATACTGCCCGATCGATCGTACCTTAGTTTTGATTTTAGGAATAGTATCATAAACCTTACATCTACACCCTGATCTGTTGTAGCATTAGTGATGACTTGTGTTTGTGTGTGTACACCTGGGCCATCAAAGCAACCAGTTACGTCAGTTGTTTATTTCAACATGTCCTATATTTGGGGCCGTTGTCTTTGGTCTGACGCTACTGTGGACAAACGGGACACAAATGTGTTCACGTCTTTATACATGCACCTAATTCCGTGCATACTTCGTGTTTGGTATCTTAGAACCAGTTACCAAACTGTATCTGTCCTGCTGCTACTACCATTATGCATTACGAATTCAAATAAATTTTGCGAATGTCAGGAACATATTACTTAACTTCAAACTAAACAGTTCATTGTTTCCCCAAATAGCGGACGATAATGTGATTCTTGCTCGACTGACATAAAGGTATATGGAACTCGGCCGAGAGAGCTGTTCAGCGCTCGAACACTCAGTAAACTTCCTGGTTGTGATATCATCACAGTCTGTCTTTATCACTGTACAGGTGTGTGTCCGAGTACAGATGATCTCACAGTCACGATCCACCCCGGGTAAAGGTGATCTCACCCTCACAATACTCCACCCTCATTTCGGGTACAGGTGACCTCACCCCAAGCCCATCTCCCCGCACCCCACTGAATCAGATCCGTAGAGGAGCTTCAGGTTTTTTCTATTCAGTCACGAGCCATGTTTGAGAGGGAGACGAGATGAAGTTGCATTGTTGATGTGTAATGACTACCGAGGCCACACAATTCAATTTGTTTAGGTACAGCGTTCGTTCAGAACAGTCAGTGCAACAGGTGGTAACGTCATAAACACTAGTCCCTAACTAATATGCAAAAAATCCATTGGACATCCACTTGCCTGTATTATATTCCTCGTAATTGTCAATCTTATGAAAATTAAACCATATGTGTGTTGTGAGTGATGTAGAAGATAACAAAGGCGCCCCACTAGGGAACTGTTGCAATCACACGTGTGTTACAGCTGAATACCACAGGTTATATTTATCATAGCCTGGCATTATTCAAGGGAAATGTTGGGCATTACAGTCCATAGTCCTCACGCTACGATTATAGTTTAAAGGTACACAAGCAACGTTTTGTCAGTTTATCAACCCTTAACTAATGCTTTGGGATAAATGCTTGCCACAAATGGTGACTATGCTTGTCCTAAGAGGCTAACTGGATGGTGGTAGTTGATGATGGTAAGCATGGCGACAAGGAATCAACAGTCGTGATCGACACAATATGTATTAATAAACTGAATATCTCTCGTCATAGGACAAGCTGGGGTGGGTTGTTCACTCGTATTGCATCAAACAAACAGCATGTTAAAATGAATGTAAACAGACATGCAGGCACAGCATGTGAACATGGCTACAGAAGTCTCCAGTACACATGTCACCACCGCGAAGTAGATACTACTTACATAATTCAGCACTCGCATCAGACCAAGTCTTCAACTGTATCAAAGGGAGCAACAGCAAGTCTAGGCCGTTAAGATCCCAGGCAGTACTTTCATTTGCAAAACCACCTTGCGAAAATATTGCCAGGTTTGTCTAAAGTACAATCCCCACACCTCCTCCATCGTTCGTTGACGTCTCAAGCATGGCAGCCAGTACTGCCGCAGGTGACCTGTTGACTTTGTACTTGCGGCGACATGTGTTTGGGAGAGTCTTTGTGTGTTCGTACCCCAACTGGTTTGACTAGCAAATTACTCAGGAGGTTTCAAGGCTCGAATGTTAAACTCAAACTTGTTCAGGAATTGGAAAACAGTTTCTTCAAAAGAAAACACAGCCCTTTTTCATTGTCGGTGGTAATATTTGATCTGAAGGGTTTGGTTATTTACAATGTCGTAAAGAATTCAAACTTGACAAAAGTTACTGCTGCAGAAACGGCCCCAAAACTTCCGTGAAGCGCAGGTAGAATGTCCACAGGTGAACGGATACATGATACAATGCACGCCAGCCAGTACCTCTCAGAGACGCTCTACTCCCGAATACTATCGATATGTCTTGTGCAAGTGGAGTATTTTCTCAGCATAATTCAAGATTTTTTAAACAAAATTCTCCCCCAGTAATGTTTAGTGAACAATGCTCTTGAAGTCCCGGAGTAAGTGTGTTTTTGACCAGTCTCTGTGTAAAAATATGTTCCATTGCTCCTGATTCTGACTGTCAACATAGAAATCTCCGAAATGACATGAACGAGTTACAATTTCCAGCAGAGCGTTTTCGCACCTTGCCGATGTAGAAACTGAACAAAATGGTGCCGTTAACACAATAATATCCTTTGTTCTAACATTCAAATCATTTCTCAGCCATGATAAGCATAGACGCTCTCTAGACAGCATGATGGCCACAATGCGCTGTCTTTATACAGTGTATTCATGTACAGAATTAGCTTAGACGATGTTTTTAGTCCAGCAATGACACGCATATTTCTTGTACAGAATCCAACAGAAAGAGTCATAGATGTGTGGTGTCGTTGTTTGTCGACGTTTGATGTCCGGTTTATGTCTTCTCTAGAGGTGGTGCTTCATGTCTTCTCAAGAGGTGATGTTTGATATATTTGAAAAGGAAGAACCTGCAAGCTCTGTTTTGAATTGTAAATAATACTCTTTGTTCATACAAAGCCTATTTACCGGCAGCTCATATCAATGTAGATTCAACAAGCGAATCGTTGTCTACATTGATTAAGTCGAGGTTGCTTGTTGCTTTGACCTGTTGCCATATGATGTGCTGACACGGCAGTTCCTCAGTTATGCTTGACAAAAGAACAAGAATCTGTACCGAAACGCCGCTCTCAAGAATAAAGAAGAATTTGCTCTGTATTGTAAGATCTAGATTGATGATATGCCCCTAGACCCAGAGGACCAGGGGTAGAATTGGTCTACTATGCTTGTCCTAAGAGGCGACTAACGGGATCGGGTGGTCAGACTCACAAACATGGTTGACACGTGTCATCGGTTCCCTCTATAAGTATCCACATCATTATTATTATAATATTATATCAATGGAATATTGCTGGGTGCGGCTTTAAACAAAACTCACTCACTCACTCACTCACTCACTCACTCACTCACTGGATTTACAGACTTGAACCTGGAGTACACTCTTCAAAAAAAGAAACGCAAAATGAAATTAAATAAATGATACTTACTTAGTTTGTATACATATGTAAACCCAAACATTTTTAAGGGTTGCACATTGTTTCTGTAATGTTTTAGAAGATCGTACGTGACCAAACGCAATCAAAAATGATTTTGAACGGTTTTATCAATCAGGATTGTCATGATGCGCATGGATGTCATGCAGCACGAATATCAGACACAATGATTGTTTCTCACGTGCAAAGCATGAGTACAGCATGTGACTATAAAAGACCCAACTGAATCTCACAATTTCATCCACGATCTTTGCAAGTATTGTACACGAAAATGGGACGTCTCAACGTTGCCGATCGAAATCAGGCAATTGGACGATTGCAAGCTAGCGAATCAAAGAGTGAGGCTGCAAGGATCTTCAACGTCTGTCCCAGCACAATAACTCGATTCTGGAATCGATTTCAGCAAACAAATTCGACAAATGAAAGTCCAAGGGCAGGAAAACCGAGAGTCACCACACCTGCCCAAGATCGTTACATCCGGGTAACACACCTACGTGAACGCCATCGTACCACCCGGGACACAGCACAAGAACAGTTTGAAGCCCGAGGAGTGTCCGATCAGACAATAAGGAACCGTCTACGAGAAGTGGGAATACGTGCCAAACGTCCAAAATTTACCTCCACCTTGACACGACTACATCGACGTCGACGTTTGGGAGGGGGGGGGGGATCTCATACACCCGCAGATCGATACATCGACCAGATCCGCACGTCCTTCGCCTTGCTGACCGTCAACGGCAGCTCTTCCAACAGGACAACGCCATTCCCCACACAGCACGTGCCACCGTGGACTACCTGGCCAATAACAACATCAGTACCCTCCTCTGGCCCTCCAGATCCTCGGATCTAAACCCAATTTAACACCTTTGGGATCAGATCGATAGACGGGGAATCGTCAACAGTTGTTCCACATGTTGCAGGAGGAATGGACATGGATTCCCCAACAAAACATCCAACGACTGATTCGATTTCTACCCAGGAGGTATTGGGCAGTGGCAGCGCTCTGAAGGTGGTCATACGAGGTACTGACTTCAACACCACCTGGTGGACAGCAGTAATGACTGTGGTGACTGTTATTCTCATGACATATGGACAAGATAGCAACACATTGCTCCACAAGATTTCATTCATGTATCTTTGTTTCCCGCTGATCTACACGTCCTTGAATAACACAAATGTGTCGTTGATATTTGGGTTTTGCGTTTGTTTATTTGAAGAGTGTATATATGTTGGCGACCGTCATGCAGATGTGTACCTAAACCTTATACAGCAGAGTATATGACAGATGTTTCTGTGCTAAATGGAGACTACGGACCGTCGACATGCGACAAGCCTTGAGAGATAGAACATGTGGGACTTTAAACAAGTCAGAATCGTTCACATGTCAGAGCTTGCCACAAAGATTTGCTGATTTGATAGTGGTGATCCCACACAGCGCACAGCAATCGCTGGGTAAACACTTGGCTCAGATGCGGCGTTACGTAATCCAGGGACGTCCTCGAAGAATGATTTGCCCGGCTGTAGCGAAATGAAAAACCCTGAACCTTCAAAGTTCCCGAGGGCGAGATATTGTCTTCAGATGTTACAGAACCGGGTCCCGCTTCACAAAGCTCTGGTAGCTCTACGACTATCGTAAGTCAGCGTTACAACATAGGAGGTATAGGGATGCCGCTAGGAATATTACGCGATCTTAGGTTTTCTAGAGCTTTGTGAAACGGAACTTCGAGTGTTATATGCTGTTTGCAAATAACAGAGGCTGTCCCTGACAAACTATGGCAGAAGCGGAACCATATCTATATGGCATGAATCTTAAGGGTTTCTTGTACAGGGTATCCAGTGTATTGCTCAATGCAGTCATCATCGATCCGAAGGTATTTTTGAAAGAAATTCTGTCAACATTCGCCTAATATTGCGAGATACCATATATCACAATATATCGATGTCTCTGGTCACCAACCCATCATGGTTTAACAGACCTACACATGTAGTCACGGCCACTCATTTGGGTCACTGCATTTTCACCCGGAGCAAACATAGATCAAACACCGAAGTAACCTGAAAATCTTATCCGTGCATATGAACCAATTAAACACTGATTGTGACGATTGTTACGTGAGAGTGTTATACATTATGCAGTCATGTTGCATGTGGATAACATTACGCAATGGGTGAAGTAACTTTTTCCTGTAAAACAGATACGTTGCAAAACTTTCAATATACATGTAGATAGTGTTGAGGGCTTGGCTAACCACTTACCAACAATAACGTGTGAGCCTGGCATTTTCATAATGGTAGCTACGCCTCTGGGAGTGCTATATTTAGACCTGTACTATATCAATGCAAGGTTCTGGAAGTTGTCATACTGTTGCGTCTCTATCGGCCTTTCCAAGATATCCACCTCTGTCCTCACTGGTTTCATCACTGCTCTTGTTCTTGACTACTCTACTCTATTCTGCTATTCGATCCGTGAAGGTCCCGGGGTAGAATAGGCCTTCAGCAACCCATGCTTGCCATAAAAGGTGACTATGCTTGTCGTAAGAGGCGACTAACGGGATCAGGTGGTCAGACTAGCTGACTTGGCTGACACATGTCATCGGTTCCCCATTGCGCAGATCGATGCTCATGTTATTGATCACTGGATTGTCTGGTCCAGACTCGATTAAATACAGACCGTCGCCATATAGCTGGAATATTGCTAAGTGCGACGTAAAACTAAACTCACTCACTCACTCACTATTCTGCTATTCTGGTTTGTGCTGCACTGTTGTATAAATTTGTAAACATACATCAGATCTCTTTGTTGTTTGTTGCTTTTACAGGCTGCTTTTCCTGTTAATTTACGTTTCAGTTTGAGATTCTACACGAGACTCTTTCAACGCCACAAGCTGGTCCTACTTTGTCAGTTATCCTCTTGCATGGGAAGAAGGCGTGGCCCTATGGACGAAAGGGTTAAAAACACACATGTCACAAGTGAACTCGGTAGAACGAGAGAGATGACAATGCGAAAATGCTTAATGAAAAAAAACCCCTAAAGATTACTTAAAGCCTTGAAACATACCCAGGTATAAGACGTATTTGGAAATCAAATAATCCCGATTTCTTGCCTTAAGTGACTTTTCTTTTGTAAACCAAGTGGTGTTAGCATTCTCCTTGTGTATTTGAAAATAATGTTTGTTCAATTTCAAACTAACTCGAGGATGACACCATTAGTTGCCATCACTCTACTCCACTACTCCAAGTTTCTGTGTGGTACAGGAGCACTTACTTACCCATGCTGATAATAATCCATCTAGTCAGGTGTCTCACTGCAAACATATCCCCAAACATGAATCCCCTGACTTTCACTATCTCCTGTGGGTATCACAAGTAAACATTGTCTGGTTTGTCCATCTACCCTCTTGCTGCTGCAACTGAGTGGAGCAGTCTGCCACTTCAATCCGACTTTCCGGATCTATAAGAGTCACTTTTCCACGCTGGCCTTCATTGACACAGATGAAACCGTATTTGCGCACTTCGAGCATACTTTACTTGCGGAGTTAAGCGCTTTATAACAGCCCTATTATTGTTAAAAATATGATTACACTGCGTGCATACCCCTGAGTGGGAATATTTCATTCAGAGGTATGTAACACAAGAAGGTACAAGATGTATTTATTGATTTACAGTTTTATTGCATGTTTTATTCTTGCTGTAATTCCCACATGGGCAGTTTGTATATGCTTTGAAATGCCAGTGTTTGGTCAAACATTATACAACTGTGCCTCGGTGTCGAGTGTTTTCTTTTGGCGGTTAAATATTGATTATATAACATAAATATATTTTGTTAGATTTCATTCATTACAAGCAGGGAAGTGTGGAGAGACTCGCGTCTCCTCCATACGTTCTTGTTCAGTTGCAGAGGACCGCCGCAGGTGTGCGGCTACCTTGCAGCTTTTTAGCGAAATACAACAGATGTGACTTGTTGTCTCCCTGGCTGTTGTCAAGGTGATCAAACAAGGACCCGTCAGCTCACAGGACATGCGTGGGACATCCATAGTAAACCGCAGCACGGCATCTCAGAGGCCAGCAGTATATAAAATGTGCGTACATCCGAGCTTCATGCAGCGACACAACCGTTCCGCGCCTTCAACTCGTCATCAACGTCAGACCGACCTATGTTCATGTTTAGGCAGAAATAAAGAGGATAATCACGGTTTCGCAAATGACATTTCAACTCGACATCAGATAATAATAACTGATCTGAAACAGGACAATGGGTTTTAAGTTGATAAAAATTTGTTTCACACCTGAAGCGTTGACCCCAGATAGTGTTTCGTCTGTATTGTTGAGTAAATGTGCCACTGAGATTGTGAAAGTCACTTGCTGGTACACAGGTGCTAATGAACTTTATCACGTGTTAATGATCCTATGACGAACTTTCCAGATCTTCTAGCAGCCTACGACATACAGTACTGTACACCATGACGCAGCAGAGGTCACACTGACTGTTAGTTACACACATACTTCTTGTGCAGTTAACATTCAGATTGCGGAGATAAAACTGATTTTGTGAGTGCATAATCATCGAATATGACAATATTCAAGGACAATCTGAAAAGAAACAAATAATGTCTTCTTAACGTGACAGGATCACCTTATCTCCTCGGTTGCTATGATACCAGATAAATATTGTCATCGGTATTGTGTGTTGACCCCCTACCCCACAGCCCCCTACACCCCACATTGCCTTTCACACCAGCAACTCGACTGCGACATGGTGTGGGTTTCGGGTTTACGCATTAGAAGCAAACCACCTAGAAAAGACCATGCTCTACAGACAATGACTGCCCTGATGTGGCCATTAAAACAAACAACTCCTACATAATGGCAACGATCCAGCAGTGAGGCCATAAAAGGAAAACTCCTCACTATACCACAGGGTGAATATAGTAAAACCCGTGCTAGTTTAAGAACACAGGATGCAGGATATAACATCATTTGTCCAGTTAGGTGAATATTGCAGAGTCCAGACAGTTTAAATTCATCTTCATCAATAAGGAAAAGACTAGCACAAAATGGTTTGTCAGGTTCGAAGATTAGCTGATTGCATGCAACGTATCTTAACTGCGTGGATCAATAATTATGATGTTAGTCACATGATATTCTGGTCCAGATATGCTTGCGATGATTTTGGACGGTCGTCAATATCTACCCTGATGTGTGCTAATCGCGGCACAAGACTCAACTGGACGAGTTCATCATTATATATCAAATCTTAGCTTCTACGTCAGAACATTATGTTTTCTCGTTCAGTGTATGATTTTACACGAGATAGAGCGAATGCGTTAACTTTCGTGGGTGCATATTGTTAGGAACAGTGGTAGCCGCCTGTACCTGTACTCCATAGACAACGATTGGCTGTTGAACCCTGTGACGCGGTATGCACAGGAACATTACACGGACGAGCAGATGATTGAGACAGCACCACACACAACACACTGCAAGTACACCTGGTTCCGGAGACTAACAACAAGAGGGATTTGACCTGGGATTACTAGACATCTGAAAACATGACGGCTACATCGGACGGTGGGTCCTTTTCCATACATGTGTAGCCTGTGTCTTTCGTGAGCATGGATGGTGGAATTGTCAGTATAACGTATATATGTATACGTTTCACAGAATCCTGAGAGAGGAAGAGAGACACAGAGTGAGTGTATGTATGTGTGTGTGAGTGTGTGTATGAGAGAGAGAGAGAGAGAGAGAGAGAGAGAGAGAGAGAGAGAGAGAGTATGATTGTTTTGGTGTGGCAGCAGACAGTGATCTGCTACCCAGGGTACTTCGTTTCGGGGTAGCTGTTCAGATACGCGTTTGTGCCATCTTCTGAGCACACAAGCTGCCTCTGTACAGCAGTCTATACACATCAAGAAACAAATAGGTGAGGTTAGGTTAGATTTTTTCATGACAAAGGTCTAGAAATGCCCACGGTGGGCACGTTATCGCGAGAGGTGAACACCAGGATATGTTCCAATAGTTTCACCTTGACTCTCAAATTTAATCTCGAGTAAACGTTTGTTGCACGAAAAACTCCATGACAGAGACATGCTTTATACGGTAATAGACTTATTAGCAGAGAAAAGTCATCGATTGTCCCGCATAAATAATACAAGCCGGTTACAATCAAATACTTCGTTTCGGGGTAGCTGTTCAGATACGCGTTTGTGCCATCTTCTGAGCACACAAGCTGCCTCTGTACAGCAGTCTATACACATCAAGAAACAAATAGGTGAGGTTAGGTTAGATTTTTTCATGACAAAGGTCTAGAAATGCCCACGGTGGGCACGTTATCGCGAGAGGTGAACACCAGGATATGTTCCAATAGTTTCACCTTGACTCTCAAATTTAATCTCGAGTAAACGTTTGTTGCACGAAAAACTCCATGACAGAGACATGCTTTATACGGTAATAGACTTATTAGCAGAGAAAAGTCATCGATTGTCCCGCATAAATATTACAAGCCGGTTACAATCAAATAATTGATTTTGTTCCACACATAAACATGTTTCATCTTTCCTTGCATTAAAGGAAAGATTCGATATAGTAACCCCTGGGCACGTTCAAAGTGCCAGACTTGTGGCAATGTCGTGTAGACAATGCGTACAACCACTGTTACCAGACCCTCACTCAATCTGTATAGACTGTGTATGAATAGGGGCAATCTTATCAATTACCTCCTCTAGTTAAGGGATATAATAATTCTATAAGTACAGACGCTGTAATATAACAGCAGTTATACCACATGTACATATATCATTGTACACATGGTGCACAAACACCATTTGGCCATATGGTATTGTATCCTAGAAACAAACGATTTCATGTGTACAGGCATTACTAGTCAATAGTTCCTAAATTACCACATGTACAAATAACACAGTGTGATAGTTTCACCATTTACAGGGTGTGAAAATGTTTCAGTGATATGTGTGTCGCTCTTGCAGAGTAATAGTTCTAATAAAACAAAACAGCAAAAGAATTTGTTCTATGGAATGTAATTGAGCGATTATTCTTTAAATCCATGTATGGACACGCATGCCCTCTGCCTTTCAAGGTCAAACTAATATCTGTGAGACGTTGAGTCCTCGTTCGAAGAAGTGCTTCTAAGGGGCGACTAACGGGATCGGGTGGTCAAGCTTGCTGACTTGATTGCCACATGTCATAGGTTCCCAAATGCGTTTATGATGTTGATCACAGGATTGTCTGGTCCAGACTCGATTATTTACACACCGCCGCCATAAAGCTAGAATATTGCTGAATGCGGCGTAAAACTAAACTCACTCACTCACTATTAATAAACGACTAGTTTACTGCAATGGATCTGCTGTAATGAGGTTGTCTGTCCACAAAAAGTGCCCCTCTTCAAACGGTTATTTTACCAGAACTCCTTTTACTCACTACTGAATGAACATCAAACAGGGAAGGAATCAGATCTCTTTGAATTTCTGTTCCGTTCCAACTATGGGACCAAAATAGTATATAAGAACAATCACACTTATAGTTGCTTTTCTGATTGTTTGTATGTATCGCATCAAATGCACGGTTAGACAGCATGTTTTCACACACCAAGGGATGACGTTATTTACAGTGTGTGTACTGCGAGCGAGCGCATGGACGTACTGCTCCATGACTCGTATGTTGCATGCTAAACTGATACTGTATACTGAATAGTAGATATATATGCATGTATCCAATGCGCCCATGTACACGAGCACGAACCCATATATCAGACATTATAGCGCAGTTGGAGAGCGGACAATTCATAGTGATAATACAACCAGTTTGAACATTGTTATGGACTAGGTCTGTTTAATTCGGGTATCAAGTTACAAGACTGTTTGTGTTCCAAGGAGACGGTGTACACATCTCTTAGAGGTGACTGATGGCACGGCAACACAGACAAGCGCCCCACTAACACACAACTGAAACTTTTCAGTGACCCAGGTAGTGTTTAAGTAGTCTCTCGCACAAGAGTAAAATCTGTTCTCCGGGGGATTAGGTATAATCCACTTAATGAAACGCACGAGAACACTACCACACGTCAACTGACTCTTAGCAACGGGTGGCAGGTTTGAAATCCATGTGCAGAATATATATTCCATATTTGTTGTTGAGGTCAGCTGATGATTGTCTTCTACTAGAATCAAGAAACTTCAAGCACACGGAGATATTTAAAGTCTTTACCATGGTTTGTGTTTTTATATTAAGTTATGATACTTTAGTATCTATCACCAACAAAAGTAAAACTGTATATTGTGAGACGAGTTAACGGTATATGGCCTGTGATTACACGATGCCATTTAGAAAGTGGTCAAATGCAACATATCATAGCTTTCGGCCGTGGGAGCCGTGGCAATTCACACTTATCAGAGGGGTACACAAAGTATGCACTCTAGACTACCAGTTGTCCGACTTTCATTTTTGTGGAAGTCGCGGTGGCTGAGCGGGATAGGCGGCTGACTTTGTGTGCTGGCGATTAGGTGCCTGACTCTGAGGGTGCGGGTTCGAATCCCGGATGGGACTCAACCAAAAAAAAGTACTTAGTCTAGAATTTGTACTTTACTGAGAAAGTGAAATCCCAAATATGACATATGTTGGTATATGACCTGGTATTTATTGTTATGAATGGTATGGTAAATTTGTCTTGTGTTTTAAGTTTCATGTGTCTAACGATTACCCGAAACGGTGGTTCCATAGCGAGGAGGCCTTCTTGATTGAATCCATCCCCGGGAGTTGCTCGTCCGCATGCATGTCTTGCATACTGTGTGTGGTATTGCTGACTGAGGCATAAATCAGTCGTCACTCACTCTCCTGGTGCATCTGACAGGTCACGCAAGTTACTGACCTTCACTTCCAGATGTGGATCACGTCACGCATATGTAAATAAGCATTATACGGATCTTGGCTAGCATGTATTCAGATCACACAGCCATGGTGTTTGTAGTAGTGGGGGCCATACCTGCACCCATAAACACATATTGACATACCAAAGCATGACCTGTTAAAGGACCTTATATTATAGTGAAATCCAGCCTCTTGAAGGTAAGGATTACTTATTAAGAGTGTATGCTCCTGTATAAGACGGCAGCATAAATATATATGAGAGGAAACCTATGCTGTTATGAAACGTTTTATGTTTGTGTGTATATACATGGTACAGCCATTAAAGACGATGGGTGTGTTCTCCGGTGAGTTATGATGCCACTCCATGTCTTCACACTTTCATCCCTGACTGATGACGTTGAGTGTGCGCCTACTCCTTCTCATCCTACTCCGCCAATAGAAACCTGTAGCAGTAAACTGTCCTAACCTCGTCTCATGATCCTCACAAGCTGTGCACACTGTTCCAGCCTCGTCTCATGAACATCACAAGCTGTGTACACTGTCCTAGCCTCGTCTCATGAACCTCACAAGCTGTGTACACTGTCCTAGCCTCGTCTCATGAACCCCACATGCTATGTACACTGTCCTAGCCTCGTCTCATGAACCTCACATGCTGTGTACACTGTCCTAGCCTCGTCTCATGAACCTCACAAGCTGTGTACACTGTCCTAGCCTCGTCTCATGAACCTCACATGCTATTACACTGTCCTAGCCTCGTCTCATGAACCCCACATGCTATGTCCACTGTCCTAGCCTCGTCTCATGAACCTCACAAGCTGTGTACACTGTCCTAGCCTCGTCTCGTGCATCCCACATGCTACTACACTATCCTAGCCACGTCTCATGAACCTCACAAGCTGTGTACACTGTTCCATCCCCGTCTCATGAACCCCACATGCTATTACACTGTCCTAGTCTAGTCTCATGAACCCCACATGCTATGTACACTGTTCCAGCCTCGTCTCATGAACCCCACATGCTATGTACACTGTCCTAGCCTTGTCTCATGAACCCCACATGCTATGTACACTGTTCCAGCCTCGTCTCATGAACCCCACATGCTATTACACTGTCCTAGCCTCGTCTCATGAACCTCACATGCTATGTACACTGTTCCAGCCTCGTCTCATGAACCTCACATGCTATGTACACTGTTCCAGCCTCGTCTCATGAACCTCACATGCTATGTACACTGTCCCTGCCTCGTCTCATGAACCCCACATGCTATTACACTGTCCTAGCCTCGTCTCATGAACCTCACAAGCTGTGTACACTGTCCTAGCCTCGTCTCGTGCATCCCACATGCTATGTACACTGTCCTAGCCTCGTCTCATGAACCTCACAAGCTGTGTACACTGTTCCATCCTCGTCTCATGAACCCCACATGCTATTACACTGTCCTAGCCTAGTCTCATGAACCCCACATGCTATGTACACTGTTCCAGCCTCGTCTCATGAACCCCACATGCTATGTACACTGTCCTAGCCTCGTCATATGAACCTCACATGCTATGTCCACTGTCCTAGCCTTGTCTCATGAACCCCACATGCTATGTACACTGTTCCAGCCTCGTCTCATGAACCCCACGTGCTATTACACTGTCCTAGCCTCGTCTCATGAACCTCACATGCTATGTACACTGTTCCAGCCTCGTCTCATGAACCTCACATGCTATGTACACTGTTCCAGCCTCGTCTCATGAACCTCACATACTATGTACACTGTCCCATCCTCGTCTCATGAACCTCACAAGCTGTGTACACTGTCCCATCCTCGTCGCATGAGCCCCACATGCTATTACACTGTCCTAGCCTAGTCTCATCAACCCCACATGCTATTACACTGTCCTAGCCTCGTCATATGAACCGCACATGCTATGTCCACTGTCCTAGCCTTGTCTCATGAACCCCACATGCTATGTACACTGTTCCAGCCTCGTCTCATGAACCCCACATGCTATTACACTGTCCTAGCCTCGTCTCATGAACCTCACATGCTATGTACACTGTTCCAGCCTCGTCTCATGAACCTCACATGCTGTGTACACTGTTCCAGCCTCGTCTCATGAACCTCACATGCTATGTACACTGTCCTAGCCTCGTCTCATGAACCTCACAAGCTGTGTACACTGTTCCATCCTCGTCGCATGAGCCCCACATACTATTACACTGTCCTAGCCTAGTCTCATCAACCCCACATGCTATGTACACTGTTCCAGCCTCGTCTCATGAACCCCACATGCTATGTACACTGTCCTAGCCTCGTCTCGTGCTTCCCACATGCTATGTACACTGTCCTAGCCTTGTCTCATGAACCCCACATGCTATGTACACTGTTCCAGCCTCGTCTCATGAACCTCACATGCTATTACACTGTCCTAGCCTCGTCTCATGAACCTCACATGCTATGTACACTGTTCCAGCCTCGTCTCATGAACCTCACATGCTATGTACACTGTTCCAGCCTCGTCTCATGAACCTCACATGCTATGCACACTGTCCTAGCCTCGTCTCATGAACCCCACATGCTATTACACTGTCCTAGCCTCGTCTCATGAACCTCACAAGCTGTGTACACTGTCCTAGCCTCGTCTCGTGCATCCCACATGCTATTACACTGTCCTAGCCTCGTCTCATGAACCTCACAAGCTGTGTACACTGTTCCATCCTCGTCTCATGAACCCCAAATGCTATTACACTGTCCTAGCCTAGTCTCATGAACCCCACATGCTATGTACACTGTTCCAGCCTCGTCTCATGAACCCCACATGCTATGTACACTGTCCTAGCCTCGTCATATGAACCTCACATGCTATGTCCACTGTCCTAGCCTTGTCTCATGAACCCCACATGCTATGTACACTGTTCCAGCCTCGTCTCATGAACCCCACATGCTATTACACTGTCCTAGCCTCGTCTCATGAACCTCACATGCTATGTACACTGTTCCAGCCTCGTCTCATGAACCTCACATGCTATGTACACTGTTGCAGCCTCGTCTCATGAACCTCACAAGCTGTGTACACTGTCCCATCCTCGTCGCATGAGCCCCACATGCTATTACACTGTCCTAGCCTAGTCTCATGAACCCCACATGCTATGTACACTGTTCCAGCCTCGTCTCATGAACCCCACATGCTATGTACACTGTCCTAGCCTCGTCTCGTGCTTCCCACATGCTATGTACACCGTCCTAGCCTTGTCTCATGAACCCCACATGCTATGTACACTGTTCCAGCCTCGTCTCATGAACCCCACATGCTATGTACACTGTTCCAGCCTCGTCTCATGAACCTCACATGCTATGTACACTGTTCCTGCCTCGTCTCATGAACCACACAAGCTGTGTACATTGTCCCATCCTCGTCTCATGAACCCCACATGCTATTACACTGTCCTAGCCTAGTCTCATGAACCCCACATGCTATGTACACTGTTCCAGCCTCGTCTCATGAACCCCACATGCTATGTACACTGTCCTAGCCTCGTCTCCTGAACCTCACATGCTATGTACACTGTCCTAGCCTCGTCTCATGAACCTCACATGCTATGTACACTGTCCTAGCCTCGTCCCATGAACCTCACATGCTATTACACTGTCCTAGCCTCGTCTCATGAACCTCACATGCTATGTACACTGTTCCAGCCTCGTCTCATGAACCTCACATGCTATGTACACTGTCCTAGTCTCGTCTCATGAACCTCACATGCTGTGTGTACTGTCCTAGCCTCGTCTCATGAACCTCACACGCTATTACACTGTCCTAGCCTCGTCTCATGAACCTCACATGCTATGCACACTGTCCTAGCATCGTCTCATGAACCTCACATGCTATTACACTGTCCTAGCCTCGTCTCATGAACCCCACAAGCTATGCACACTGTCCTAGCCTCGTCTCATGAACCTCACAAGCTGTGTACATTGTCCCATCCTCGTCTCATGAACCGCACATGCTATTACACTGTCCTAGCCTAGTCTCATCAACCCCACATGCTATTACACTGTCCTAGCCTCGTCATATGAACCGCACATGCCTTGTCCACTGTCCTAGCCTTGTCTCATGAACCCCACATGCTATGTACACTGTTCCAGCCTCGTCTCATGAACCCCACATGCTATTACACTGTCCTAGCCTCGTCTCATGAACCTCACATGCTATGTACACTGTTCCAGCCTCGTCTCATGAACCTCACATGCTGTGTACACTGTTCCAGCCTCGTCTCATGAACCTCACATGCTATGTACACTGTCCTAGCCTCGTCTCATGAACCTCACAAGCTGTGTACACTGTCCCATCCTCGTCGCATGAGCCCCACATGCTATTACACTGTCCTAGCCTAGTCTCATCAACCCCACATGCTATGTACACTGTTCCAGCCTCGTCTCATGAACCCCACATGCTATGTACACTGTCCTAGCCTCGTCTCGTGCTTCCCACATGCTATGTACACTGTCCTAGCCTTGTCTCATGAACCCCACATGCTATGTACACTGTTCCAGCCTCGTCTCATGAACCCCACATGCTATTACACTGTCCTAGCCTCGTCTCATGAACCTCACATGCTATGTACACTGTTCCAGCCTCGTCTCATGAACCTCACATGCTATGTACACTGTTCCAGCCTCGTCTCATAAACCTCACATGCTATGCACACTGTCCTAGCCTCGTCTCATGAACCCCACATGCTATTACACTGTCCTAGCCTCGTCTCATGAACCTCACAAGCTGTGTACACTGTCCTAGCCTCGTCTCGTGCATCCCACATGCTATTACACTGTCCTAGCCTCGTCTCATGAACCTCACAAGCTGTGTACACTGTTCCATCCTCGTCTCATGAACCCCACATGCTATTACACTGTCCTAGCCTAGTCTCATGAACCCCACATGCTATGTACACTGTTCCAGCCTCGTCTCATGAACCCCACATGCTATGTACACTGTCCTAGCCTCGTCATATGAACCTCACATGCAATGTACACTGTCCTAGCCTTGTCTCATGAACCCCACATGCTATGTACACTGTTCCAGCCTCGTCTCATGAACCCCACATGCTATTACACTGTCCTAGCCTCGTCTCATGAACCTCACATGCTATGTACACTGTTCCAGCCTCGTCTCATGAACCTCACATGCTGTGTACACTGTTCCAGCCTCGTCTCATGAACCTCACATGCTATGTACACTGTCCTAGCCTCGTCTCATGAACCTCACAAGCTGTGTACACTGTCCCATCCTCGTCGCATGAGCCCCACATGCGATTACACTGTCCTAGCCTAGTCTCATCAACCCCACATGCTATGTACACTGTTCCAGCCTCGTCTCATGAACCCCACATGCTATGTACACTGTCCTAGCCTCGTCTCGTGCTTCCCACAAGCTATGTACACTGTCCTAGCCTTGTCTCATGAACCCCACATGCTATGTACACTGTTCCAGCCTCGTCTCATGAACCCCACATGCTATGTACACTGTTCCAGCCTCGTCTCATGAACCTCACATGCTATGTACACTGTTCCTGCCTCGTCTCATGAACCTCACAAGCTGTGTACATTGTCCCATCCTCGTCTCATGAACCCCACATGCTATTACACTGTCCTAGCCTAGTCTCATGAACCCCACATGCTATGTACACTGTTCCAGCCTCGTCTCATGAACCCCACATGCTATGTACACTGTCCTAGCCTCGTCTCATGAACCTCACATGCTATGTACACTGTCCTAGCCTCGTCTCATGAACCTCACATGCTATGTACACTGTCCTAGCCTCGTCTCATGAACCTCACATGCTATTACACTGTCCTAGCCTCGTCTCATGAACCTCACATGCTATGTACACTGTTCCAGCCTCGTCTCATGAACCTCACATGATATGTACACTGTTCCAGCCTCGTCTCATGAACCTCACATGCTATGTACACTGTCCTAGTCTCGTCTCATGAACCTCACATGCTGTGTATACTGTCCTAGCCTCGTCTCATGAACCCCACATGCTATGCACACTGTCCTAGCCTCGTCTCATGAACCTCACATGCTATGCACACTGTCCTAGCCTCGTCTCATGAACCTCACATGCTATTACACTGTCCTAGCCTCGTCTCATGAACCCCACATGCTATGCACACTGTCCTAGCCTCGTCTCATGAACCTCACAAGCTGTGTACATTGTCCCATCCTCGTCTCATGAAGCGCACATGCTACTACACTGTCCTAGCTTAGTCTCATGAACCCCACATGCTATGTACACTGTTCCAGCCTCGTCTCATGAACCCCACATGCTATTACACTGTCCTAGCCTCGTCTCATGAACCTCACATGCTATGTACACTGTCCTAGCCTCGTCTCGTGCATCCCACATGCTGTGTACATTGTCCTAGCCTCGTCTCATGAACCCCACATGCTATGTACACTGTTCCAGCCTCGTCTCATGAACCTCACAAGCTGTGTACACTGTCCTAGCCTCGTCTCATGAACCTCACAATCTGTGTACATTGTCCTAGCCTCGTCTCATGAACCCCACATGCTATGTACACTGTCCTAGCCTCGTCTCATGAACCTCACAAGCTGTGTACATTGTCCCATCCTCGTCTCATGAACCTCACATGCTATTACACTGTCCTAGCCTAGTCTCATGAACCCCACATGCTATGTACACTGTTCCAGCCTCGTCTCATGAACCTCACATGCTATGTACACTGTCCTAGTCTCGTCTCATGAACCTCACATGCTATGTACACTGTCCTAGCCTCGTCTCGTGCATCCCACATGCTATGTACACTGTCCTAGCCTCGTCTCGTGCATCCCACATGCTATGTACACTGTTCCAGCCTCGTCCCATGAACCCCACATGCTATGTACACTGTCCTAGCCTCGTCATATGAACCTCACATGCTATGTACACTGTCCTAGCCTCGTCTCGTGCATCCCACATGCTGTGTACATTGTCCTAGCCTCGTCTCATGAACCCCACATGCTATGTACACTGTCCCAGCCTCGTCTCATGAACCTCACAAGCTGTGTACACTGTCCTAGCCTCGTCTCATGAACCTCACATGCTGTGTACATTGTCCTAGCCTCGTCTCATGAACCCCACATGCTATGTACACTGTCCTAGCCTCGTCTCATGAACCTCACAAGCTGTGTACATTGTCCCATCCTCGTCTCATGAACCTCACATGCTATTACACTGTCCTAGCCTAGTCTCATGAACCCCACATGCTATGTACACTGTTCCAGCCTCGTCTCATGAACCTCACATGCTATGTACACTGTCCTAGTCTCGTCTCATGAACCTCACATGCTATGTACACTGTCCTAGCCTCGTCTCGTGCATCCCACATGCTATGTACACTGTCCTAGCCTCGTCTCGTGCATCCCACATGCTACGTACACTGTTCCAGCCTCGTCCCATGAACCCCACATGCTATGTACACTGTCCTAGCCTCGTCTCATGAACCTCACATGCTATGTACACTGTCCTAGCCTCGTCTCCTGCATCCCACATGCTGTGTACACTGTTCCAGCCTCGTCTCATGAACCCCACATGCTATGTACACTGTCCTAGCCTCGTCATATGAACCTCACATGCTATGTACACTGTCCTAGCCTCGTCTCGTGCATCCCACATGCTGTGTACATTGTCCCATCCTCGTCTGATGAACCCCACATGCTGTGTACACTGTTCCAGACTCGTCTCATGAACCTCACATGCTATGTCTACTGTCCTAGCCTAGTCGCATGAACCTTACACGTTGTGCACACTCAGCTTGGGGTGTCTGGCGGACGTGGAAACAACATGGGAAATGTGGGTTGGAAATGGTGCTCCGACAAACTTGTCCAAAGAATGGAATCGCTACAAATCAGTGTGACAACTGTTCGAGTGTTTCAGTCGACGGATATCAAAGACATGCCGCACACATTCGTCTACATTGAACGTTCAGACATATCTGCAGTCACAACGAGACGTGCACCCAGACGTCTCTGATCAGTACATGTTTTGTGCGTGACATGAACTCACAAGATCTTGAAGAACATCATCGTGAACTGCACACATCAGGATATCCCCTACTCTGGTGTAGATCACAACTACAAGCTGTGTCTGTTCTGGACGAAAACATACGTTTGTACGTTGAACATAGCAGCTGGGGTGACAACAGAGATGTGTACATGTACACGGAGAAGAGTTACTTCTTCCTGCACTCAATGGTCAGTAGGTTCACAGAATAAACATACCTGCGTCTAAATGGTTACAACCAGGCTGAAGTCCCAAGAGCCACGCGAGCAGTGCAGACAGATGGAGAATCAGAACTGCTTCACGTTTTGTTCCAGTTTTAACCTGTTCAGCATCTCATAGGACTAACCTGGCCTGGAGGATGTATAGAATCAGATACTTGATGCGATAGGAACTTCACTAGGATGGGATACCGAAATGTAGAGTATGGTAGCACAAAAGATCTACATCATGATTTTGGCGGTAGTTCTCTAGGCCAAGGGATCTAGTCGGTATCCCTCCGAGGACTGTATATAAGAGTTTGTCTTGAACAACTCCACCTCGACAGTTTGTTTCGATGAAATTGGCAAAGGCTATGTTCACATGCAACAAACTGAAGTCAGATTCATAGAGAACATGCATTTCAAATGCAAAAGAAGTTTGGACTCATTGTGCAAACAAGACACTTTTTATCAACTTACTCTGCATAAGGCGAGAAGAATCGATAATCGGGGAATTAGATTTTACACATAATTAGTAAAGACCTTTGTTTTGAGTACCAGTCAATGTCTGGTCCTGAGATATGTTCCCACCATGGCCTAACAGGATGTGATCAAACATGTCATCTATATTGAATTTGAAAGGGGAGCTACATGGGGAAGACTTAAATGTGATTCGTATTTCAAGACTGTTCCAGAATGACATCAAAACAAGAAATCGTTGTGGCTAGTGAAACATACACACACTTGTTTGTGTCTGTACTAATAATCACAATCTTGTCTGTGTCTGTACTAATGATCCACAATCTTGTCTGTGTCTGTACTAATAATCCACAATCTTGTCTGTGTCTGTACTAATAATCCACAATCTTGTCTGTGTCTGTACTAATAATCCACAATCTTGTCTGTGTCTGTACTAATAATCCACAATCTTGGTCTGGTTTGGATCTACTGAGGTGCAGTACATTTCACAACAGCGTCTTGACAAATACCTCATTTCTCTACGTTCATGTCTTAACATTAACATCGACAGCAACCAAACACCACAGTCAGCGTGTTAAGCTGATTGAAAACAAATGGATGAAGATTCCACAGGATTATGGCGCCAGATTTCAGTCTATCCGCACCCACTTGCATCTGTCAGCAGTGAACATACTGAAGATGTGTGATTTGCAATTTGCGCTTCAAACGACATAAACTCAAGCACGCCATGTCACTCACTCATTCTCCCACATGTCCCGTAGCCATCGTGTAGGTTGGATTTAACCTTCAATTTAGGTTTTCACGTTATTCTTGTTTCGAGTGTTGTGATAGAAGGGTTTCACACTGTAGCTACATTGACTTTTTCTTCGAATGTTAAGTATAGAGATATCGATCAGGTAGATCAGGGGAAGGGAATCTATAAAAGCGAACGTGGATTTTGATTTTCTTCTTTTTTACTTTCACAGCGATATTAGTGGAAGTTGCCTCGAAGTTCAGGTTGGATGAAGATAAATAAGGGTGACATTACGCCTTCTTCAATGTGTTATTCAATGAAATATACAGAAACGCTGAGCATTAGGGATGAATCATTGCAGGCATACCTGGAGCATGTTCCTACCTGTCTACCCGTTGACTTGTCAGAACCTCCGCTGATCCAGTTAAGCAACCAGATTACGGGTTTGCCTCCACATAAAATCAAAAAATCTCCATTGTGGCTCAACAATATAATCCGATCAAATCACCACTGGCCGTGACTGAGTAATCGTCAGACACATGTAGTGTTGTGCTGAAGGGGGACGTGATTGTGGTGCGTATACGTGGACGTATATATCGGCAATGTCGTGGAGCAGTTTAGGTAATGTAGCTTTCAGCAGATCTCTGTCACAATCCATGTTTCAGGAAATGTCTTTTTCAACAACATATATCTCACACTGTAGTTCTTCCCTAGTGCAGCTGATGCTGAGGTTCCTACTGTTTGTTAACAATGACTGGAGCCGTCCACCTGCTGCAAGTGCATATGGATCGTTGCCTGGATCTTCACTCTGAATACATTAAATACATGTACTTATGGCCATATGTTTAAACATAACACAATGAATATATAAACGCACTATGTTGCTTATGATGCATTTTAGCAGAGTCTGTATGGAAATAGGGAAAGGTGTATACACATTTGGTGTGATATGTGGGGAGCTGTTGTTGACAGGAACAGGTGTCATGTATGTCTGTGTTTAAACATAAGACCACTAGGACAAATATCCTGACTGAACCCTTTCTTTCAACTAAAATAAACATTACCACACAGCTTGTTACATTTCATATATACTCCATCTACATCACTGACAACATTAATTTGACGATAGTTCTACCAGTTTACAATACTGTAGATATTCTACTGAGATCATTCATGCTCCAGACCTCGTCTATTGAGGCCAAGAACACGAAAGATCCGATAGATATGTATATCAAACACTAAAATTGTGAAATCAGCTGCGCTGTTTGACCTGTTAAACCAGAACATGGTCCTATGTTTGTCTTAATCATCTCGTGCCGGGCATCATTTGGGTTCTGTTAAAACCAAGGCGATAAACAACACGTTTGAAATAGGCTGCGTGTGGAACGTCAACAAGTCCTACAGCATACCATATATACCACAGACTTCACCTCGGTTAGACAGACCCATGGAGGCATGGCACTGACCAGCATTAGTTGGAGTATTCCAGCATGAGGCTGCCATGTCCAGATCCCTCAATAACTGGGGTGCGAGTTTCACATGCTGGGCACGGGAAAGACGAAGTGAAAATATCGGCACGTGGATTGTGTAGTAAATGGTCACCTAAACATTCCCCTACATGTCGATATGATCACAGAGCACACATCCTGAACCCTTTTTCTCAACTTAAAAAAACCATTATCACACAGCTTGTTAAATTTCATATATACCAAATCTACATTTTTTGGCAACATAAATTTGACAATAAATATATCTGTTTACAATTATGTTTTAATTCCCTGTGTGTTATATTTGAGGTTGTTGGGTACAACCGTGTCACAAAATAGAACCTACATGTACGGATCACTCAGGGCACTTTGAGCCAAAAACATAGTAACCATTTAGCACGATTACACACAGCTTTACATTTAGGGTAAAGGGAGCTTAGGCAACACAATGGCCTTGACGTCATGCGGTGACGTAACGGGGGATTACATACGCCCCTAATTACAGGTACTGTAACATTTCTTCTTCGTCTAAACACATCAATTGTTACAAAAACGTTCATGACGACGCGTTAAATGCCATTTATCATACCCGGAAGAATACCTCAAGTACAGATGATGTAATTAATACATCAATTAAAAAGATTATCAAAACAATATTTCCCCAGACTTTAAACTTAATACATAAAGTCAACGAAATAATTAAGTAGTTAAGTGCCCTCAAGGTACGCCCAAAGTGGGAGCAGACCTAGGTGATGTCTCCTGGGTTGCGCCTAACAGTCGTAAAAGTCTGAGGACCGCATTGATTTTGACTTGCCTTCCACGCTGACATTAAGCCGTGATTTAATTGGAATACTCTAAAAGGAGGGGCTAAACCCAACCCATGCATTTAACCATAACTGAAGCTCTCGCAGAACAAATCCAATCTCGTATACTTTCAGAAGCACACTCAGAACAAACTTCAAAACAGCAATATCGCTCAAAAAATAATACAAGCTCTGACTCTGAGTTATAGAGACTTCACCATAAATAAGTTTGAAACCGTCCTTCACCCCTTCAATCTATCCATCATTTTATTTACTAAGTTTAATCCTCCACGTCTTGATAGGGTTACAAAATAACACAGCTGTCACTTTCTTCCAGATACCATTTTGGATCAGCTTGACTCTACTGAAAAAAGGACAAAGAATGATGCACTGACTCAAGACACGAACGCCATCGTCGCCTTTGTGCCTCGCAAACAGCAGACGGCTCCGATAGGAACCCCAGTCGAACACAGACGCTTTGTCACAAAACGTCAAACCCGAAAAACTCTTATGGGAAAGAAAAACCGAGTTTTCCCTGTAAATGGGGACGACCAGCCCCCAGAGGTGGACTTTGAGATAGAGAAGTTTGCCGCTCGTGGCATTGACCTCGAGAACCTCGATGATGAGTTTAAACAGTTGGAGGTCATGGAGAACATCCGGGCACTTCCTTGTAATATGATGACCAAGGTTATGCTGAGGTATCCTTTGCTCCTCTGTTTTTGATGATTAGTTTTGCATTAGATCATACATGTCCATCCATTTATTTAAGTGTCGTTTACATAATGATGCATTCCATTTCTTACTTTGATGCTGCTCTGAGGTGCGTTGTGTTCGGGATTAATTACGACAATCAACATTATCGTAATGCTCCCATTAGGTCCTATTAGGACCTAAAGTTAAAGGTGAACCGAAATTATTATTTTCATCCACATACTTTTACAATTGATTCTCAATAGTAACTAGAACGTGCGTCCTCACTCATAATGATATTTGACCGCAGGTGTATACACTATGCTAGATAGTCATTTCTGCACTGGGTGCAACATCTGTGTTGGTCTGTAACGTGAGCCATACTGCCGTGTCAGGTTGATGCATTGTAACCTCGTGAGGATATCGTCATAATTGTCCTGTGGTGGCGGGATTGCACACGTACAGGTGCCACTCATGATTACCTTGCTCAACCTCCCACGAATCAGGACTTTAGACAGGTCCCAACTTAGGACAATATCAGGATACCTCCCTGTGATATTCTGAGGGTGCTTCAAGCAAGTGTTACCCAGGTTCTCCTACGTTCTCGCTGTTCAGATATCATCAGGTGATGTCGACAAGAATCTTGGAAGCGTAATATCACCCGGACGCACCTGATAGAGAACTGTATCATTTGAAAGTCAAAACTGCAGAGCACGAAATTGGATTTATTGACATGTAAATGTGCAACCGTGTATAGTAGTTGCACTACTTACTGTTGAGGACATACACGAAACATAGCGCCCACGTGGTCGGGGTGCCAGTCACGGTCAGTTGATAGTGCAACCTAGGAACATAGTCCTGGGTTCACAGAACCACGAAGAATAAGCATGTTCTGAGAAACTTCCATGTTTTGTACAGCGGGGATCTTATCTTAGGGCCAAGATGCGCTTGGGGAAAGGCACACAGAAGTTGTCTCAGGATGAGCTGAGGAAGTTATTCATTAGGGATTATGTCAAGAGTGGAAGGATGAAATGGGCTCGCCACAGGTATACTGGCATGGGTACTTGGTGCATGATAAATTGATGGGTTGTGATGTGGCAACAGGGTGTCTCTTTTCTAATTCAAACACACCTGCTAAGTAAGCAGATAGCGCTGATGAAATTAGCACTACCAGTCAAGTTGACCGGGAGACCTAAAACCACAGTTGGTTGTTATTTGTTTGGCATTAATGAAGTATCAGCTTCATGATGTCTCTGTTTAACAGAACTGTGAAATTGATTTACAAATACTGTTAATCAGGTGAGATTGTAATAACACGGTGGATGTCGGACAGAATGTATGATTGTGCGCACGCATTACGTTGACAGAGGTGTTATCATTATAGGACCATAACGGAATGGTGTTGACTTCGACAGATATGAGACACGGGTTGTCGACTTCTCTTTCGGTCCTGATACAACTACCAGAAATGGACCGCCATTCTTGGCGTCGACTAGACATCTGTTACATCTATGACTCATATGCAGGTAGACACAGAATCGGGCCCATGGATAATTGCAGGCACTTAAACAATGGTAATCTCACTACGGTTTCAGGGAGAAACTTTTCGCTGGTCCAGTCCGGGGCCTATCCACATGGGAGTCTTGGAAGTACCAGGTGTCGAGGGTAGGTAACAAGGGGGAGTGGTTTGTTTGTTTGTTTGTGTGTGTGTGTGTGTGTGTGTGTGTGTGTGTGTGTGTGTGTGTGTGTGTGTGCGTGTGTGTGTGTGTGAGAGAGAGAGAGAGAGAGAGAGTGCTTGCTTCTTGCTTCTTGTCAGTCAGTAAATACATTTCATGAGTGAGTGAGTTGCTTCAGACGCTGGTTTGAGATTTTCCAAAAAGTGAAGAGTTGTGTTTGTTTGTACTACTGCTTACATACTTTAAATACTCTCATGATAAGGAACTGATTCTTTTTCTATTTATTCTATTTTATTTCTTATTCATATTTTATTTATACATTACATTTGATAAAAAACCAAAAGACCCTGAAAACAATGAACACTCTAAATACGTGACCTTGGAAATTATCTATGTTTTTCTGGTTTTAACTACTATACCAATTGCATAACATTACACTGTAATTAATATTAAAATATCCATGTGAGAGCTACGACGAACTGAAGAGTTTTCACTATAATGACTAAAGTAATCCTCAAATCAATGTTGTCACGTGTATGAATATCTAGAGACAGCAGATTTGAAATGTTTCATATGTTTTCGTGCCATCATATTTTTCGTATGCATCGCAGCATGTAGAGAGAATATCTACTGCTTCATTATGTGCAATCATCGTAAAACCTTGCACATCTCGTGTAGCTCATAAACAGAAAGTACAAGAAGTGCAATAGATCAATAAATCCGGTATTTAGTCACTGGGTCTACAGTCAGGCCTCGTTAATCTTCTCTTCTGTTTTTCACCGCCGGATTAATTAGGCAAAACTATGTGTAATTAGCTAATCTGTTACCGCTAATTAACGTCCGAATTAATGATGAATCAACAGGTAATGAGTTTACATAGTCAACAAGATTGGTGACACCTAGTTATTGTTCGGATATCGCGGGAATCGGATTATCGGGGTCCGGACTAACGCGGCCTGACCGTACCTTTCAGAAATGTTTTGAACAGTGTACAAGACTGACAAGAACAAACTGGCCCCGGAACATCACTAGGTAGAATAACTCTTTCGTGAAACCAAAACACTGCACAAAAACCTAATATACTGGACAACAGCAGTTAGGGTTATATGTGTACATTTTGAAATTATGAATGATGGTCTATCCATTCATTCACACACTGATAAAATATCAATCATAATAATATTACCAATATCCCTAACTTATTTTGTCCAGTATCTAAATGTATATCCACACATTTTTTTTTAAAAAAAACTTCATTGAAAAACGCAATCTTATACTACCGTAAACGTTTAATGTCTGACTTTGTGCAGTATGTCAGTATGTGCATCCAGCCGGTCAACAAAGACTACCATTTCCTGTTTACCAACACACACATACCCTCTTCCCACATACTTCTGTAATCTGCTCCAGGGTATATTCTACAAAGTATTTCATACTGTTCAAAGGTATTGTTTACACATGAACTGAGGGACTGTCAAACAAATTAGTGAAGTGGAAAATATCATTGTTATGAGTTTAACAAACAGTAAACCCAGTGCAAATAGGCGGATTCTTAAGAAAACTTTACACTAAAACGCAGTTCTTCACATGTACGATATCGGCACATACGTTCTAGCAAGGTGATGTATGATCCTCGTGCAGTTCATCTGCATAACGTTTGTACACACACGCGCTCGCGTGTGTAATTGTTATACTGACTGTAATGAACATAAGTTTCCAACCGTCGCCTACGTTTACAGTGTTATCATTCTAGTCGAGTCTGCTCTGTAGCACTAGGCATAAGCCAAACGTGGTCAGTAACACTTGTCTTTACAGTCATGGAAGAAATTCAGGATACAGTCAAGAGAATTGATGTATTCCATCGAGTTATGGGGCAGCTCATTCCGTGGTATAGAAGGTGAGAACATCTTATAGTTTTGTCATCCGTGTATAGAAGGTGAGAACATCTTATAGTTTTGTCATCCGTGTACAGAAGGTGAGAACATCTTATAGTTTTGACATCCGTGTATAGAAGGTGAGAACATCTTATAGTTTTGTCATCCGTGTACAGAAGGTGAGAACATCTTATAGTTTTGTCATCCGTGTATAGAAGGTGAGAACATCTTATAGTTTTGTCATCCGTGTATAGAAGGTGAGAACATCTTATAGTTTTGTCATCCGTGTACAGAAGGTGAGAACATCTCATAGTTTTGACATCCGTGTATAGAAGGTGAGAACATCTTATAGTTTTGTCATCCGTGTACAGAAGGTGAGAACATCTTATAGTTTTGTCATCCGTGTATAGAAGGTGAGAACATCTTATAGTTTTGTCATCCTTGTATAGAAGGTGAGAACATCTTATAGTTTTGTCATCCGTGTACAGAAGGTGAGAACATCTTATAGTTTTGACATCCGTGTACAGAAGGTGAGAACATCTTATAGTTTTGACATCCGTGTATAGAAGGTGAGAACATCTTATAGTTTTGTCATCCGTGTACAGAAGGTGAGAACATCTTATAGTTTTGTCATCCGTGTATAGAAGGTGAGAACATCTCATAGTTTTGTCATCCGTGTACAGAAGGTGAGAACATCTTATAGTTTTGTCATCAGCAGTTTATATGATAATGAAGACCAGGATGACTGACATACCTCTTAACTATGTGTCAGTGTGTGTGGAGACAAAACATCCATCTATTTAAATACGCCGTGCGACTTGAACTGTTTAAATAATATAATGGTGCCTGAAGGTATTTTACAAATACGTGATCCCCCTTCGTTTCAGGTCACCAAGGTACGGGCGTTTTGTCCTACTTCGTGTTCTTGAGGTGGATGTTTGGCCTCAATATGCTGTTGTTTCTCCTTCTGTTCGGGTTCATCACTGTGCCGACGATCCTCCAGCCCAGCATCGACTACAACTCCACCAGCACCGACACCACTGTCAACCTCTCCTACTACTGCACACAACACTACACTCTCAACATATCTACCTACGCAACAGAGCTCATCCTTGACTTCATCCAGGGGACGGTACGTTATGACAGCCTGTCCGCTGGTTTTCAAATGACTGAGTTTTCTTACGCCTTTTAGCAATATTCCAGCAACATCATTACGGAGAACACAAAAATGGGTTTCTTACCCATGCGGGAAATCGAAATCCAAACTTCAGCGTAACGAGCGAACGCTGTTACCACTTGGCTAACCAACCACCCCGCTGGTCTTCAGGCTGACGGTTCCACCGTTGTTAAATCCTGTGATTGACCGTATGCGTCGTGAGTTGTGAATGTCATATAAGCTCACTGTGTTTTGAAATCAGCTCTACATATCGGCACTATTTGACAGCGATTCATGTACACGTGCTTATGATATAGTAAGATCAATGTTGTTTGCTATCAGTGTTACATACGTACATTGTTTTAGAGACAGCACCCAAACAACATGGTATAATGTAGATCATCTTTCGTCTAGGGTTACATGGAGAAGACGTACTTGTTCTATGGATTCTACTCCGGCACCCAGTTCTTGACAGGATCGGGAGTGACTAGCAGCTACGAGTACAACGTGCCCCTCGCCTACTTCCTCGTCGCTGTCTTGTGTCTACTTGTCAGTCTGTTCCTCATGGCTAAATAGTAGGTTCCTCAGACAACACGCACCACATAATGTGTCCAATAATTGATTTGTCAGGCTGTTCCTAAATACGGGTATTTAGACATAGTTCAACGAAACGAATGTTTGAAATTGACGTTGTAACTGCATCACGCGAATAGAGAAAAAATATCACTTGAACAGTGTTGAAATGGCGGTAATATTTGATAAGCAAAGTACACGGAAGGTAATCACAAACCAGCGTATGAAGCCATGACGGCGAACCACGTTACATCTGTCGTCTGGTATTTCATGGAATATATCTGTCTGAGTGTTCAAGTGGCATGAGGCATGACATGGGCTCTGTACCTGCAGCACAGCCAGTGGATTTCGGGACGCCATCATGGATGAACGTGAGAACGGGAACAGCTACAGCAACAAGGTGTTCGCCACCTGGGACTACTCCCTCAGCGACGGCAAGACCGCCAGGATCAAACACAACAGTATACTCTATGATATAGCTGTGAGTTGACTGACTGGGCAGTGTATGGCATACTCTAAAATGTAACAATATACAGTGACCAGATGCATGCATGATTTTAACCCGGTGCGATAGATGGACAGTCTGAGGCAAATCAGTTCAGAACTGACATGCTCTTTCCAATGGCCCCGAACCTTTACAGGATCCGATTATTTACAGACTCGATTAGTTACAGACCGTTGCCATATAGCTGGAATATTGCTGAGTGCGACGTAAAACTGAACATCCACCCCCCCCCCCCCCCCCCTTCACAGTAACCTCGCTTTCACTGATCCATGGCGACCTCGCACTGATTACCATGGTCTACTGCCGTGGAATGACCTCACATAGCTTGAGTGACCTCTTTCTGACTCATATACCCTAATGTCCTAGAGTGACCTCGCCGAGGAACGTTTTGAGAAGGAAAGGGCGGAGAAACTTAAGGATGGTTGCAAGCGCTTCATGCTATACACCGTCAGATTCCTGGTCAACATCTTCGTCCTGGCCTGTCTCGCCACAGGAGGCTACCTTATCTTCTATGTGACCACGTGGTCTTCCAGCGTAAGTGGCGCTGTACGCTGCCCGATTATTGGGTTGGGTTGTTGTACAACACACACAGCTTGTTGTTAATGTAACATAGGTTGGTGTTTTGGGCATTGTTAATGCTTTTCAATGCATAATGGCCATTCGTATTGCTGTCCTGTGCAAATAATTAGTTTCCCAGCCACCAATCGTTTTGATTGATTTCTCCTAAATTATAAACGTCTAAATGACGCATCACATTTGGCCTTTCCGCCTACACTAAGCATGTCACAGTTACTGAAATACACTTCTAAACGTTTTGACGTAGAGTACTAAACTGAATGGCATAGCTGTGTATGATGGCCCTATGTTTCTTCCCCTTTAGTACGCCGCCGCCAACACCTCGGCCACCGGAAGTGCTGCCTACGTCCTTTTGATTGTACAATACCTTCCCTCCATCATGATAACCGCCCTCAACGCCGCTATCCCCATCATCTTCAACATAGTCGTCAAAGCTGAGCAGTACACCCAGGACTTCGTTGTCAAGATCACCCTTATCAGGTATCTCTTGTCCTTTCAAGACACTGACTTGGTTATATCACCGCTAGGTGATTAAGCTGTAACAATCTGCCAGCATGGTCGCTTGGTGAAGTAGTCCAGAAGTTTGTATCCTGTTGTATGTTGTATGTTTCCTATGTATGTTTGTATTGTTTCCAGGACTGTATTCCTGCGTCTAGCCTCCCTGGCGGTGCTGGTCGTGTCCTTGTATACAGACATCATCTGTGGCCCGAAAGACGCGTGTCTCACAAACCAGGCTCCATGTACTGTCTTCAGGGTAAGGAACAGTGTCTCCTACAACACGACTAGTGCTACTAGCAATATGTATACAGATATGACAAATATGACAGTCTTTATGAAATGGTCATTTCAGACTTCGTGTGATTAATTAGCCATCATTCAGAGTGAACATTTCATCGTTGTGTTCTGTGTGACTGTTGTGTCTGGAATGTGTGGCTGTTTTGTTGGTAGTGCGTGACTTTCCTGTGTTATGAGTTACTTTTCTGTGAATAATGTGTGCCTGTTCTGGCGACAGTGTTGGGAGACCTATGTTGGGCAGCAGATGTACAAACTGGTTATCATGAACTTCCTGGTAACCGTCGTCAAGGTGTTCCTGGTCGAGCTCCCGAGAAAGTAAGTATATCAGATGCACCAAAACACTTTACCAAACAAATGAATCCGGCAACCACTCAAACAGAATGTTGAACCAGTCTTCTTTATTTCCATGCCCACTGGTTATCGATACATGTTGGAAGAATGTTGCTGCAGACATCACTATATTATGTTGGCAGGATAGTCGTCACCAGGTGCAAGGCTAAACTGTTCCAGGTGATCGGACCCCCCGAGTTCCAGATCCCTCAGAACGTCCTTGACCTTGTCTACACCCAGACTGTATGTTGGTAAGCTAATTTAAATATGTAATGCAAGAGGGTCATGTTTTTGAACATGCATTCACAAACACAAACTAGCTGTAAATAACACAGAAATATATGGATAACAGAAGAGTAAGACAATACCGAGGAAAGACAACATACCACCATAGCCACGTTATAGAATAGTATCACTCCTGGGAAGAACTTTCATTTGATTTTTTAAAGAAAAGCTCTTTGCAGTGAACAAAATAAAAACAGAATATAATCAGAAAGTGAAACATCGCACTTACTTTTGCAATTTCGTGTCGGTGTTCCACTCATGTTACATTCGTCCTTAAGAATACTTATCTTATATAGAGTTCTTGTGAATATGAAATCAATGTTCGTTACATATTTAGAGTGAACATTTGTTGTACTTGAATATTAGGCCTGATAAGAATTAAAAGTTTTTGTAAAATTTATCAAACAGTTTTACAAAGTGCTGCAAAGTTAACGAAATTTTCTCTTTCAATGAGACATATCTTGTTAAACTGAGGAGCTTTGTCTTGTAAACATCCGTAACAAGCAACTCTTTACCTTCGATGTCACAAAGGTGAATATGAAGTTGTGTGCCTTGTCAACAACCGTCTCTGTTCCAGGCTCGGATTCTTCTTTGCTCCACTATTGCCGGCCATGATTGTGATACACCTGTTTGTGGTGTTCTATGCCAAACTCGTGAGTATAAAGCCATGTTTCCACAATCCTGTGTATATTTATTTAAGTTATCGTGTGTTTTGATGAGTATAAAGCCAAGATTCGAGAATACTGTGTACATATTTGTTTACTTGTAATACTGAAAATCGTAACGAAATATCAAAGCACGCCTTCAACACAATATTTTAGTGTGTAAATACTATAGCACAGAGCTAGAAAGGGACTATTTTGGCAGTACTAAAGGCCGTGATTACTGATGCCAGCCAGACATGTCACGTACTTAATAAAATATACTTTGATATGTACTTGCCACATGTCTCCATCCTCCTGTGTTGCAGCTGTCTGCTCTGTTGGCGTGTGAGCCGTCCCAGCGGCCGTACCGGGCGTCGCGATCCAACTCCTTCTTCATGATCGTGCTGCTGTTGGCGTTCTTCCTGTGCTGTGTTCCCGTGGGCTACACAATGGCCGCGTAGGTAGTTTGCTCTCATTGTACTGGATGTAGTGCCGCTTCCAGCAGTGTCCCCGTCAGCTTCATAAGTTTTGCTGATAAGCCTAGAAAAATAATGGGGACGAGCAGGGATTCAAACCCGCAGTCATTTGGTGATCTACCCTCAGTTTTCATGCTAGTTTTACAGCTATATCTGTGATCTAGTTATTTTTGCTGTCCTTCTCTGAGAGTCGTTTTTTATAATAACATACTGACACACTGATATACTGATATATTCATATACTGACACACTGATACACCGATATACCGACACGCTGATATACTGATACACCTAACACACTGACACACTGATATGCTAACAGGACTGATATACTAACACGCTGATGCGCTCGCGCGCCCGCACACACACACATTTATGAGTGCACGGACAACTAGGACGATGTATAGCCCATTTCACAACTACAAACCATTATTATCGCCAACAGCATAAGTGAAGTGTAACATGTTTACTACTCTACAGAAACATGATATGCTACCGTTTGCAGACACACATATAGGAAGCACGTAAAACTGACATACCTTCCTCTCCAGATTGCCCCCCTCCAAGGGGTGTGGCCCGTTTCGCATCTACAGCATGATGTACACTGTCATCCAGGCTGCAGCCGCTAGTTGGCCCGACGTCGCCCAGACCATCTACAACATTGCAACGTCTGCAGCCGTCACGGCGTCAATCATAATACTGTTATGGTAAGACAATTTGTTACAATTTAGTTTTTCATTCTTGGTTTAGGTCAAAATATGTAATACCTTTAATAAAGAGATAAACATCACTTGAATATTTCATTTGAAACCTCCGGCTGACGCCGTCGGTTCCAAATGTATTCCCTTGCTTCAAATACTCAATAGCACCCGGAAATTGGCCAACACATGATGTTTATTGACCTTGTCAACAAAAAGGTAAACCAGAGGGTTTTTCTGTCTGCACTCGTTTACATCGAGTACGGGTACAGCAGTGAAGTGTCATCAGCTGGCCATCTCAGCTGGTTCCTGTGGTAGCATCTGGAGCCGCTCATTTGTGACGTCATTCTGACTTTACTTCAAAATATGATTCAAATGACGTCACCACTGTGGATGACGCAACAAAACAATTGTTTGCGATGTTTCTACCTATCCATACGCAGCGAATAGTCTTGCATTTTCCGGGAATCAAATCCGAGAATCAAATTTTGGAGAGCGGGAGGCTGTTAGATCGTCCTTTGAAACGATCACACGTGAAAGAGCCATGTCATTATTTCGATGTTAAAATGACTACTCATTTGATATTACCTTGATAACGTACAACTTGACACGTACATTCACGTGAATTCACGTGAATTCACGTGCATTTGAGGGCAGAAGCAGTCGATAGCCGATACCTCAGCTCAACGCTCTCTTTTCAATAGTTTAACGACTGTACATGTATGGGATACATAGGTGCAGCTTGTCACAGGGGTCAATAGTTAGATGAAACGCGCGTCACCTGTTTCCACTCTGCATTTCAGTGATTATTAGCTCCATTATTTAAACAAAGCAGACTACTGAAAGATGCAGGTGTGTATACAATGCTAATGTTCTCCTCCAGTCTGCTGGTGTATTACTGTTCCGCAATGAAGAGAGCTCACATAGAGAAGACACAGGCGATGAGGCTTCAACTGAAAGCTGTGAGTACACCCGTAACATGAATCATCAAACATTTACACTTACACCTGGGTGCAGTGATGAGACAGCTCAATACCACTCCCGACATGTAATTTCTATATCACGTTGCTGAACGTTTGCAATATTTGTTGGTCAGAAAGCCCAAAATAGAAATATTTACTTAAAAATCAAGTGAACAAATCATGATGAACCCAGACCAAGTTTCTGTTCATAGCTTGCTCACATTCGGAATTCAACTGTCCATGTGAAGAACTAAAACCCCAGACAACTGGAGAGATCATAATATGTACGTCCACTTATTACATAACTCGTGCTGAAGTTATACCTGCTCATGCATTCCAAGTGAAACTCATTTGTTCACAGTATAATTACAGAAAGTTACAACATTGTTCATTCAATCTGTGATTTATGTGGAAAGAAAGCTGTCACCCAGAAAGCAGCAATGTAGATCATTTATGCACTACCACTGTGCGAAATAGCAACTGGCACTGTGACCTGGTGGGACTAGTAAATCTCCACAGTCACCCACATGCTACTTTATATACACGTTTAAATCATGCAAGGTTATGACCTGATAAAAATATTCATCGAGTTATGCCGACATTATCTTATTCTCATTTATTTCTGAAATCTTTTTCTTAGTTTCTGCATTCAAATTTCGAGCTACTAAATCATCGTTTACTAACTTCCAGCCATAGCTAGTCTGACTGAATCATCGTTTACTAACTTCCAGCCATAGCTAGTCTGACTGAATCATCGTTTACTAACTTCCAGCCATAGCTAGTCTGACTGAATCATCGTTTACTAACTTCCAGCCATAGCTAGTGTGACTGGATAGCAAAGCTTGGAAACTATTTCCCACACTGTCTGATCATACCATCTGTATTGCTGAAAGTACCATACCAGTCTGTCTGTACAAACTGTAGACGTATGGAAACCGAAAGATAAAGATGAAAATTACTGATTACTGGTTGAAGTCAAATATGTGTGCGATGTACGTGGATCATTGTGATGTTGGTGTACAAGTACTGACTTGTGTACATTGTACCATGCCACGTGGACCAGCTGTTATGAGGATCATGTTATAGTACCTGTTGACACATCCACACAACAGGTGGCTTGTAAATATAAACATCAATATGCATAAGTACTTGTCAGTGTAAATGCCACAGCTTTCACCGCCTGATTTCCCTTTACAACACTCGGCCAGCTATAACACTTGTATGTGTAAGGAGAAATCAATTCCTGGCACAAGAGGCTTCCTACACGCATGCGCACACCCGTGCGGCATGATCATCATAAGAATAATTCACTGTTCAGTAATCAGCTAGACATGGTATGTTTCATCCATTATGAAGGAGAATGAGTAAGTATAGATTTACGTCGGCTTTAGCAATATTACGACCAGGGACACCTAAAACGGGCTTCAGACATTGAACGCGTACTGGGAATTGAACCCGTATCTTCGTGAAAAGCGAACGCTTTAACAACTAGGCTACCCCAACTCCTTACATTTTAGAAATGAAGAAAATTTACGTTCACTTTGCTTTGTGTGAGTCCATTGATGATATATATTCCTGGGGTTAAACTGTGCAAACTCACACAACGTGAAAGTCGTTTTTCCACATTACAAGCCAGTACTTGGTAGAATATTCATTCACGTTCTGCACAAGAAAGTAGTTGAACTCCGACAGCCGAAACTTGGTCCGAGATTTATCCTGTAAAGGGGCCAGGGGCTCATTGTACAACATATATACAGAATACAAAGTTTTAAAAGCACCGTACAACATCATGGAAACTATGGAAACTATAATTTTACTTTTCAGAGTACAGAGGCCTACAAATGTGCGTTTTGTGTTTACATATCAAAAACATAGGTATTTTGTAGAGAGAATGTATGATATAATTTTATTCATGTAAACAATCGTTCTGGTCTCACTAAATGGATATATGTGATAGAACTGAGGGAGAATATCTTTTCTTAATGGCTCATACAAAGGGCATTCGAGGAACAATTGATATTCATTTTCAATATCAGGTATGATACAAAGCCGGTAAAGGCGACACCCCCTATTAAGAGCTAACTGGACTAATTAGCTAGCTAATTATATATATTAGAAGTCAGCGAGTGCTATAATCCACGCCATCCACCCATTGCACAGGAAGGACAGGACAAGCGGTTCTTGCTGTCACGGCTGCAGGAGTTGACGGGGGAGACGACGCCGTTCCTGAAGGGGCGCAGGACTCCTCGTGGAGCCAGTCGGAGGCCTGATTCCGACAGCAAGAGAAAGCCTCACACCAGGGACAGCCAGCGTTCGGACACACGACTCAAAATACCACCTAAAACAAGCAATGGCCAGTCTCCTCACCCTAATCAGCCAACAGACGATTGGTGAACTACAGTGGCCATCCTAAGTCAACTGTCTCCATATATCCTCACACATTGTGATAACGTGTTACTTTCATCTTCACTGTGCCAATACATGACTGCTGTGGCCATATCACTGCTTACACAGTCAGGCTGCTGCCTGATACAACCTAGCGATGATAATAAATCTACAGAGCATGCATTGCCTCCTCACACGCACTCTGAGAGTTTGATATGATCTCTTGCCATACCTACATCGAATATATTGTTGTTTCTGTTTATGACAGGTGAGTGTTTCTAATCACAAACCACAAACATACATATAACACTGTACGTTTATTTTGTTAATTAGCTCTGTAACATTGTACGACGTGAAACAACGTTATATTTGAAGCAACAGACAAAAAAACCAGACACATCATCGCATACGGACACAAAAGATATGAAGCGTCATGAAACAATAGACATATCATGTTACACGGAAACAACAGACATGAAACGTCAGGAAACAATAGACATATCATGTTACACGGAAACATCAGACACGAAACTCAGGAAGCAATAGACATATGTTACACGGAAACAACAGGCATGAAACGTCAGGAAACAATAGACATATCATGTTACACGGAAACATCAGACACGAAACTCAGGAAGCAATAGACATATCATGTTACACGGAATAACAAAACACATATAACAAAACACATTAAACTTGAAACAATAGACATAAAACATCAGACATTGAAATACACATTGCATCTGTCAATGTATATGAAGGAACGGGGATATATTTCCCTGTTTCAAATAGTTCTGTGATCGTCTTTTGTTTAGCACGTACACGGTTGTTGGTATCTGTTCATGTTGGAGCGATCTGTCTGTTACCTGTCCGTTTCATATATTGTCCCGATACCCTGTTATATCATTAGCACCTTACCCACCTGTTGCCTCATCAGCCTGTTACTTGGACAATCTCGTACTCTGTCCTTCTGTTACTTGATATATCCGTCGCTGTATTATCTGATCCCTCTGTTACATGATGATTCTTTTACCTGATCACTGTTACAAGGTCACTCGTTTGCCTGGCGATAAAATAGTAACCTACCTTACCCAGTATTAAGCAACTTGTTTTGTGATAGGCTTATACCTATGTCTTCTTCAGTGGTCTGTACTGTGATAGGCTTATACCCGTGTGTTCTGCAATGGTATCCGTCCTGTGTATCTATTGGTACACTTCCAGATGTCTGATAAGTATTAATTTCACTACACAGAATGTTCCATGATTCGTAGACTTCTGTTGTGAACATGTTTGTAAATTTCTTGATTTAACAAGATATGCGACTATTGTGTTATTGATCACGTGTAAGACATGTATACAAAGAACGTTTATATAGAGGATAACCAATGACCACTGTATTCTGTATGCGGGGTCGTGGTCGGAGGATGAGGAGCCAGCTCTGAGCCAGGACAACATTGATGCACAGGGTATCTTCATCCGCCTTCATCTTCCGTCTCTGCAACTGCCCTTTACCAGCCGTCTCGTGACAAGACCCATTCATCTGAGTTACTAAGCTTCTCTGGGAGGTAGCTGAGAGATGCTGTTTCAGATTTCACAGGGGAAATGTCGATGATGTCTTTACTCACTTATAGTAATGACAGTTCCAATGAAGAGCCTTTCAGTGGCATATGATGTCCTACTATCACACACAGCAGTTGTGATCTGTTTTAGAGTTACTCCACGGGGCTTATCTTTGTTCCCCCAATGTGGGCGCTGTTACATGTTCTGTCTGTTAGAGAATAAATCTACAAAGTCTGTTTTTGTTGTTAACATTTATTCTACCTATACGAATCGATGAGAACAATGCGTTCTGCAACCCACGAATGTCGTATATAGTAACAGATAGGATCGGGTGTTAAGACTTGGGTGGTCTCATAGGTCATCTTATGACAATGATTTAGAATGATGCTCAAGGCGTCTTTCACAAGATTCGTTTCTACAGACCGATTTTTGAGAGCGATGTTAAGCAACATACAACAATAACAACAACAATCTTCTCAATCCGATAAAACACACGTAAGCCAGTAACACCATTTGTATCTAAACCATGTGACAGGTGAAGTATATAGTCAGTCACACCTAGTGACAGGTGAAGTATATAGTCAGTCACACCTAGTGACAGGTGAGGTATATAGTCAGTCACACCTAGTGACAGGTGAAGTATATAGTCAGTCACACCTAGTGACAGGTGAAGTATATAGTCAGTCACACCTAGTGACAGGTGAAGTATATAGTCAGTCACACCTAGTGACAGGTGAAATATATAGTCAGTCACACCTAGTGACAGGTGAAGTATATAGTCAGTCACACCTAGTGGTAGGTCATATCTGTTGACAGTGTTACACCGTTGTCATTCAAATGATTTCACAACACCGAATAAAACCAATAACTTTAAACTCAATAAAATCTTGAGGGTCATACTTCTATTGCACCTCTACCCGTATATTGGTTACCGTGTGAGGTAAGGTCTTCCTGCTCTGCTTGTTTACTCGCGTAGTCACCTAGTAACGCGCCTTTGTATACATTTTCATTTATTTTATGCATTCAACATTACAATACTGACTATTCTCTGTTTGTCAAAATAAACTTGAATTCATTGTGCAAACCTTCTTGGAAGTGTGTTCTCGGATGTCAGTACAGGAAAATTGTGTGAGGAAAGGTGGTCGTACTGGTGTACGCCAGGTAGGTCGCACCCACGCACACTCGGGTGGGACACTCCATACAGGTGGCAGTCACAAACATCAAATCTACATCTGCAGGTAGGAAACACTTCTTCATTCTAAACTAAAATTATATTTAAGGCAGTCACATTTTAAAAATTACATTTTAAACACTGAAAGTCACAATTACTTGTGAAATTCGATACTTAAGACAAGGAAACAGGGGCGAGTGATTGTTTGCTTTTTACATGTTCTTCAGGGTATCGACACGTAAGGGGAAGGCTTCATAGGATAGTTATGATAGATTTTGCCAGTGACCTATACACTAAAACACTGATTTTTGTGTTTGCCTGAAGAATAAAGGGCTCGATGGGAAAGGGGAAGATTTCCCCCGAGTCAGCTACGACGTCCGATGTAGAGAGACAGAAACTCGCCGAGTCCTGTGGGATACATCTCGATGCCATTCACAACGACCAACAGCTCATTGAGACAATCAAATCCCTCCCTATTCCCGTCAGACTGAAGATCAAGCTCAAGTTAGTCTTTCTTGATCATGCAAAACATCCATGCTTGCTTATTAATGTGCATTTCCTAGATTCTTTACATTCAGTTAACCTGTAATAGTATTCAGGGAGACACCGACGAACGACAAAGGAAAGTTTTAGAATAAACAATTTCATCAAATTATCCAGATTTACAATTAAGTACAAATTAGGGGAAAGATATCTGTTGTTAGAGCTTGACCTCTGTTGTTAGAGCTTGGCGTCTGTTGTTGAAACTTGGCCTCTGCTGTTCGAGCTGTGTTGTTAGAGCCTCTGTTGTTTAACGTGAATATTGTCACCCAGGTCTTTATTACCGTCTTCACTGCTATATTACTATATTCCCTGCCACTTCAATGCGCGCTGCAGTTACTGTCAGGTATTCTTCAGTGGTAAAAGTACTTTTAAAGAAATTAAATCAAATCAAATTTATTTATACCATAAAATCGTTTGTCAAAATGACAAAATCAAGATTTCCTCGCCTAATATAGTGTAAAGCCAACATACATTATGATGCTTACTGTCTGCCCAATGTCTGAACTGGTCGATTTGGCCAAATATTATAAAACCGACATCAAATCAGATATGCAGAAAATCAGTTGCCTCGCAAAAGGAAATTTAAATTTTGAAAACCAAACTCAAGCTACAACAAAGCTGTTGTGAAAAGGTGAAGGTATAGATGTTTGAGTTTGGGATGTTTACTCATTTACTGAAGGATGCTTTAAAACAGGCTTATTCGTTTAGCGGAGGATGTTTTATGTTAGGTATATTTGTTCAACATGGATACTTTAAGTCAGGTTTACTTGTTTTAAGATGAATGCTTCAAGTCAGGCTTAATCGTCCTAAGATGAATGCGTTAAGTCTGGCTTAATCGTCCTGAGATGAATGCTTTAAGTCAGATTTACTTGTTCTAAGATGAATGTTTTAAGTCAGGGATACTTGTTAAATATTCGTAACGGGTATTTCAAATGTTTCTTTCCTTTTGTTTAGAGATGAGCTGTGCTCGGGGACGGTGGGGCTGTCGACATGCGAGTCCTGGAGGTACAGCTTAGCCAGGGTAGGTAACTGCAGACAGTCATTAAGAAGTTGATGAATGTATTCAACGATTATACTGATGGCAACTTCTTTTTTTGCTGTGTGACACGGCGTTTGGGGACTACGTCTTACCCCTTCTTCAGGTTATTAAAGACAGATGTACAAACCATACTCTATATACAAAATGTACATGTCTGTACAATCATGTATGTACAACTAGGCCAGACAGGCATGCCGATACAAGGTACTACAGTTTAATTCAGAAGATGTAAAACGAAAACTGTCTGATCAGCATTTAACCTGATTTAAACGACGCTTGAATTACGCCGTATCATATTTTTTTTCAACCCAAACAGTCAAGACAAAAGTTCAGCAAGAAAGCGGTGGAAGTCATCAGCGCCATTGAGTTTTGGGGCAGCTCATTTCGTCGCATAGAAGGTAGTCCTTCATATTACATATCTGTGTCTGTTGCTGGGAACCACAGGTACCAACAATGTAGGGTTAAGACATTTAGGGAAGATGCAGCCACCCCACAGGTACCAACAATGTAGGGTTAAGACATTTAGGGAAGATGCAGCCACCCCACAGGTACCAACAATGTAAGGTTAAGACATTTAGGGAAGATGCAGCCACCCCGCAGGTACCAACAATGTAGGGTCAAGACATTTAGGGAAGATGCAGTCACCCCAAAGATACCAACAATGTAGGGTTAAGACATTTAGAGAAGATGCAGCCACCTCACAGGTACCAACAATGTAGGGTTAAGACCATTTAGGGAAGATGCAGCCACCCCAAAGGTACCAACAATGTAGGGTTAAGACATTTATGGAAGATGCAGCCATCCCACAGGTACCAACAATGTAGGGTTAAGACCATTTAGGGAAGATGCAGTCACCCCTAAGGTACCAACAATGTAGGGTTAAGACATTTAAGGAAGCTGCAGCCACTCCACAGGTACCAACAATGCAGTGTTTAGACATTTAGGGACGCTGCAGCCACCCCACAGGTATCAATGCCTGCAAACATTCAACTTTCCCTTCATGAAAGTCACATCTCTTGGAGAACAGTCGAGTCTGCTCTTTCATCAACATTTCAAATGGCACAATACGACTGTTTCTCTTAGGTTGTTATCAAAGTTTACAGCATTACCAAAAGTGATGCGGTCGCATGTTTCTATGTTTTCCACATTGTATAACTATGCACTTGTTCCCAAATAAGAACACACTGGTCTTGATTAATTTTGTGGTAAACTCTTTATAGATCTTTGTTGCTGATATAAAATAGAACTATACTTTCAAGTCTACTAAATTTGCTGTTTGAATTATTAATCAGTTATTTATTAGTAATGAATACTATCCTATTACTTTCTGGAACAAAGGTCACCATGGTACGGGCGTGTTATCCTATTTCGTATTCCTGAGGTGGATGTTTGGACTGAACATTCTTCTGTTCCTTCTGATGTTCGGTTTCATCATTGTCCCCACCATCCTGCAGCCCTCCATCGACTACACTGCCAGCAGCACCGACCCCGGAGTGGCACAGGCCTACACATGCACTCAGTCCTACAAGGAGGCACCCACAACTGACGTTGTGCAGTTTATGCTGCATGTCGTCCAGGGAACGGTCAGTCAGTTACATATAGTATGTGCAATGTATACTGAGTACTAATTGTGAAGCACCTCCTAAATTAAAAGTTAGGCACCACTCTAATCATGCATTGTGTATATTCCTGATGATTCTGTAATTCGAAAAAGAAAAGAAAGGAAAGACTCCTAAAAGATCAATTATCGCTCCATTCTATTATTCTTTCCTATAACGCTTTCATAGTTTTTGTGATGTGTTTTTCCAAATGTGGGTAACGTTTAAAGCATTGGGTGGCACTGAACAATTTGTACTGAGTATATATTTTTCATAGACGTGTGTGAGATTGTCCAGTGTAATGATTTGTTCGCCTCCGTCACACCATGCTCGTCGCGAGTCTTTCAAGGTCTCGTCCTTGTTCAGGCTGCATTCAGAACACAAAGGGTTGTGAATAAACCTTTCAATACAAGAAATCATCGGTCTACACAGAGACTGGTAATGTTTTCGGAATGCACAGATAGGTCATTTATCTCATTTGTATGAGACTTTGAGAATAGTTTGCTTTGTGAGTGAAAGCATTTACGCAACGCTGTACACATGTAGAGTAAACCAGGCTACATATTGCAGATACACACATGAGCTTTCATCAAGCACCAACCACATGTTGTACAGTAGATCAATAAATGCGAATGAATAAGCTTTGCGGACCAATTTCTATACAATAAAGTACGTAACTGTACTAAACAGAATTCAGCTCTGGACACCCGAAAGTCCAGAAACTCTCCGCACATTGGTCCTTTCTGACATGGGATTTGACAAAATTAAACATGCAATTGTCATGACAATATGCTAAGGATGAAAGAATGAAAAGTTTTTTTCGAAAACTCAACATTTAGACTCGTTCGCAAATGCAATCACCACAGGTGGTTACACACACACATGTTCAGTTGTGTTGTATCATATATCACATACAATATGTCATATATAGGTTACGAATGTACCTGAGGTGAGACATCTATGATCACATCATCATTGTTGAAATAGTCGAGGTATAAGTCGTATTGGTACTCACGATATTAGCGTTATAAAGCGTTCCAGAATATATATAGCGTGAGTGAACATTTAACATGTGTTATGTTTTCCTTAGTAAATTACGGATTCTAGTACTTTTGTTGGGTTGAGTCCCATCCGGGACCTACACCCTCTATGTTAGCTACGTAAACCGTTCAGCCATGGCGACTCCCAGCGTGCAGAGAGTATACATTAACACTCACGCAAAGGGTAGTCAGTTTGGGGAACACCATACCGTAGTCGGCAAACCTTACTGAAGTTAGTTTCTGTTCTTCAACCCATTTGTGTAGTTCTTGGATTGTGAAACCAGGTATATCAAACTGGTTTATCGCATCTTTAAGACGAACCGTTATACTATCAGTTGGCCTTATTGAGAAGGTGTGTATTTGTGGTGTATGTTGTGTGTTCCAGGGCTACATGGAGAAGACACACCTCTTCTATGGCTACTACTCGGGGTCCCAGTTCCTGCGAGGAACGAACTCTAAATCGAACTTTCCTTACAACATACCCCTGGCTTACTTCATGACGTCTGCCGTCTGTCTGTTGACCAGTCTTTGCCTCATGGCCAGATAGTACGTTATGGGTTTATTCATGAATATCCACTCAACACTATTCCACCAACATACTCGAGACTGGACCATAGAAACCATTATGGGCAAACTTCAACATTGTCATCCCCCATGCATTAGGTAACTCATAAATACAACCAGTGGTAGGTTTTAACTATCCGATGTTTCTAAAGGATTATATAAGACAAGGGTATGAGAAGATATTCACGCAGAGTTAACATCTTCCACATCTGTTAGGAACTCAAATAATGTCCATTTGCCCTGACGGCAGCGACGTAACACGATTCCAACAGCGTACGTGTTATTTATCATATCTGACTCTCGGCGTTATCGATCTTAAATACGGACTGGTGGGCAGATGCCAATACGTGGGAGCCGCAGTGAAAGTTTCAAACAGTGACTGGTGTCCACTATAATATCATCATGAAGACGGTGTTATCCTGGACTAACACACATACACATGCAGATGCACAAACACATACACAAACACTCAGGCGCGGACACACACTCAGTTACATCACCCTTTGGTCTGTAATAACTTGCCAGTTCCTAGCACTGCTAAAGCAGTAAGTAGATCTGTGTAACTTGCCATTTCCTAGCACTGCCAAGGGTTTGTGGGACTTCGTGGTGGAAGGTCATCACTCAGGATACGACTTCTGCAGCAACGTGTTCTGCAGCTGGGACTACTCCCTCAGCGACGAGTACACAGCGGCTGCGAAGCACAAAAGCATCAGCTATGATTTCAGAGTAAGTTCATTAATTCTCGTCAGTTAAACCACGTAAGGTAAGGCTCTCAGATGACGCATATGTGGTGGCTATACAAACTTCGACTTTGGATACAACTTTAAACGTACAGGAGCAGTTACCACACGTTCGCGATAGTTTCTATCTTTTTTTATCTGTGGGTGCGACGTCCTAATCAGACATTCCAAGACAAGGTTTCTGCCCCGTCCTTGCAAGCGATGAAAAGCACCTCCGTATCCAGATCGTCTAGATATTGTCCAGTCTTCGATAATAATGGGAATGATACATACTTATATCTGAATCAAGCATGCACGACACGGTGTAAAATGTCAAAGGTGACGTGCTGTCTGTATTGACCTCCAGTGTGACCTAGGCGAGGACCGGTACAAGAAGGAACAAGCGAGGATACGGGAGAGCTGCTGTACACGCTGCCGCCTGTACACCCTCCGCTTCCTGGTCAACGTCTTTGTCGTCGCTTGTCTCGCAGCTGCAGGGGCCTGCATATTTTTCGCAACTAAATTCTCAACCGAAGTAAGTTTCTTAGTTGGACGGTATTTTAACATTTTTCATGGGCATTTAGGAGTGTAGAAGGTCTATATTTTTCCTTTTTGTTTTGCCTTCTTAGCACCGTAAATCAGAATTTGATACACGTTACCGACAATATGGAATACATCTACCATACAAGGTTCTGTATCCATCCATACATTATACATATTTATAATCAGTATTATTGTTACTAGTCGTACTGATATTATAGTTTCAAGCTTTTTCAAACATTCTCACAGACATGTATGCTTGACGCTAACAGGCCCTGACCACGGTCACGGGTCTTGTCAAATGTATTCTGTCTGATCACATTGACTGCGGATGACTAATTGAAGTACATGTTGCACTGACAACCACTGACGCTATTCTCCCATCTCGTTCCCAGTTCGTATCCAGCAACCCGTCAGCCAATAGCTACCTTCTGCTGCTGGTGCAGTTCCTGCCGTCCCTCACCCTCACCGTCCTTAACGTCATCATCCCCCTCATCTTCGACAAGGTGGTGTTACTGGAACAGTACTCGCAGGCTGTGGTCGTGCAAATGACACTCATCAGGTACTGATACAACACGTCTTCCTTAGATAACACCACAACACCCTGACACATACGTGCAGATCTCTCTCATCAGGTACTTACACAACACGTCTTCCTTAGAAAACACCACAACACCCTGACACATACGTGCAGATCTCTCTCATCAGGTACTGACACAACACGTCTTCCTTAGAAAACACCACAACACCCTGACACATACGTGCAGATCTCTCTCATCAGGTACTGACACAACACTTCTTCACTCGATAACACTACAAAACCTTCACGAATATATACACAGATCAGTCAACAATTTTCGGGGCGGAACATATAGTAATAGCACCTCCATTCGTAATGCGCAAAAACTCTCCCCTGGGAATCACGATGGCGAGTGTGGATTGATTCCCAGCTCCCTGCGGAATGTACAAGCCAACTGACCCATAAGCTGCTAGATGGTCACTCAACATCTCATTTTCAGAGAATGTTTTGACAGACAGGAACTAACACGTGGGTTTATCATTGTGATTCTTCTGTATACCATGGGCCAGATATACACATAAATTAATTCACACTGTAACACTCTTGTGTTTGAAGGACGGTGTTTTTGCGACTGTCTTCCCTGGCTATGCTGATAGTGTCCATGTACACAGAGATCCAGTGCGAGAATAAGGATGCCTCCTGCGGGACCAATTTACCACCCTGTACAGTCATTCCGGTACAGTATTTGCTTTAGCATTTCTTCAGATAGTTGTGTTGGTCAACACCTAGTGCAACTGCGTATATTCACATCACACTGTACATTCATCGGACTGAGAGATCACCGTATCTAGTTAGGTTCCAGTTTAGGACCAGTGGGGATATCTAAATAGTCAAATAGTTCTTTACGCCGATGGTCAGGGTTTGATTCACCCAATCCCTTGTGATGTTTCTGGAAGTAATGAATCGTTTGGGATATTTCTGGAATATTGCCCAGAGCACATCACACGCCCACAAACCACTCCGTTTACCGAGTACAGTCGTATGAAGTTGGGTGTTACCTGGGATTCAGTTCCGATCCAGTGTATATGACAAGGACGTGTCGTAACTATATCACTATGATTATAAGTGTCTTGTGGTCGTCCAGGTGATGTCACATCTAACTGTCTGTGTTAACGAACTGTCCAAGTGTAACATTGATCTGAGTGTGTTGTACAACCGAAACTACATTTAATGTAGATTTACTCAGGTTGTTGTGCATGGAATGTTGACTGTTCAGTAACATTTGACTGTTCTGTGTGTAAAGAGTGATTGTTACGTGTGTAATATATGTGACAGTTGTGCATGCAGGGAGTGACTGTGTGACTGTTCTGCCGACAGTGTTGGGAGACGTATGCTGGTCAACAGATGTACAGGCTGGTCATCATGAACTTCATAGTAACCGTCGTCAAGGTGTTCCTGGTTGAGCTCCCAAGACAGTGAGTGGTGTCGATCTATTATATCTATTTATCCCCGCAAATCAGACACTGCAACAATGAATTTGACATAACTGATTACAAGGCAAATTCAGAGACCAATTCTTAATGTCCTCGGATTGATGTCAATACCAATTCATTACTAACGAACGGTTACCTTTATGTACCCCAGTTTCTCACACAAACATTCTGTCCAGGTTCATCGTCAACAAATGTGGGGACAAGAAGCTGCTTCAGATCATCGGGCCACCGGTGTTCCACATCCCCCAAAACGTCCTGGACCTCGTGTACACGCAAGCGATCTGCTGGTAGGATAGACTGTCAGCTTGGTGTGATCGTCTGCTGGTAGGATAGACTGTCAGCTTGGTGTGATCGTCTGCTGGTAGGATAGACTGTCAGCTTGGTGTGATCGTCTGCTGGTAGGACAGACTGTCAGCTTGGTGTGATCGTCTGCTGGTAGGATAGACTGTCAGCTTGGTGTGATCGTCTGCTGGTAGGACAGACTGTCAGCTTGGTGTGATCGTCTGCTGGTAGGCAGCTGTTCTATCGGGAGGTGTTAGCCTGTCCGGTGTTACTGTCAGTGATGTTGCTTGCTGCGACGCTGTAGTCTTAATGTCAAGTATTGTAATGAAAGTCCCACTGGCAACTTTGTCCATTTAATAAACATGGCATAATAAGCAGGGCTATATCTGTCGTACTGGAAAGGTTGTGTTACCGTCACAATAGTGTACAGATATCAGAATGTGACTGTGTGAAAGTCTTGACGAAGTACTTCCTCTGTTCCAGGATCGGTTTCTTCTTCGCTCCTCTGATACCGGCTCTCATAACGGTTCACTTGTTCGTGGTGTTCTATGTAAAGCGGGTAGGTGACACGAGTCGGCGGTATCCATTCTGGCTATACACTGGTTCTGTTTACCTTTTCATGTAAGCGTTCAAGGAACTCCCTAAATGTACAGTCCGGTCCAACCTCTCATGTTTCCAACGCGCAAATTGAAGTACTATGTAAAACATCAATAATACATATATTAATGTCATCTTTCAATGTATTAAGATCACATCGGCCAGACTGCATTTCCTCAGCGTGAGTGAGTGAGTGGGTGAGTGAGAGAGTGAGGTTTCTTGTGTTTTTCCCCAGTATCAGTTATGTGTACAGGACGAGGATTACCACATTTAACTATGCCTTTATAAACAATGTGAACAAAGTCTGAATGATTGACCACCTTGAATCCGCTTTATGTGACGGCGTGACGGTATCCTACAACAAAACAAGGTTCACAGTGAGGGAGAAAAGTGCTCGATCCATGCATTCACAAACGTCACTTTCAGTAAAGTTATTCCGCAGTGTAGCGTGTATTCACAAAGTTTCCACCAGGAAGTTCTACTGCCGCTGTATAGTAATCACTGCAGAATGTTGTGTGGAGGTCCAGATACACTGGGACATCAGTACATACCAGGTCGTCGGTGACTCACACAGTATGAATAGTAGCGAGGTAGTGAGTTAAGTTTTACGGAGCTTTTATTACTGTTTAGCAGTGCCACGGAACCAGTGTAACCATGTTGGGATTCTAACCGGAACACATTCCTGTTGAGGGAACTTTAATTACTACACTAAAGTCTACCCTAGGCGTGTAAGATAAACTTCTTACAAAACGATGACGCTATAATTACGGCTGTATTCTTCCCCTTGTGTAATGTGTGCTGAATCACATTCCTGTGTGATATAACCTTGCTGTTCCGGTAATGGCTATACAGGTGAAATGATATTTAATCAGAGCAGAACTCCAATAAATGATATAATTAAACATGCCCTTAAAGTATTTACTTTGTGTATGTTTTATGAATTCATATAATGTATGCGCATCATGCACTGACGGTAGCATGTATGATTGCCTGTGATGTTGCAGCTGTCTGCCCTGAAGGCGTGCGAGCCGTCCCAGCGGCCGTACCGAGCGTCTCGCTCCAACTCCTTCTTCATGGTTGTGCTCTTCATCGCCTTCTTCATCTGCTGCATCCCCGTCATCTACACCATGTCTGTGTACGTACTCGCCGACATCATTTACAGCCCAACTACACTATGGATGGGTTTACATTCCCAGAATTCCGGGCTTCAGTTGACCCTATTGCACAATGCCTGTGGCATCATCGACTAAATCTAAATTTTGTTACAGAGTGAGATTTTGGTGATTGTGAATGATTGTTCCCTAACGCCATTGTACAAGTGAAGATCTGGTCGTCAGCAATCCATGCTTGTCGTTAGAGCAGACGAACGGGACACTGTGCTTAGACTCGCTGACGTTGTCATTTCTCGTCATTATATCCCAGCTGCGTACATCTCAGGATGCTAATCACTAGATACCGGTGTGTTAAATGACGTTAGGTGTGTTAAATGACGTTAGGTATGTTAAATGACGTTAGACGAGTTAAATGACTGCACAGCGGTAATGGGGACAAATGCCAAAAAGCTAGGTCAAACCAAGCTCACATTTTGCCATATAATTTACTGTAAATGCAAATAGGGGGTACAGATAATGATATACTGCACCGTTCTCACAGGCTGAGTCCCTCAAAAGGATGTGGCCCGTTTAGGATTTACAACTCGATGTTCACCGTAATCGACGAAACAGTGAAAAGCTTCCCCAGTGTTGTGGAGTCTATCTACAACGTCCTAACGTCAGCTGCCATTACGACGTCGGCTTTAGTGCTACTGGGGTAGGTGATCACGCTGACTATACTCACATCACGAGGTAGTCCATGGTTCTTATGCCAAATACCCGTATAGCTAATGAGGTCACATGTTCATTATGTATTAATGCATAAGACAACATATCAGATGGAAAAACGTAACTGATGAATGCGGAGATAACCCGCTTTGACTGAAACAAACCAAAAGGCCCAAACGACAATGCACAATAAAACGGGCTAACTCTAAACAATTTCAAACTCATTTGTGTTGGCGATGTTTCAGGTTGTCCTTGTATTACTGCTCAGTGATGAAGAGGGCACACGTCAAGATGAAGAAGCTTTTGCAGCAGCAGCTTACACACGTGCGTAACTTCAGGCTCGTGGATATAAACGTCATACCGAAATCTCGGGATATAAACGTCATACTGTAATCTTGGAGATATAAACGGTATTCTGCAATATTTGGGTTAGAAACGTCATGTTGCAATCTCGGGGTTATGAACGTCATATTTCAATTTGGGGGATATAAACGCCTTACTGCAATCTCGGGGATATAAACACCATACTGCAATCGCAGGGATATACACGCCATGGTGGAATCTCGGGGATATAAACACCATACTGCAATCGCAGGGATATACACGCCATGGTGGAATCTCGGGGATATAAACGCCATACTGTAATCTCGGGGATATAAACGTCATGCAGCAATCTTGGGTATATAAACGCCATACTAAAATCTTAGGGATATGAACACCATACTGCAATCTCGGGGATATAATCGTCTTACTGCAATGGAGGGAATATAAACGTCATGTTGCAATCTCGGGGATATGAACGTCATATTTCAATTTGGGGGATATAAACGCCTTACTGCAATCTCGGGGATATATACGTGATAATGCAATTTTGGGGGATATAAACGCCTTACTGCAATCGCAGGGATATACACGCCATGGTGGAACCTCGGGGATATAAACATCATACTGTAATCTCGGGGATATAAACGCCATACTGTAATCTCGGGAATATAAACATCATACTGTAATCTCGGGGATATAAACGCCATACTGTAATCTCGGGGATATAAACGTCATGCAGCAATCTTGGGTATATAAACACCATACTGCAATCTCGGGGATATGAACACCATACTGCAATCTCGGGGATATAATCGTCTTACTGCAATGTAGGCAATATAAACGTGATGTTGCAATCTCGGGGTTATGAACGTCATATTTCAATTTGGGGGATATAAACGCCTTACTGCAATCTCGGGGATATATACGTGATATTGCAATTTTGGGGGATATAAACGCCTTACTGCAATCTCGGGGATATAAACACCCTACTGCAATCGCAGGGATATACACGCCATGGTGGAATCTCGGGGATATAAACATCATACTGTAATTTCGGGGATATACACGCCATACTGTAATCTCGGGGATATAAACATCATACTGTAATCTCGGGGATATAAACGCCATACTGTAACCTCGGGGATATAAACGTCATACTGTAATCTTGGAGATATAAACGGTATTCTGCAATATTTGGGTTAGAAACGTCATGTTGCAATCTCGGGGTTATGAACGTCATATTTCAATTTTGGGGATATAAACGCCTTACTGCAGTCTCGGGGATATATACGTGATATTGCAATTTTGGGGATATGAACGCCTTACTGCAATCTCGGGGATATAAACACCATACTGCAATCGCAGGGATATACACGCCATGGTGGAATCTCGGGGATATAAACACCATACTGCAATCGCAGGGATATACACGCCATGGTGGAATCTCGGGGATATAAACATCATACAGTAATCTCGGGGATATACACGCCATACTGTAATCTCGGGGATATAAACGCCATACTGTAATCTCGGGGATATAAACGTCATGCAGCAATCTTGGGTATATAAACGCCATACTAAAAAAATCTTAGGGATATGAACACCATACTGCAATCTCGGGGATATAATCGTCTTACTGCAATGTAGGGAATATAAACGTCATGTTGCAATCTCGGGGTTATGAACGTCATATTTCAATTTGGGGGATATAAACGCCTTACTGCAATCTCGGGGATATATACGTGATATTGCAATTTTGGGGGATATAAACGCCTTACTGCAATCTCGGGGATATAAACACCATACTGCAATCGCAGGGATATACACGCCATGGTGGAATCTCGGGGATATAAACATCATACTGTAATCTCGGGGATATAAACGCCATACTGTAATCTCGGGGATATAAACATCATACTGTAATCTCGGGGATATAAACGCCATACTGTAATCTCGGGGATATAAACGCCATACTGCAATCTCGGGGATATAAACGCCACACTGCAATCTCGGGGATATAAACGCCATACTGTAATCTCGGGGATATAAACGTCATGCAGCAATCTTGGGTATATAAACGCCATACTAAAATCTTAGGGATATGAACACCATACTGCAATCTCGGGGATATAATCGTCTTACTGCAATGTAGGCAATATAAACGTGATGTTGCAATCTCGGGGTTATGAACGTCATATTTCAATTTGGGGGATATAAACGCCTTACTGCAATCTCGGGGATATATACGTGATATTGCAATTTTGGGGGATATAAACGCCTTACTGCAATCTCGCTGATATAAACACCATACTGCAATCGCAGGGATATACACGCCATGGTGGAATCTCGGGGATATAAACACCATACTGCAATCGCAGGGATATACACGCCATGGTGGAATCTCGGGGATATAAACATCATACTGTAACCTCGGGGATATAAACGCCATACTGTAATCTCGGGGATATAAACGTCATGCAGCAATCTTGGGTATATAAACGCCATACTGCAATCTTAGGGATATGAACACCATACTGCAATCTCGGGGATATAATCGTCTTACTGCAATGTAGAGAATATAAACGTCATACTGCAATCTCGGGGATATAAACGTCATACTGCAATCTCGGGGATGCAAACATCATAATGCAACCTCGGGTATATAAACGTCATACTCAGTCTTGGGGATATATATGCCACACTGCAATCTCGGAGATATAAAACCCACACCTCAATGTCTTGTACAAAACTAAACAACAATATTGCAAACTGGGGAAGAAAAATGCCATGATACTATGAACCTCAACATAATCTTTTTAACATCCATGAATAAACACCATACTGTAACCACGTGAACATAAAAACCATAGTGTAATCTCAGCTATCTAAACACCACACTGCAATATTGGGGGTATGTACATCGTGTTTCTCGGTTTACATAAAACCGTCATTGTAATCTTGTGGACATCACTGCACATGGACAAGAGTATCGCACATGATTTTAAGCCCCATAAAGGCATTTACATCCCTATGATAATTATGTTCGTTTGTGTGATTATCGTGATCCTTCGTTATTAGATATGCACGTTCATCGATCAAATGTGACCGTTGCGTGATATGCGTGTGTCCGTCATGAAGCAAATATAAAGTTTCAGTAGACTTGGAAAATAAGTTGATTTCCTTGTCGATAAGCACATACGTAGTCTCCCAAATAAAAACTTCTCAAGCATGACAAAGCAATTAGTATGTGGAATGTTGACATTGGTAGTTATTGCTAGAGATATCGGTTGCAATCCATCGATTATCGGTCCATTGGCCACAAATCTTCAGTAAAACAAGAGACTTAATCCGTTCATGTCACAGTTATCCCCAGCGCAGAAAACAGCATGACTAGCTCGGGCGTCACGGGAGATGAGGGGACCACTTGTCGGATGAAAGTCGATACCGAGTACGTCTTTGACGTCGCTGAAACGCTGCACATGTTCAACTGAAAATGTTGTAGCAGGAACCGTTTGGTAGGGGGTTTCATTGACATGTAGCGTACATCTCACATGACTGTAAATTCCCGTTGTGGAGATCATACAAATTCTTATGGACAACGGTACATCATTGACGATTTCTTACGCCATGAGGTAGCAACTCTACACTGGCCCGCCTGGAGTACAGATCTCAGTCCTATAGAATATGTCTGTGACATTACGAGTTTTAAAATACGTCAGAGAGATCCTGCAGTGTATAATCTTGATATAACAGAATACTCAAGAATGCATCAACGTCATAGTCAACGTCTGATATTGTTAATTGGGTAGGCCTGGGATGTCATCTCAGTTGGCGGAGGTTACACCATATATTCGCATTGAGCTAGGTCTTCGATACTTATGTGATTACTTCAGAATTGTGTGCCAGAACATTGACAATTACCACACGTGTTAATGACAAACGACCACAGTAATCGGGACCGTAAAATATGTGACGTTTTGCAATGCTTGCTTCTCTGTGAATGAACTACAGTTTTTAGTTCACTTTGTGTTTAGAAATGCCATTTAACCTTGCACTGGTGGTTTGTTTAACAAGATAGTAAGGTAAATTAAGGTCTTTCGCTATGGTTAATGGTAACATATTGATAGTATGAAAAATACGAGGTGCTGCGATGCTTATATTCATGTGTATACATCATATTGTAATCTCAGGGATATAAACATAATACTCTGATATCGGTGATATATACACCACAACCAGACGGAGGGACATGAAGGTCGTATTGTACTTTCGAGGACATGAACATTGAAATGTACGCTCAGAAACATAAACACCCTATCAAGGATATATTTTTCTAGTAACAAAAAGGAGAGACGGGGACTGTTATGTAAAAGCGATGTAAGTTTCCGTTGTGTGTGGTTTTGTTGGAAACTTAACGAAATAATCCATAAAATAAATACACTGGTGTCATCCTGCGTGATATTGCTGGAACATTGACAAAAAAGGAAGTAAAGACATTCTCGCTCACTATGATATAACTCGACATAGTTAGCATATAGTCATTTTGTATTACCTGTTGCAGAATGGAAAGAACAAAGAGGTTCAACGTGCAAGATCACGCTGGGGGCCACGTGCATACAAGGTCGGTATGTCGGCTGAACCTGTCCCGGAGAAGACGACCCCAGACATCAGAACAGACACCATCGACGCACGTTCAAACAGCAATGGCAAAACGCCCTTCCACTCTTAAAACACAATTCTAACAGCAACGACCCAGTACCTCTCTCGATATGAAAGACACACCAGTAATGACACTGTACATGACACCAGTCGAACACGGCTACCATTCTACCAGTATCTTACCGACATATGGCGTGATATTGTGATGATGTCATTTTCGGGTGAAGAGCGCGACTGGTGTTGTGGTGAGGTGGTTACTGAGAAGATCATTTGTCTGAGTGAACATGGCAGCAGTTCCAGCATAACCATCGCAATATATATTGGGTGAGTTGTGAATTAACTGTAAGTTGTAAGCTATGATATATTACAGGCAGCTAGATCTACTTAAAACTCTTGCAAAAGTTGAATGTTATCTTGTTATTGTCCTTGCCCTGGTCGATGTCAGACTCTTCTGAGGGAAGAGTGATCTTTCCCTGCAGGGAAGGTAGCTATTTTATGTATATATCTATACATATGTACTTTAATGAGCTGTATCTGAATAAACATATCCTCAGTGACTGTGACTGTTTTGTCGAGACTTTTATACCAACAGGTGTGTGAGTTGAATGTCGAGTGCAACGGACGAATGGCCAACCACATCAAAAACCTCCTCCCATGACCAGGAACAGTAAATCATTATTTCTCTGTGTACATGCCTACATGATCCTTGTCACCTCCTACTTTCTCTGTGCATGTGCCTACATGGTCCTTGTCACCTCCTACTTTCTCTGTGCATGTGCCTGCATGGTCCTTGTCACCTCCTACTTTCTCTGTGCATGTGCCTACATGGTCCTTGTCACATCAAACTTTGTGTGTGTGACTGCCCGGTCCTTGTCACCTCAAACTTTCTCTGTGTGTGTGCTTGCATGGTCCTTGTCACCTCCTACTTTCTCTGTGTATGTGCCTACATGGTCCTTGTCACCTCCTACTTTCTCTGTGTACTTGTGTAGAACCGTGACTGGAGAGTACGCGTGGTCGTTCAGCACGTTTAAAGAGCCATGGACGTATAGTATAGTATAGAACCCTAAGCAGATATGTCGATAATAGAACCGTTGCCGCACAGTACGTGTGTAAAACCGTAGCCGAAAAGAACGTTTATAGAAAAGCGGTCGTGTAGTACGTATGTTGGACTGTGGCCGCATAGTACGTATGTAGAAACGTGGCCGTATAATACGTGAGTAGAACCGTAATCATTTAGGTCGTTTATAGAACCGTTGTCGTGTAGTACCATTGCAGAACAGCGACTGAAGAGGGAACCGTATCCGTCTAGTATGTGTGTAGAACCGTGGTCGTACAGTACGTATGCAGAACAGTGACCGTATAGTATGTGTACATAATCGTGGCCTTATAGTACATGTGGAGAATCGTAATGGTATATGATGTTAATAGATCCGTTATCGTAGAGTACCTGTGTAGAACCGTGGTCGTACAGTACGTATGCAGAACAGTGACCGTATAGTATGTGTACATAATCGTGGCCTTATGGTACATGTGGAGAATCGTAATGGTATATGATGTTAATAGATCCGTTATCGTAGAGTACCTGTGTAGAACCGTGGTCGTACAGTACGTATGCAGAACAGTGATCGTATAGTATGTGTACATAATCGTGGCCTTATAGTACATGTGGAGAATCGTAATGGTATATGATGTTAATAGATCCGTTATCGTAGAGTACCTGTGTAGAAACGTGGTCGTACAGTACGTATGCAGAACAGTGACCGTATAGTATGTGTACATAATCGTGGCCTTATAGTACATGTGGAGAATCGTAATGGTATATGATGTTAATAGATCCGTTATCGTAGAGTACCTGTGTAGAAACGTGGTCGTACAGTACGTATGCAGAACAGTGACCGTATAGTATGTGTACATAATCGTGGCCTTATAGTACATGTGGAGAATCGTAATGGTATATGATGTTAATAGATCCGTTATCGTAGAGTACCTGTGTAGAACCGTGGTCGTACAGTACGTATGCAGAACAGTGATCGTATAGTATGTGTACATAATCGTGGCCTTATAGTACATGTGGAGAATCGTAATGGTATATGATGTTAATAGATCCGTTATCGTAGAGTACCTGTGTAGAACCGTGGTCGTACAGTACGTATGCAGAACAGTGACCGTATAGTACGTGTACATAATCGTGGCCTTATAGTACATGTGGAGAATCGTAATGGTATATGATGTTAATAGATCCCTTATCGTATAGTGCCTGGATAGTACGTGTGCAGTACAGTGGCCGTGTAGAACGTTAATAGAACCGTTGCCCTGTAGTACGTGCATAGAACAATCACCGTTCATGACGTAGATAGAACCGTTGACGTACGGTAAGTATTTACAACCGTAACCGTATAGTATGCACTGGCAGATCCTGAAGGTTGGTACAGGAGTGCGCATCCCCCCTCCCCCCTCTCACCACCACCACCACCACCACACACACACACCCCACACACACATCCGCAAAATACGTGTGTAGTTCATGTATTGAAGCACGACGGTATAGCACGTGAATAGTACACAACGTGGCAGTATTTCTGCCGTGTAGTCGCGAGACCACGTCAAAACGTGTATAACACTGAGAAAACATGGTACGTGTATGGAAGTAGTCAATGTGTAGGATCCTCCTTCTGTACCCAAGAACTCAGAAACGCCCCCATCTACGACAAATGGCTTTCCTGAACATCCAGGTCAAGGCTGTCACGCTGTAACACAGTGTGAATGGACAAACAAGTCAGCCTCTTCCAAGAGAGACATCACCTCGCCCTGGGAACGTATATTCAGCGCTATACTCTCCGTGCATGCAATATTAGTGTCATTAATGCAACAGCAGTATATTCGCAGCCTGTTTAAACACCCACAGCTCTAGAGGAGACAACTAATTGATGGCTTGCTCTGACTGCACAGGGACGTGCTGTTTGCGGAAATTAACATTTGGCGGAGTCACGGACTGTGAGGAAGCTAGATCAAGTCACATGACCGTCTCAAATAACACACTACAATGGGGCTTCATCTAGTTATCAACATTGTAGTGAGGTGGGTCTGATTCGATTAACCGTGACCGACAAGCACTGTCACGCTTGACGGGTCCACCACACGGGATGTGTCCATTCATGCGGACAGGTCTTATCAACACCAAAGTTCAGAGTTAATTCTTCTGATAAAGGACGTTGTGATGATCGGGATTAACCTTCCAAGTGATAATACACATGGTTCATCAAACAACGAAGAGTAAACCGTGTGCATATTCTGACTTGATAATACTCCAGGTAAGTTCAAGTAATGACCTTGACCCTTGATTGCTGAATGTAGGTCAGCTGGTTACAATTTTAGGGGGATAGAAATAGCATCAGTTTTAGGACAGTTACTATTAATTGCAGACATTGTACACAATGTCGTAAAATGTAGCAGTGCAGTCAGACAGTTGCGTTAGGTTCCCAGTTTACCTGGGGCAACATGTCGTCTGCTTCTCCACAATTACTTCCGCTGTAATATCAGCACGTGACAGTCACAGCTGTCAGTCAGTGTTCAACCGCCAACAGCACAGAGTTCAACGCGAACTGCAATGTTCGGCTTTATCCGTTAGACGTGTATTAATATACACCAAGGATGTTGAAAGTAACCAGACATCTGTTATTACTTCTACGTGTGAACCAGATCTGTTAGGACAGCCGATTCTAAAGGGTTTTTTTTATCACTGGCCTGCATGATCAGCTCTCGGAGTCGCACTTGAAGTATTGAATCTCAAATTACTAAACACCTAGGATACACGTCATGAATATATTAGATCCACTCACTTCTATCGGTATTTAGCAGGAACATACCGTTCGAGTTCACCCCGCATTTTTTGTCGTTGCCTTACAAGTTAGGCCGTGCTTGGGCATGATTACCTTTCTGACCGAGCATCTGTAACATAACATATGTACATAGCCATATTGGAAGGTTCGACTGACAGGTATTCCTTGACAGATGCTAGTCATTTGGCGTTATTACATGTACTCAGTTACCACCTACCACAGTTTAATACATTCGTTAAGATGACCATAGCTACATGACTGCAGAACTGCAGCAGTTTTGTATACTCGTTACCGTTAACAGTAAACAAATGTTTGTTCAAATGGTGTACCGCACTCAACAGTCACATCATCTGACAATCGTGCAATGGATTGAATTCCCTTCAGAAATTATTCCTAACACTTCCCGAACACGACAAACTGGCGAAATAGATTTTGTTTATGGGCAGTGCACATGTAATGCTGGCATTGTTTCAGCTGTCCGTGTTTTCTCATTGCTTCTACATTCATGTACCCTTGTCTAAATGAAACGTGTGATTAGGAACACGATTGACTGCAAGTCAAGGTATCCCAGTTGTGGGTAGAATGCGCTCATGATATCAAGGATTTAGAATGTGTTGTTGTGATCTACACCGATGCAATATGTATGACTGAAATATGGCTGAACCCCACAAACATGATGACAGAGCCACCACTATCCAATGTCTCACAGAGGATATATATATATATATCTTTTTTCCCATGAATATAAACAGCATGTTTCAAAATGACAATAGCTAATCAGAAAGTTAGTTTACAGGTTTGTTGCACTCAAACATATTTCAGCTGTATGGATACGGTCTGTAAATGTTCGAATCTTGACCAGACAAGCCAATGGTCAATAGCATGAGCATCGATCTTCGCAATTGGGATACGATGACTTGTGAACCAGGTCTACATGTAGCAGTGTCAGTATGTTGATGTTCATACTGTGTTCACCTGATTGACGCTGAGTACCGACGTATGTACACAGCTGCTGGGACAGCCCACCTTCACAGGATGAGCGGGAGGGACACACGGCGGCCTCCACTTGATGTGTCATCGGAGAAGGTGAGAGAGATCGTCATTGTCGTCACGTTTATGCTTATTTTCACCATTATTTAGCTTCGTCGTCAACATCAACGCCATTATCATCAACATCACCCCTAGCCTTGTTATTGATATCGCTGTTGTTTATATGTATGTGTAAATCATGGCCAGCCTCCCCATTGTAGTCCTTCTTTGAGAGTATTATTGTTGCTGCGACAATATTACGCTATACTAAATCTTAATTACTCACTTCTCTCGAGCCAGCCAGAAAACTATCAAATGTCATGTTTTGTTAATACACATATATCCATATATGAGATACCTGATATACACACAAACTCCAAACTCCGACGCCTGCAAAGAGTTCAGCCAATGAGGTTACAGATGCTCAATATACGTGACTGGCAACTCCTCGCAGTCATCCATTAAAAATTAATAAGGTAAACACTACAGAGTGCGATAAAACTGTTGTGAACGTCAAAACATGAAGGTACATGTGTTCTATGATTTAATGCTTAAAGGCATTGCTTGAGGAGATTCAGCCTTGAGTATTAGATAGATTTCCAACTTCCGACTTCAGTGATCTCACAAGTGCTGATCAGCTTTCACCGTACCGCATTGTCAGTGATTTCTGTCAGAGTTTTGTCAGTAGTAGAAGAATTAAATAATTAGGCAATACAGGAATGTTACAGATTTCCCGCAAAATGCAAATTCGCAGTAGTATTGCAGGACAGATTCCAAGTGCCACCACAAGTAATTGTTGAAAGAACTACATTGTTCCTGCCCGGCCCAGTGTGACAGGACGTGGTTTTAAAGCACCACATTATTACTGCCCCGTCCAGTGTGTAGTGGTTTTAAAGCACTACATTATTACTGCCCCGTCCTGTGTGACAGTAACGATGAAAGTAGTATTTCTAAAGTTACACTTTCTTGAAAACTTGCTTTGCAACCAAGTATGGGGCCTATGTATTTTTATTACTGCAGACCCATGGTGCTAATGTTTAGGTCATATTTCCAAATATATATCGGGCGCCTATGGTTCAGTCTGGCATCGTGCTCCCCAGGGACCTATCTACTTGGCATGAAGACGGAACAGCTACTGTAGTATCCAGTCTATGACTACCACCGTTATGTACACACGAGTGGTTAATCCGGAGGCGACAATACCAACAGAAAGCAAAAATGTGTCTGTCGGGTTAAATGGTAATATGTTGTTTTTGCAGTTTTAATGGGGTGTAAATCGAAAGTATTGCTGGTGTTGCACGTTTATCACGAGGGGAACCCACAATCAGATAAACCTGTGATCGTGAGGAAGACCAGTCTAGACATCACATCCTGACGCTGAATAGCCCAGACTTACAGTGTGTTGCCTCACTACAACTTCCTCTAGCGTTGGATACAAGGACGGGCTCAAGTGCCCGATCTGTGCATTCACAAAACATGCTTTCAATGAAGTTTTCCAACGAGTTTTGTATAGATAACGCCAATACCGAGGAGTCACACACTATACCTCTACACGGGGGAGTTGTAGACTGTACCTCTATACAACGGCGGGGTTGGGTGAGAGTCCGGATGCACCGTGACGATATCTCACGGCTCACTCAGTCTACATTAGGACATTAGGGATTGGCAACATATTCTTGGTTTGGTTGGTTGTCGGTGGGATGGTTGGTGGGGTTGTTTGAGCGTGGATATTTTAGAATAACAGGCCTGTTGGAAATCATCAGCAACACAAATGCATCCGTCAGTTAAGCTCAAAGGGATGGCAACATGAATGGGCGACTCCAGTGATCCTTAAAGGTCCTTAACACCCCATTTCTGGGACTTGTACCTACCAGAGTCCAAGGGATGATCAGGTTCAGGGCCTAGATTTTCGAAGATGTCTTAGCGCTAAGACAGTCGTGAGTTAATGTTAATGTATGGCACTTACGACTATCTTAGCGCTAAGAAAGCTTCGAAAATCTAGGCCCAGGTGGTTGGTTGACTGTCATACGACGGTGTGGGAATTTGCTATTTGGTTGCCGCCGAGTTCCTTGACATACTCAAGTTCACCGCTTGCGCCAACACTTTCTGATCATTCTCACAGTTTCCGCCATTACCGCGGCCTTTCCGCTCCCAGAGATCGGTGTAGCTCCCAGGGATCGGTGTATCACCACGTTGTATCCTCGTAGGATGGTCTGATCAGTCTGTACACTAACATGATATCCACAAAATGAGAACCAAAGCTAACACACTGTTCACAACTTCACTGTTAATGTATTACTTTATAAAGACGTTATACCTAAGCGCATCCGAGGATGTTACTGAAGATGCCATAGTTTGTCTTATTATCCACCGCAGCTGAGGTTGGACTTTTCATCACACACATAAATTTATGTGCATGTCGCCACACGTCCTTTTCAATCAGTTCTTTCCCGACTGATCCTCTCGACATCGCACCGGTGAAACCAGGCCTTATGTCCACTGTGTAATAGGTAAAGACTTATGAATGTCAATGGCAGCTCCAACAGCGTTTTCTTGAATGTGGTATTTGAGGACGACATGCCAGCAAGTGAGGGTGTAACAAACCAACGTCTCGATCTGCTGCTTTTCCTTCCAAATGTTGAGAATATCTAACATAAGCCTCTCGGGAGACACCAAGTTGGATCACTCAGACAGAAGTAACACCAAAGGTAATTGTTTCTAAGTTAATGTAACTGCAAAGGGCACGGTTTTATTCAGTGGGAACATGTGGTGATTCACACAAACCGACTGGTATGTATCGCGAGTGATTAGATACATAAGCTTAGCTACATATGTACAGAATCATGAATGTCAGCAATAACCTGGTCACGTGCGTAAATCACACAATCGCCACCCTCTTTTACCTGCCCAACATGTATAGCTGTTTTGAGATGGCCAGTTGGATTTGGGCAAGTGCTACTTGGTTAAGATATAAGTATTATTAAAATAGATACGATGTAATTATTATATTGTTATCTGTGTTCTGGGGTGAAGAGTCTAAGGGACAAAGGACGCTGAGCAGATGTACCATTCCACGAGGACCATCGCCATGTGTGTCGTATCTGAAAATGTCTTAACTTGTCAAAACAGCCCCACTGGTCGTCGGACACGACTCTGTTCACAGTTTACGATTCACTTGCGACTGTCGTAGCATTACACGTGTTTTGTTGATAGGTACAGAACTAACTGCATGGTGCCCACTATTGATGATTATAATGTTCATGTTAGAGGTTTTAAGACATCAGTTTACACGATAGACAACCTCGTGCTTCAAGAGTGTTTGTCAACCACACAAGACTGTACCGAAATAACAGAAGCTGATACTTCCCAACAACTCAAATACCACGTAAATAAATCAGATGTACAGAGGGCGATTGTACGTTAGTACACGTGTACTAAGGCGTCACATAGCAGACTGAGAAACATTGCTAGGTTTGTTTGTTTACACCTGGTATATATTGTAGGTAGAAACTGTAAACATCCCTCCCTGCGGCCCCGTAAACCAACACAGTTCATCTTATGGTTGCTTTCGTCCGTGGGGAATTAAATGATGAAATGTTCAGTCAAATGAAATGAATGAATATCGCCGGTTCATTTTTGCGTTGTGTTTTGTTAGTTCAATTCGTGTTGCTTCGGATCTCTATATGTCAGTGAACTGACTGCACAATGCTAGCGGGCAATCCCAGCCATGTATGTACACACACTGATGTCCGTCTTCCCAGACTGTTGTAGCCCTCAATATTTACACCCGTGCTTTAATCCCATGCCAGGTGCAGAAGCAATATCACTCAATTACACGTTCACGACAAAATTAGAAAATTAATAAAACATCCTTTTTTTCATAAAACGGCAGTCACGAGTTCAATAGGCATTGTTTGCACTTTGCACCTAGTGGCAATTTGGTATGTGATCCCATCCCGTAACGGTGTAATTCATTATTCATGTGGCAGGTATGTGGGAAGCAGAGATCTGTTGATGCACCAGTATCAACTATGTTCAGGAGATATGCAAATAAACCACATTCCCCAGCTTGTCAATTTCACTTAACGTCCACATATGTCACGTGGTCGATCTAACCAAACGAGCACGTGGTCGCTGTCAACAAAAAGTGCGTGTAAACATCGAGCGACTTGAAGTTTTGTGAAGATGTTACGCCCACTATTTGCGACGTTCTTCGCTTTTGGCACAAGAATTTCGTGGTCATTATGGCGGAGAGCAGAGTGAGAAAGAAGCACAGTCCTTATCCAACTCTATCTGACAGTTTCTGCGACGGTAAGTCCACATTCAGGACAAATCTGAATAAACCGGTAATCGGCATTTTCCGATGTCAAATGTTACGGGAGACTGTCAGTGTGCAACACGAGGATGTTGATGACTTGAGGGTCGAAATCCTTCTAAAGGTACTGTTGAAACTGTCATATTCCGAGTATTGTTTGTAAGTGGTATGAGATATGTAGACTACTTTTGGATCACCCCTGTGTTTTGTTTCTAGGTAGCTTTCTGAGGGGAGTTTGAGACCGATTACAGGTGCCCGACAGTGAGTGGTGGGAATAAGCAGGCGCCCGAAAGTTAGTGGTAGATATAAGCAGGAGCCTGAAAGCTACTGGTAGATATAAGCAGGTGCTAAAAAGTTAGTGGCAGATGTGAGCATGTGCCTGAAAGTTAGTGGTAGATATAAGCAGTGGCCCCAAAGTTAGGGGTTGGTATGAGCAGGTTCTCAAAAGTTAGTTGTAGATATAAGCAGGTGCCTGAAAGTTAGTGGTTGACATAAGCAGGGGCCCCAAAGTTAGGGGCTGGTATGAGCAGGTTCTCAAAAGTTAGTTGTAGATATAAGCAGGTGCTAAAATGTTAGTGGTAGATATAAGCAGGGGCCCCAAAGTTAGGGGCTGGTATGAGCAGGTTCTCAAAAATTAGTTGTAGATATAAGCAGGTGCTAAAAAGTTAGTGGTAGATATAAGCAGGTGCTAAAAAGTTAGTGGGTGGTAGATATAAGCAGGTGCTAAAAAGTTTGTGGTAGATATAAGCAGGTGCTAAAAAGTTTGTGGTAGATATAAGCAGGTGCTAAAAAGTTAGTGGTAGATGTGAGCAGGTGCCCGAAATGGAGTGGTAGATATAAGTAAATGCCCGAAAGTAAGTGGCACATGTATTCAGGTACAAAGAGAACTTGATCTGATGAGGGACCCACAGGAATGATCTTCAAGTGAGACATCTTCTTCACAAACCACTTTATCTGGTACCAACATCAATACACTTTAAGTATTCGATCCTTGAATACAGCCATCTATGTGTTTGGGGGAACCTTTGGGTTTTATTATAATGAACTACAGTCGAACCCCATTGTCTCGAACTCGGTTGAGACGAATTCTTGGATGTGTCGAACTGACATCTCAGTCCCTGTCGATTTCCTTATATTTATCATTATTTTTACCCTGATGTGTCGAACTAGATGTGTCGAATTCCCGGTTGTGTCGAACTCATTTTAGGGTCCCCAAAGGCTCTAACAAGTACAAATTTACCCTTTTGTCTCGAACTGTCAAAGCTGGTTGTTGCAACTGAAAACTGCAGTCGCGCAATCGGAAGTCATCCTCATAAGATCAAAAGTAACGATTAACGGACTCAACAATCAAGTGACATGTTTAACTGCGCATCTATACACACATTGTCAGCACACTTACCAACTGAACTTTACTCAAACAATTAACCATAATTAAGTTGTTACCAGTGACACGTTGATCACGGACCGACAGGATATCTCTAAACAAACAATGCCGCATGTTGTTGTCATGTGACAGTCTATGTTAGCGGTCATGTGATTTCCTTGAAAATACAAAATTAGAAGTGAGGAAAACGGAGTTGGATTATCTAAATTGATGTTTTGTTTTTGGTGTAGTATTTAAGGTGTAGGATCATTTTTTCGGATGTGTCGAACACTCGGATAAGTCGAACTTTTCCCTTGGTCCCGACGAGTTCGACACAACGGGGTTCGACTGTATTATTTCTTGTAGGTTTCTGGAACAGTTAATGCTGTCACAATGAATGGAAAATAAGTGTTTGACATATATGATGTACTTATATAACCTGAGTTTGTCATCATTGAGCCAGTTTTTACATTTGACTGAAACATGTAACTAAGGACATGAAACTTGTTGGACACTGGTTTCAGGCTACCTGTCATGATATATGGTGTTAGTTGAAACAGTACCAACCCATGTCTTTTGACGTTTTCAAAATAGGTATTCTATAATTTCTCCAGAAGAACAAGGCTTATCTCAGTGTTGTTGTAAAATGCATTTTCAACTAATATTTGAAACTGTAGCTAAAGCTTGACCCCAACATCATGTGAAAGTGAAAGGCATAAGAATGTCACATGAATGTAGTGCAGGAAAGATGAACACCAGCATCTCTGTGTATGTAACCGAAGTAATCGCTGTGCAGTTTCTGAGATGGACATGGACATTTCTAATATTGGTTCACATGACCAAAGAATTTATTCCGATGGACGTTGAAAGTGTTACTAGTGGTATTTACAGCTGTCTTCTACTGTAAGACGCCTTACATGAACTAGTATCACTCATTTATCGTCACATTCTTGCTAGGAATGGAAGGTACATATACACAGACAAGAAGTCTACAGACAGACATGGAGAACAAGTGTGCATGTGCATCTGGGTCCGCTGTCTTATGTTGGTATCAGTTGTGTTGTATACAGTGTGTAATGTTGAGAAACACACTTGATGAGTTGTATGGGCCCAGTTTAAGTTAAGGGTGTACAGTGAAATCCTGATGGGTCAAATTACTGGGGACCCAGTAATAAATTTGACTTATAGATGTATTCGAGACATACGTATGTCAATGGGGGTAGAAAAAATGGTTTCTGACCGATCAGTACATCAAGTTATGCATGATATTAGAGACGCTGGCATTCGACACAGCAGTATTTGACTGCATATTGAATCCTGTTATATTTATGACTCACAGTTTGACATGTTATTAGGGTAACATCAGGCTGCTCAGGTAACTTGTGTGAGTCTGAACAGATTAACGCAGAAGAGAGAAACATTTCACAGGTGTCAGCAGTTTTATTATAAAGTGCATACATGTATTTAATAATATTCTCAAGGAACATGATTTCTCAACTTAAACTTACCAGCTGTTACTTTTCTGTTTAATCATCAGTGATAAAGGACTATATTGTGCAAGGTTTCGAAATTTGGAGGCAACTCCCATGTAACTATGTCGAGATGAAGCCTTTGATGCAAGTCCACATCTCCCATTGGAATAATTGGTTTGAGCACAAACTTGTCTTACAATTTGATGTTGGTAAATGGCATGTATTGCTAGCAGTGAAAAAGATGTGGTGTGAACTCTATACCTAGAAATGCTCTCTGGTAGAAATAGAATCCAACACTGGTGAAGGATATTTGGTCAAAGCAAGGGAGGACCAAACTGTCACAGCTGTATTTATGACTGACTTACTGACTTACAACTCACTGCAGTATTGCTGTATTTTCACCAACCTACAGTTAAAAAATTGTAAGCCAATGAAAATTGTATTCTGTGAATTCATCTAACATTCTCTGTGTCAGCAGTGCAAATTAGCAAACCTGGCTTCCTGTAGCCGTAACAGGGTTAATTAATGTATTAGGCTGAGAACGATGTGCACCTAATTGTGGATTACAGTTCCTCGCTACCAGTAGTTATTCATAGCTGCGTAGCCCTGTTTGGTGATGGACAGGGATGTCAAATGAAACCTTGATGGTGACAGATGACATGCTGTAGGGGTCAGATCTATTGCTCAGTGTGTCTGGATTCATCTCACGGACTTGAGAAGTTCAACCCTGTGGACCAGCGATGGAGAGACAGACACTGGGTATACTGGGTAGGTAGGATGTAGTGGAGTTAGACACATTATAACCTGATGACACTGCAGCTGTGGTAGAAGAGGAGGCTGTGGGGAACACAAACGTTGGGACAGGCAGTTACCGAAAGGTAGCATAAGAGATTAAGATAGGTGTGAGATTTACGCAGGAGATAATGATATGGTGGTTGGTAAAAGTTGCTGGTTCAACTGCAAGACCATTTATTAATACAATCTGTTAAAGAATGAGGCAGGTTTGACAAGAAATTAGATGGTTATATAGGGTTACCTATATATAGGATCTATGTCTGTCCATCCGTCTGCATGAAACAGGGAATGTACTCGATCCACTTCTCCACAAAAAACGCTCTGTGGAATTCAGTGACTTGTACATGGGCTTTTTTGGGAATGGTGTGCATTTCATATTTTGTTTTTGTATTTTATTGTATGTTTTTTTTGTAAATTAGAGACATTTGAACGTAAGTACATTTTGCTGAATTTCTCTCTTATGATAGTGTAATTGGGAGTGAAGTCTATCCACATCTCCACAAAAACTGCTCAACAGAATTGAATGAACTTCTACATGTCTTAGGGACTCTGAAGGTGTGCCTTTCATAATTTAATTTTTTATGCATTTTCTTAATTTTGTCACTTTTACAGATGTTTGAACTTACTTGTAGTTTGTGCTAATCAGCCAGTTTGTTCCATCCGATGGGGTGTACATTATCCGCTTTTCAAAAACTACTTTATTGGAATTCTTTTAGATTACACATGTGCTTAATAGGGACTCTAAAGGTGTACGTCTCATATTTTGATTGTGTATCTAATTTTAATGCCATTTGAACTTACATAAATTTTGTTGAATTTCTCTCTGAATAGAGTGTTTATATGGATTAAGTCTATCCACATCTCCACAAAAACTGCTCAACAGAATTGACTAAGCTTCTATGTGTGCATCTCTCCAGTTTGATAATTTTGTCACTTTCACCACTTATACATATGTTTGAACTCAGCTGACCTTTGCTTATATTCATTCTGTTTGTCCCATACAACAGGGGGCGTACTTTATCCACTTCTCTTCATAAACCAGGGCTCAAGAGTAATTTAGCTTACATATGTCTTTTATAGGGACTCTAAAGGCATGCATCTCATATTTTGTTTCTGTATTTTATGGTGTTTTATATGTTTAGAGACATTTGAACTTTGATAAATTTTCTGGAATTTTTGATGATAGTGATATAGGAAATTAAGTCAATCCACTTCTCCACAAAAACTGCTCATCAGAATTGATTAAGCTTATTCATGCGTTTCACTGGGACTCAAAAGGTGTACATCTCATAGTTGTATAGATGTTTATTGAACTTGTTTAGTAGGAATTAATCACCAGAGCACACTCAGTGTAGGGAACTCATCCTATAGCAGTGGGGGCATCCGTGTCCCTGGACACAACTTTTTGACATGGTCACTGAGTGGGAAATAAAACAGTGGAAGACAAAAGAGATTCATCAGTATTGCTGAACAAACTGCAGAACAATCAACATGGATGTCACACTAGGGAAAGCAGGTGTTGTACTGCATCAGAACAATCCACTGTAGAGTGAACGAGTTTAGTTTTTAACATGTTGCCACTTTCAGCAATATTCCAGCAATAGCTGTGACACCAGTAATGGGCTTCACATATTGTACCCATGTGGGGATTCGAACCCAGGTCTTTGGCATGACAAGCAAATGCTTTAACCACTAGGCCACCCAGTGTCTATGGAAGAGGGCAAGAGGTGTAGTTTTGATCTGTTTGTGTTCATCAGTGTGTTCACCAGCACAACACCCATACCTGCTGCTGTTATTGACAGAAAGGATTGGCAGGTTCAGATGTCAGGTCTTCAGTCTTTGAAAGTTTGTTTAGCACTGCATGTTAATTCATTCGTTAGATTGTTGCCATCTTTATCACCTTTAAATAGCAGCATGAGAATATCTTTCAGAGAAAACCTATACACCCCATGGCTTGAGACCAGGCTAGGGATTGTTCTCCTGGTTTTGTGGGGTTTTACCAAGGTTTTCCTCCCTGGCTTGCCCCAACTGTTGACAGTGGACACAATATAAACACAAGCACCTGTTTTTTGAAAATCTGCAGATGGTTAAGTCTCTTTCTTACTTTGAGATAGACTGGTCAGATGACAACTTGTACATTCAACATATATATGGCATTCGAACCCACACCCTCAGAGTCAGGCACCTAATCACCAGCACACAAAGTCAGCCACCTAACCCGCTCAACCACCGTGACTTCCACAAAGAAAGTCGGACAAGTGGTAGTGTTACATATCTATCTTAACAAGATCACATTCATCTGCACTTCACCTCTCGAGTGAGTATTGCAGTATTTACATAGCAGTATTAAACCAGCCATGTTATTTATGGCACGCCAGTTTAATGTGGCCCACATTGAGTGAAGGTGATGTATGTGATCTCTGGATCTCGATGAAGATGATTAATGACTGGCGTCCTCATATGAGGTCCTTCTAAGTTTCCACCTGCAAAATCAAACCTCATTTCTTTGACATGACACTAGGAACCTCTAAGGTCACTGCTTACAAATTGAAACAAATGGAAAAGACAATGCCGGATGCTAGGTGGAATTTCCTCTTACATCTTCTGATATCAAACATGTCAACACACAGAACTTGCATGGACTTTCATGTCAACTTGTCTGATATCCCAGAGATTCTCTAAGTCCTATATACGAGGGAATATGTTAGGATTAACTCATCTGAATTTGTGTTGATGTTGAAGAGTGGAGGGGAAACAGTACTATTTCGACCCCAATCTTAGTATTGAGGATGTGACTGGTTGTAGATGGCAGAACGTCACAGCAAGGTCTCGTCAACATTAACGTGTATCCTGCAGAGGGAGGGTGGTGTGAAGAACATGGGAGAGGTTCTATGGATACAATCTCTATTACAGTATATAAGATGTTTCATCACTTGCTTGAAAACAGTGTTGTCATCTACAGACTGTGTGTGAGTGTGGTTTAAATAGGCTGCTTTATGCAATATTTTAGCAACATCATGGATGGGGACACCACACATTGTACCAGTTAACCTAATCCGTGCCCTCAGCATGACCAGCAAATGCTTTAACCATTAGGCTCCTCAACTGCCACTAACATCCACAGAAAAACATCACATTATAATAGAGCAGTTGTATATCCATAGAACTTTCTTCCTTGTTTATTAAAGGTTAGGAGTGGTTAAGGAAGTTGGCCTTGATACTGTTGTAATATGTATTAAATATATGGGATATTTGTAACCTCCATTTTGTTTGCTTCTAGGGCATGTTTTCTGACCCTACCACAGATGACTTTGAATCAGTTTTTGACGATAACCCAGGTCAAGAAAGCAGACCCCTTCTTAAACAGTGTTTGAAAGGTAAAGGTCAATACTATCAGATTATGCTTATCTTATTCTCAATTCTTCAGCTGGATTGTTGATGTATCAAAAGTTTATAAGACAATGAAACTTGGGAACATGTATGTTTCAACATCATTCCTCCTTCTTCTTGGAGTTCACTTGAGAAGCTTGTGCAGTATATGCCAGTTAAACTCAAATATTTCAGTGTACACTTGCATTCTTGTATGTACCCAAAGACAAGTGACCGAAACAGTACAAAAATCTCTGTGTTGATTTGTGAAAATGAAACAAGTAGTGGATACTAACAAATATGAAGCTGTCAGCTTTTGAAGCAGCTGACAAACCAATGTTTTTCTGTCTCTTCATATTCTCTTTACATTCATCAGGTCTTGCATGGGTAGGGTTTGGTGGGGTAAACTAGTGGTTGAAGCCTTGTCTTGTCTCACTGAAGAACAGGTTTAAGTACATCTCATAGGTACAATGTGTGGAACACAGCTAGAGTTTCAATTATCATTTCCAGTATCCAACATCAAAATCATAAGGCATGAGTATCCAGAATATATGCAGAATAACTTTTTTGTGGTATTGAATGTGCAAAAAACTGAAAAAAGCCCCAAAACATGCAGGAGTGCCATAATAAAAGGCAGACCCATCCAAGGGAGACTACTCATGTCAAGTCATTAGCCGGTGATTTGGCACAGTTCCAAGTTGTGTTCAACATATTTGCAGTGTAAATATTGTCTGTTTGTGAGCACACAGACAGACAAGAGTAGGCAGCTGCACTCACTGTTATAGATGTATCAACCAGATGCACTCAAATATTTGAGGCTGATGTTTGTTGTGTCTATTAACTATGATTCAACTGATTCAAGTAGCTTTATTATTGTTTTGTCAATTTGGGACAGAGATACAGTGAATCAGAAACTGTGCATACAGAGCTTGACAAACTCATGACTTTGTGTTGTGTTAAATGAAAATTGTTTGTTGTTTGAACATATTGGTTTTAAAGTTCAACCATTAGAGAAAGCAAATATTTGAAAGAAAATCAGTTTATTTGATGTTTCATGTCAGTGAGCATATATGGTATACTGTGACAGTATATATGGTATACTGTGACAGTGAGCATATATGGTATACTGTGACATTGAGTATATATGGTATACTGTGATAGTGAGTATATATGGTATACTGTGACAGTATATATGGTATACTGTGACAGTGAGCATATATGGTATACTGTGACATTGAGTATATATGGTATACTGTGATAGTGAGTATATATGGTATACTGTGACAGTATATATGGTATACTGTGACAGTGAGCATATATGGTATACTGTGACAGTGAGTATATATGGTATACTGTGACAGTATATATGGTATACTGTGACAGTGAGCATATATGGTATACTGTGACAGTATATATGGTATACTGTGACAGTGAGGATATCTGGTATACTGTGACAGTGAGCATATATGGTATACTGTGACAGTGAGCATATATGGTATACTGTGACAGTGAGGATATATGGTATACTGTGACAGTGAGCATATATGGTATACTGTGACAGTATATATGGTATACTGTGACAGTGAACATATATGGTACACTGTGACAGTGAGTATATATGGTATACTGTGACAGTATATATGGTATACGTGACACTGAGGATATATGATATACTGTGACAGTGAGCATATATGGTATACTGTGACAGTGAGCATATATGGTATACTGTGACAGTGAGCATATATGGTATACTGTGACAGTGAGTATATATGGTATGCTGTGACAGTGAGGATATATGGTATGCTGTGACAGTGAGCATATATGGTATACTGTGACAGTGAGTATATATGGTATGCTGTGACAGTGAGTATATATGGTATACTGTGACAGTGAACATATATGGTATACTGTGACAGTGAGGATATATGGTATACTGTGACAGTGAGCATATATGGTATACTGTGACAGTGAGCATATATGGTATACTGTGACAGTGAACATATATGGTATACTGTGACAGTGAGGATATATGGTATACTGTGACAGTGAGCATATATGGTATACTGTGACAGTGAGTATATATGGTATACTGTGACAGTGAGCATATATGGTATGCTGTGACAGTGAGTATATATGGTATACTGTGACAGTGAACATATATGGTATACTGTGACAGTATATATGGTATACTGTGACAGTGAGCATATATGGTATACTGTGACAGTGAACATATATGGTATACTGTGACAGGGAGTATATATGGTATACTGTGACAGTGAGTATATATGGTATACTGTGAATCATACAAATTGTATTAACTTTTATTTCATGATTTCAACAACATTACGATTCAATATGGCAAAACAACTTTAGATAATACCCAGTGATTTGGTAGATAAGGGCTGCCATTAGGATAAGTATGATAAATTAGGCATCAATGATTATTATGTTAAAGAAGATCTATACCTCAGGATATAGGGAATTGTGACATTAAGATAATATTCACCTGACAACTGAAGTACACATGGTTTGCACTTTTTGATACGCTCCTAAAGTTGTGATCAGTTGCTTGTGACAAAATCGAATTAGATGTATGCAGCTAAGCTTGTATATGCTGGTATATATACAGCAGAGTAACTTGAGACAAGGATATTTCATAATGCCAGGCTCACTTGTAGTTTCTGTCCAAGAGCTTTTTCTGATTAGTGCCCATAACAGTTCATGCTAGTGAGTTTTGTTCTTTAGCTTCTTTAAACTAGGAATCAAAGTAACCAATGCTTTTGTTTCATGATGACAAATTAATACCATTTCAGATGTGTTTGTGGATCTTGCGGATGACAATGACCTACGCTGGAAGCGATGTCCCCAGGCGGCCATCTTGTCTCGCCTCCCAAGCCACCGTGCACTGTCATCAGACCAGGGGTACACATTGTCTCGCACCCTTGAGAGGGCAAGACGGAGGCGGAGGAGCAACCGAGCTCCCTCCCAGGGGCGCACCAGTGTCACAGACACAGAGAGTCATCCAGATGCTGTTGCAGAGAGGACTTTAACAAAGCGGAAATCAGGGCGGAAATCATCCAAGAATTATGAAGTTCCTGGAGTGGATGAAGTTGATTCTGGATCGGAATTCCTGCGGAAGGAGAGTATACGGTCAATGACAGCGAGTCTGGCAGTCAAGCGAAAATACAGGTAGGACCAAAGTCTTGTTGCCTTCATGATGGCCAGGTGGAACACATCTGTGACCTTCGTGGAGGCACTCCATCTTTCAAATATTTATTTTATTGAAATTGAGATAATCAAGTTTTGACAAGGTAACTTTTCATATGTAAGGAAAGAATACTTCTCCTAACGGGGATGTGACTTATGGATTCAAAAATGTTTGGTTGATTGAAAGATGGAATTAACAGACATGAAACTTTGATTATCTCAGAAATAATTCATTGTATCCTGTACACATTAAATTCATCACTAGTGTTACAGGGTTTATTATATAGCCAGTAAAAGTAAGCCTCTGTACAATGATGTAACCAGGCTGGATGTGTTCTTCTCACTCTGAGATATGTGTACCAAGGGAGATAATTCCAGCTCAATACATGGCAAACATAACTTGGAAGTTCAAGGTAGTTCTTTGAGAAGTTGGACACTTAAGCTGAGCCTCTGTGTGTGTTAATCTAACTGATTTTAATGTTCTCTGCTGTGATAGATTACTAAACATTTTGTGTAGATTCGGAAAGATTGGGAGAGATTCAGAAAGAAAAGCATATTATTCAGATTGAAATTAAACAGAATTTGTTTCAAAATTTCCTGTGCTTCAAAAGTTAAGGTTACTTGTTTACACTTTCTGAAATATATTGGGAAAGGGTAAGATTCAAAACAATATTTGGTCCTTTGTTTTCCTTGTGTCAAATTGTTCTGTAAATTCAAGACACCACCAATACAGAACAACCTGTCTCTATCATGTGCTAGAACAGTGTCCATAGTGTGCAAAGTGTAAAATATTCACAAAGAGAAGAAATATGATGAGCACCTTCATTTATGTAAGTGATTACGGTTATTTAACACCTTAGTTGGGCGGTGTACATTGTGTACTAAGTGTCCTCCACTTGTCATGTTTGAGGAACACCGTAACATGAAAGTGAACTCTTTCAGTGGATGACTTATGTCATACAAAAGATTGAATAAGCAGATCATAACAGTCATCTGATTTGTAGCAAAGCCTGTGTGCATTCAAAGCTTACAGTGAGTGTCAACAGGGTCACATGGGCACAATGAGAACACAATCAGGATCATATGGGCACAATGAGGACACAATCAGGATCATATGGGCACAATGAGGACACAATCAGGATCATATGGGCACAATGAGGACACAATCAGGATCACATGGATGCAATCAGGTTCACATGGACAAAATGAAGATCACATGGACAGAGTCAGGATCACATGGACACAAGCAGGATCATCTGGATGCAAACAGGATCACATAAACACAATTACGATCACATGGATGACAATTTTATGTGAATCCAAGAAAATCTGCAGATTAAATGCAAATTAGTTGATCTTGAGATTTGTCTAATTCAGGGAGAAAATATTTAAGGGGTGAGGTCACACTTATCAACGTCAAGTACCCACATCTGTGTTTCTTGGGTTATCAAATTTCAGAATTTCAGCGCAACTTCTTTAGCTGTATTGTTGCAGCCCCCAGAACCCCAGCTGATTTTCAGTAGAAATCACTTTTACCTGTTACCATATCTGAGGATCACATGGACACAATCAGGGTCACATGGACACAATCAGGACACAAACAGTATCACATCGGAGCAGTTAGTATACTTATATGTGCATGATTAAAACCCTACTGTAGACATATAATAATCCTGAAACAGTCTGATGAATTTTTAACTGATATTTGAAGTGTTATGTTCATTAGTTTTATACTCAGTGTGTTGATGTGAAAATAATGTTTGCACGGTAATGATGAAATGACATCAAGTCAGTGTTGGGAACTTGGCTTAACATAGATGAAATGTGGACACTCCATAGAGCTAATGGCAGCCGGTGTACCACTCAACTGTCAACAAACAGCTACAACCACTTCAATACACCAAGGAACTTCATGAATATGCATGGAGAAGAGATAATATCATGTTTTAGTGGCATGTTGTCCTGAAAACAGTGATATATTCACACTCCTGGAAATGGGCACCAGACGATCAGGAATATATAGCTTATGTTTTACCAGAGTGAATGGTTTTGTAGGAATCGATGTGATTTTGGCTGTTGTAACATGACAGGTCCTCCATTCTGTGGAACTATTGCAGGATAAACGAGGACTAATGGACCAACTTAATGAAAGGAAGTGAGTGTGGTGTAGCTAAGTACTTGAGATAATTGTGGGCATTAAACTGTGCCAGACAATCTGCCTGGGATCAATATGATCTAAACAATAAGCCCTTTACAATAATAACAGACAATTCACAATCATCAGAAGCGGACAGCAGGCAAGGAGGTAACTAGATTTTAGGACGTGCTGGATTGATTTGTGGTTGGGGTACATGTGCTGCCCTGATGGTAGACTGTATGTGGTTTGTGTGTCTGCTGAAGCATGCATGATGTCCATCACAATCAATATACTCAGTAGGCACAGATATGTACATGGTATTGTCTTCAGAGTGGTGCTCTACACGTTAGGAATGGGTTTTGTTTATCTTTGGTGCTGGGAATGCTTTCTTGATATAGAGAGCATCTATGTTTCAGTTCAGAATATATGCAGAGAATATTAGTTTTTATGGAAAAACAGGCTGGCTTGAAATGTTAGTATTAATTGGATTTTGAGCAGAAATGGTTTGTTTTGAATCAGCATGTAAGTTTCAGTTAATTTTAGTTTAGTTTAGTTAATTATCTGAGACCTCTAAAGGGGTATATAATGTCAAAACATATGGTTCAACGTTGGTGTTTATGGTTTGTGTCATACAACCCATGAAGGTTCCCGGGTAGAACAGGCCTCAGCAACCCATGCTTGCCATAAAGGGCGACTATGCTTGTCGTAGGAGGCGACTAACGGGATCTGGTGGTCAGGCTTGCTGACTTGGTTGACACGTCATCGGTTCCCAATTGTGCAGATCAGTGCTCATGTTGTTGATCACTGGATTGTCTGGTCCAGACTCGATTATTTACAGACCGCTGCCATATAGCTGGAATATTGCTGAGTGCGGCGTAAAACTAAACTCACTCACTCACTCAGTTTGTGTCATACAGTACAGATTGAGCATGTTAGTTACTGTGTTGCCCCCATGCACCAGGGTTGTAAATCAGTGAGTTGTTTTGTTTCTGTTGCACCCTACTCCTATTTTATGTATTTGTTAGCCTCAATGATATGACAGTTTCTGCCTGGAAGCATGATAATGCGGCCATCATTAGTGTGACTGCTAAGTTAGAGTTAATGACTAGGTGTAAGTACATGCTTTGATGGTTTTCAATGTCCTGGGATATCTAGGTCACATGCTCAGAAAGGGAAGTTCAACTTGACTGAGTAGGCATCATATTGCACCATATAGAACAAATGCATAGCATTGTAAATAAATATTGTTGTTGTCATGAGTTCAGTAAATGATGAAACTCGGGAAATTCATAACAAATCTTTATACCCAAACTCAGGTGTTTGCACATGCGCAAAATTTGTACCTGCCTTTTAGCAGTTTGGTGCATGATCCTTTTCCAATTCATCTGTATAAGGTTTACAGGTGGTTTTTTGGTTTTCCCAAGTTAGAGGACTATACTATGTTCCTTTCTGAAAAGTACAATCACTCTGATAAAGAATATTTTTCCCATGCACTCTCCATCTACAAGAACTGCCTGTTTGGATTACAAGCATTTTGATGATAAAGATTAATCTGAGACTGGTGAGGTATTTGAAGCCATGCTTATGTCAGCCTGTCAGTCAGCTCAGAGTGGCCTCCACTCAAGGCTGGCTGTAAGTAACGTGGACAAACGGTGTCAAAACAGGGGTTATAGGTGCAGGGATAGCACATACATGTGGGAACACTCCTTATCAGCTGGTTGGCAAGAATCGATAGAAGCACTTTTGACTTTACACAAAACATATTTGTATCCAGGGACGGCTACATTTGTTTTGTGAAACAAAGCGATTCACACTGTTGTGTTTATATATGTTGAGCCATCTGTCAGCTTGAGATGCAGGATAAACGATACATCTCAGTCAGTATGGATACTTAGTGGAACATCATAGAAAGTAACTTACAGATAAATTAAACTTAGATTTATGTGTTCAAAGCTTATTGCAGCATTTCTTTAAGAATTTCATCAGTCAATATTGTTTTATCTACATGCTTTGAAATTTGATTCCGACATCATTTCATGAGAAATAATTAGCTTTTAGATTCTTAGCCTGCTGATAAAACCTGTGAGTTTGTCTGCTGTGAGAACTTAGTACAAATGTGTCTCTCTTGAGAATAAATGTTACATAGTCTTCTTGTGTTGGAGTAACACTTAATCTATTAAATATTTAAGCTGGTATAAAGTTGATTAGTTTTTTACTTTTGCCAGGGGGATGAGGAAGCAAGCTCCAAATGTCATTAATGAACCAGTGCCTTATAACTATAAAAGCGTTAAGAAACAAGGCAGTTGTGATGTTAACATGAAATATACACATGTTCACATGCAGCCCATTTTCACCTTCCATCAGCGCCACATGCCGACTTCAGAAAAACTGCAAGGGCACTGCAATCTCTCCCAGCTCATCTGTCCTCTCACCACATCCCAACTACAGATGATCTCAAAACATCCGTTGGGATAATCAGCTTGAACCATTATGCAGCATCTGTAGGCATTATCGTGATATATTTGTATGGAATGATATGTTGAAATAAGTCTGTGTACACAACACCCTGACAGGAAGTTAGATGGAGGACATTAATGTATGATAGTGGATGTGTTCTGTACCAGACTGTGTTAAGATGATTCCAGGGATAAATGTGTACATGAAATATTTCTCTGTCACAAATAACACAAGCCATATAAACACCATTATTCAGTACAAAATGTCATAATTGCCTAGTCCTAAATGTACACAAAAGGCATTTAGTATCATAGTCCCCCTTTCAGTGAAGTAAATGTCCCAGTAACACGACCAGCAAACATTGGGCATGTGTGTCATGTAGGGTAACATGACATTACCACAAGCATATCCACCATTGATACCCAAGCTGCTGTAGACTAGGAACTCAGGTAGCCTGTATTCTTGTACACTCTTTTGTTCTATGGAGAAGATATATCTATTCCCTATTGTAAATCAGGTATAAATGTTCATGATCAGTGTATAAACCATTGTATGCTGACAGGTTTAAATTGCCAATTTGTATAAACAGTAATATAACTCTCCTGTATTTGCATGTGTGTTTGTTGGGTGACAGAACATCAATACTGGATGGTTGATAAATGGACTGGGTGATTAGGGAGAACAGATTCAGGTTTTATTAACAGGATGTTATGTATTGGAGAATTTTTTACTGAACTGAATTTGAATAGTTTGGCTCAGAAGACTGTGATATTGATGTGGTCACAATAAATCAGTAAACATATTCATTACATGTTTGAGGAGGGAGGCATCTAATATATTTTCAGTCCACCAGGGAAAGATATTCATGTATTGGTACGTAGGTATGAGATTATCGTGCAATGTGATCAATAGGACTAAAATATTGTGTATATCACCAAGCCAGAAGGGAACGTAATGTGTGAGGTATGAATATGTACTGAATCTCCTCATAGAAAGACTGTACTTAAAGTTTATTCCTCAACTGCTGCAGTTAGTCCTGGCTAGGTCTTTCTACATGGGTAAAATCAGGAAGTTGAAGACCGTTAGACAGAAGGAACAAGGTGGGGCTAAAGAAGCTCCTAGATACATTTGTGGATTGTAGCCATGGCGGTGACTGATTTCTTCACATGGTGCTGATGGCAGACTACACCTTTCCCAGCTTCCCCCAACTTGCCTTCGCCTTCACTAGTTCATGTCTCTCCCTTTTGGAGTCCACTGTTCTCACACCTCTGGTATCACAGATGATATCTGATGGATGCCATCTGGCGGATGCCTTCAGTGTTGGTGGGGATGTCAGATAGTTCCTCAGCCTTGGTTGCTGTTTAAACTTTGGTACATACCTTGGTTTGGTACTGACTGAAGTCTGGACAGCTTTTGGTGTCTTTTTCTGTGCAAGCAACATCAGTCTCACATACCTCTAAGGGATTTACATAATAGAAGGCTTCAAGTATTATAGGACTTTTAATAAGATACAGTGGAAGCTGTCTAAACTGGCACTCATTGGAACTGAAGAAATAATCTTGTTTAGACAAGGTGCCAGATTGTAGAGCTGATGATAAATGTACAAGTCATGAATGGGACTGAGACTTTATGCCAGTGTTGACAACTTGTTGGATTGGATAGATCCTGGTTTTCACAGCTTCCACTGTAGACAACATTAATTGAGCACACGCAGGTAAATAAACAGGAGATAGCAAACTTGGTTATTTTGACTGTAAAGTTTGATATAAAATGGAAGTAGACATACTGAACTATTTTCCGTGTATTTCCTTTCTTCTAGACAATGTTCTGTATACAGAGATTATCATTACCAGTTGTGTTGTTTTGCCACAACAATCCACTGCTTACACAATAATTACACAATGCCTGTCAGAAAGGGGTCAGTGTAACATGTTATATTTGGGATTGCACTTACTTATTAGAGTAGTGATCAGGGTAGGAGGCTGATTTGTTTGGTAGTGGTTAGGTACCTGACTGAGGGTATGGGTTTGAATCTCAGATGGGACTCAACGAAACAAAAGTACCATAATGTGTACTTTGCTAAGAAAGTGTCATCCCAAGCATAACTTGTGTTATATATAACAATCCACTGTGTACAAACCTTTTCCCAATGTGTTTCTTTAATGAATACTGATGCAGTGATGGCTAGAGTTGTATCTGAAATTAATATCACAGAATCATTATGTGGATGTAAAACGTCAAGCAGAGTTTTAATCAGGGTGCGTTAGTGCAATGTGTCCAGATTACATTGTTTTGTGACAAAATGAAATTAGTAGAATAGGAAAAGGAAATGGGAAAATTGTTTCACATGTAAAATGAATGGTTTTCATAACCAAGGATTACATGTTGTACTTTGTTATAAATTTGTGACACAGTGTTTCTGTTATTTCGTGTTGTTGATGTGTGTGTCTTGTTGGTAAGAGCAAGTTTTGTAGCATGTATAGTGAGCACCTGCCCATGTGTAGCTGTGTCTTTTCAAAAGATTTTTAGTTGATTTCTGACACTCACCAATGTTCCAGCTATACAACAGTAGTTGAAACCAGACAATCCAGTGACTGACATCATCAGTATCTCAATTATGATGAGATGACATGCCAACCAATTCAGCAAACCTGACATCCCCACTGCAAGAAGCATGGGTTGCTGAAGACCAGTTTTGACTCGGATGTTCCCAGGTTTGTTGTACCTGGACGGCTACATGCCGAGGACTCTCACTTCATAATGCTGGTGCCCAGGTCTTACATCTTTATCAGGCAACACAATGCAGCATTAAAGAAAAGTCCCATTTGAATAATATTTTCAGGAGTTTAAGTGACAATATCTGGTGTACATGTATTTTATGTGACATGACCTCCTGTTGATACGACAGCAAACATGCAGTCAAACTCAAGACCAGCTTATCTCCAAGTTGTCTCCAACCAGGTAGATACCAAGGTGCATATAGGTCAAAGGTGGTATGCTGACACGACTTGACTTGTAAGGTTAGGTGACTGAGTGCTGTGTTAGATAGAGCAGCCCAATGTGAAGGCTATGGTTTGTTGAGTCACTATAGATCTACATGTTGGTGTTATTCTATGAGGAGATCTGAAGAGCTGATAAACAGGATATGTCCCAACCTCCAGTATTGCGTTAGTTTAGCTATGACAACCTCCTGTTTACAGTCACGATTGGTGACTGGCTTTGACGACTGTTCCTATATATGCTGAATGATTCATGACAGGTACACTGGAATATCTACAGTCACGATGTTTTCAGGAGGATTCATGTTATTAATAAACTAGTAACGGTTAGTGTTATTAAGACTTCTGAGAAGATTGTAGTTCTGGTCTGAAAGTTGACCTGTCTTATAAAGAACATACTCAGGTGTGTGTGAAGGTGGTGAATAAGTAAGTAGTTGTGAGATGGTTGTGGCGGTTCTTTGTTTTCTGTGGTAAAATGTTAATTGTGGTCTCCCAGTAGTGGAATGCTGTGATCTTTCAGTAGGGAAATTATGTGATCTGCTAATAGGGGAATAGTGTGATCTTTCAGTAGGGAAATTGTGTGATCTGCTAATAGGGGAATAGTGTGATCTTCCAGTAGGGAAATGGTGTGATCTGCTAATAGGGGAATAGTGTGATCTTCCAGTAGGGAAATGGTGTGATCTTCCAATAGGGAATGTTGTGATCTTCCAGTAAGGAAATTATGTGATATTTCAGTGGGGAAATGGTGTGATCTGTTAGTAGGGGAATGGTGTGATCCTCTGGTGAGGGAATGGTGTGATCTGCCTGTAGGGGAGTGGTGTCATCTTTCAGCAGGGAAATGCTGTGATCTTCCAGTAAGGAAATGGTGTGATCTTCCAGTAAGGGAATGGTGTGATCTGCCAGTGCAATGTGTGACACTTTTGCTCTGGTCTGATGGGGCAGTTGTTAATGAAAGATGTGAGAGGTTTTTTACCCTGTGCATTGGATGACCTCCCCCCACCCCCTCACATCCTTGTCCGCCTTCTTCTAAGTATGATATGTATCACGGGCCACCGTATGTATTATTATCAGTCAGGAAGAAAGTAACCTGTGTCCATAACTGTAGATTTGAGGTAGACTGAATGAACCTATACGTGTGGCCATAGGCTGTCACTCACAAGTTACATTTGTAGGTGGAGTTCTGTTTGTTCATGTTTGTGGTTTGTGTTATTGGTATCTCCTGGGATGTATTACTGCTGCTGATGATGTCAGTTATGTAAACGCATCAGATACTTGGCTGTGACGGTAATAAATATGTAACATGAAAGGAATATGATGCCAGGTAAACTAGTCTTTGGAGAAACATTGTGTTTTCAAGGTGAATTTCCAGATATAGTGTCTTGAGAATGTTGGTTTGTTGTCATTGTTTTACGCCACACTCTGCAATATTCCAGCCATATGGCAGTAAATAATCTCAACAAGACAATCCAGTGATCAACAGCATGATCATCGTTCTACACAACTCGGATGTTATGACATGTCAACCAAGTCATCAAGCCTGACCACCCAATCTTATGAGTCACCTCTTCGTGAAACCGAAATCATCACGGGTCTTGAGGGTGTAATATCAGGCATTTGAAGCCTGTGTAATTGTAAATCTCAAATAAGGCAGAATTAGTGATAAATATCACTTTTATACAGGTGTATTCACATGATGAGAGTGTCAGTCGGTTTACTTCATACAGATCTTTAAATTAAATATTTCATTATATTTTGTTAAACATATTCCTTACCTTCGATGACAGCGAGGGAAAGTTACTGAAGCACTGCTGTAATAGAGCAAGTGTCAGATTTAGAAAATACATCAATATTTATCAGTTTCATTTGGTCGCATATTTCAATGAAAAAATACACTGGCTGTCAAATGTATGTAAGCACACACATATACTACATAATTCACTGGAGGTTTTAAGTGACCCGTTAAGCTGACATACGGGAGGTTATTGGGGTGGTGTGTCTGAGTTATTATCAGATGTCTTACTTCCTTGTTCAGAGGGGCCGAGTGGTGTCCATTGAGATTACTCCATATTGATAACGTCAGGTGAGTGTCTTTCTCAGAACCTTCTAAATACTTTTCAATAAGCTTCTGATGATGTGGCGTATCAGTGGGGTGAAATGTCCTGTTAGGTTAGTGTTCTAATTATCCAGGAAGATTTGAACACAGATTGTTAGAATTTGTACAGTTACACTTGGTGGCATCTCATCATTTGGAAAAGTGAAAAGGACTTTTAGATGCAATACTAAGATACAAGTATTTTTTATTGTTTGACACTATTTTGCCTTTTCTTTGTTAAATGATATAATTAGTAATGATATTGATGTGTTATAAATGTCACACACAGAGCGTTTCGGCTTGATCTTTCTATGTGGAGAAGATGGTGGGGCCTGAAGAAGTTCCTAGTGGCATATGGATGAAGAAGGATGGACAGGTGTGAGATCTATGACTGTAGAGATGGGATAGGTGTGAGATTTGTGAATATGAGAAGGGATGGGGACAGGTTGCAGTGACATTTGTGAATATAGAGGTGGACGTGATACAGGTGTGACATCTGTGAATACAGAGAGGAGACATGGGACAGGTGTGACATTTGTGAATATAGAGAGGGGACATGATACAGGTGTGACATGTGTGAATATGGAGAGGAGACATGGGACAGGTGTGAGATTTGTGAATATAGAAAGGGGACAGGTGTGAGATCTGTGAATATAGAGAGGGGACAGGTGTGAGAACTGTGAAAATAGGGATGGGACAGGTGTGAGATTTGTGAATATAGAGAGGGGACGTGATACAGTTGTGAGATCTGTGAATATAGGGAGGGGACAGGTGTGAGATCTGTGAAAATAGGGATGGGACATGGTACAGGTGTGAGATTTCTGAATGTAGAGAGGGGACGTGATACAGTTGTGAGATCTGTGAATATGGAGAGGGGACGATTCAGGTGTGAGATTTCTGAATGTAGAGAGGGGACGTGATACAGTTGTGAGATCTGTGAATATGGAGAGGGGACGATTCAGGTGTGAGATTTCTGAATGTAGAGAGGGGACGTGATACAGTTGTGAGATCTGTGAATATGGAGAGGGGACGATTCAGGTGTGAGATTTCTGAATGTAGAGAGGGGACGTGATACAGTTGTGAGATCTGTGAATATGGAGAGGGGACGATTCAGGTGTGAGATTTCTGAATGTAGAGAGGGGACGTGATACAGTTGTGAGATCTGTGAATATGGAGAGGGGACGATTCAGGTGTGAGATTTGTGAATATAGAGAGGGGACGTGATACAGTTGTGAGATCTGTGAATATGGAGAGGGGACGATTCAGGTGTGAGATTTGTGAATATAGAGAGGGGACGTGATACAGTTGTGAGATCTGTGAATATGGAGAGGGGACGATTCAGGTGTGAGATTTGTGAATATAGAGAGGGGACAGGTGTGAGATTTGTGAATATAGAGAGGGGACGTGATACAGTTGTGAGATCTGTGAATATGGAGAGGGGACGATTCAGGTGTGAGATTTGTGAATATAGAGAGGGGACAGGTGTGAGATTTGTGAATATAGAGAGGGGACGTGATACAGTTGTGAGATCTGTGAATATGGAGAGGGGACGATTCAGGTGTGAGATTTGTGAATATAGAGAGGGGACAGGTGTGAGATTTGTGAATATAGAGAGGGGATGTGATACAGTTGTGAGATCTGTGAATATGGAGAGGGGACGATTCAGGTGTGAGATTTGTGAATATAGAGAGGGGACAGGTGTGAGATCTGTGAATATAGAGAGGGGACATGAAACAGGTTTGAGATGAAGGTATGTCCTATTCAGAGTGTACATTTCACTTCATAGTGTGTTTACTCAGCTGTGGAAGATGTGTCCAGCTTGCTGATTTCCACGAAAAGTACAACTTTTCTTTTGTAAGTGATCTTCCAGCTATAGGTGGCTCTGTGACTCGTGAGTATCTCATTCAAAGCATCTCAGTGTTAATAACGTCAGCATGTCCTTCAGCCTGACAACTGTATATGTATATTATGTCACTTCAGGGCAATGCCTAGCCTTCCATCAGGTCTTTCTATGTAATATTTCGGCAACACAGACAACTTTGATTATGTTCAGTTTTTCATGAATTCTATTTCTGTATACAGGAAACTAAGGAACAGAGCTTGTGCACAGTAACTGTAGCTCTGTACATTCATTTTAACTATAACACACAACAAGTGTTTGTGTCATTCTGACCACTGTATCAGCACAACATCCTGTCAGCTCATACAGTGTTACTGTATTGGGTACTGCCTCTCAGTCTCAAATGGTGATGCATTGTACTGAATGATGATTCCAGTAGCACTGTTATAGTGTGCCATGTCTGTCAGGTACATGTTGCTGACTATAAATGTGTGACATATCTATCCTGCTTATACTTGCCAGCTGTTGTCCAGCTGACACAGTTATGACACAATCGCTGCAAAAGATTTCAAGTGTATTAATGACAGTGGTATGTATGTTTACGTTGAACTTAATGGGCAACTGGAATATGAGACATGCAGCTACGAAGTGTCTGGGTCAGGGTTAATTATTTACAGACCACCACCCTATGGCTGGGATATTGCCGAGTGTGGCGTAAAATTAAACTCAACTCACTCACCCACTCACTTGGTCAATGAGTGGAACCACCCAAATATGCAAGTTGCATTCTCTTGACTAATATAGTCAGTGTTTCCAACCTGTTACACTGAAGCCATCCAGACAATGAAAACTAACAGTTGCTTGACATTGTCCCGCCACCATGTAATGTGACGATATATAGTTGACGTCTCATCTGTCCGTTCGTCCATCTGTCTGTAATCATTTTGTGTTTAAAGCATTACTCAAACACTGTTCAATGTCTTTCAACAAAAATTGGTAAATATATCAAACAGAACCTAAAGTGGTGCCTTTTGCTATTTGTCATTGTATTTTTCTTGGTTTCCATGGAAACATTTGGAATTAGTCTAATGAATTTGTCATCTTATGGTGACTCCACTGTCTGTTGTGTTTGTATCAAATGATGTTCCCCAAAACATACTTAACTTCTCTGATACCGATACATTGTTTGCAGGTAATAATAATTAGTTTTTTTAACCTCTTATTGGATTTCATATTAGTTAAAACAAATATTATGAAGAAAATATCTTGTAAGCAAGGGATGGCTTTGAAGGTCAAACGAATGCTTCATATGTAAATCATCACATGAGAGTTAGAGTTTGACTACATCCAGGCCACTGAAGCATGGCTGATTGTGTTACATCATATCAGTTGTTCATGTAAGGGGCATCCCGACCTGTTTGGTTGTTACCTGATTTGTACACCTGTTATAAGGTTGATTAGCACATCACCTTCATCTCTCTCCCTCCCACTGTCTGTCAGTCCCCTCAGCTCCTCCTTCCCCCCCTATCTCCACTACGCCCCACACGCGCGCACACAATCACACACACACACATTGACACTTGTGATAATTGATCTACTTATTGGTCAATCAGCACTGATATGACATTTTAGTATGATCCGGACTATACAGTAACTTATTCTGGATGTTTAATCCTGTTAATGTTTAATGGACAGTCTTAGGTACACTTTCACTGACATTTGAGTTACCCACATACCACAGCATGGCAGTAACTCACGCCCCTACTTAGCACCTAACTGTAGCAACACTGCCCCAGATAACTGCAGCTGTGTGCATCTGTACAACATGAGCCAGTGTGCCTGCCACTCAGCCACCACAGCTCCTGGTCCAGCACTGGCTGCTATATATACACACACTGCAACCTGCTTCAATCATCACAGCCTGGGCATTCCTCAAGGCAGTGTGTCCCATTCACAGAGTAAGCCAGGCTATTATCCCACCACCAGTCAGGGTATGCATTGTTTCTCAGACCCCAAGCCTGTTTACCTTGCTAGTGAGAGATACACGCTTCAGTGGAACACACCTCACAGTTCCTTGTTAAGGTTCAGCCAGCCCTGTGCTTTTAATGATACTGTAGCTGGAGTCAAGACAGTTTGAAGAGTGGGAAGGAAGGAAGGAAGTAGAAGACATACTAAACTTCTGAATTGAACCTGTAGGCCATATAGCTAGAGGTGTGTTGTGTTGAGGCAGTGGTGTGTCACGTTCCTGGTAGACTGGTTATCTTCCAACCAGCCAGCGTGTGAGTATGTCTAGGGTTGGGGATCTTTCCATATATAACTTACTCTCAACTCCAGTCTGTGTACTAGACCCAGGTCTCCTGCAGGTGTTGATGTGGGATTCTAAAACCAGTACCCTGTGTGTGATTCAGTGAGTTGTGTTGTACGCAGGTTGTGTCAGTATTTGATTGTGAGGACCAATTATTATTGCATTGAGAAATTGTATCAGCTATCATGGGTAGAGAAATATACAACTGTCGGTTCGTGTATCTTCATGGAAATACCTTGTGCTCATTTCTCTGAAAATGTTGGAGCATTCTAACTCATAAGAGTTATTATAATCCAACTTTCCTGCAGCTATATACATTTTAGATTATATGAAAATAATCTTATTTCATACTATTATATATCCTGTTGGTGTGGTCTCATGTTGAACGAAGGGGAGATTTCTGTATGGATTTACTGTACAACACAGTGTCTTGTTTCGGTGTAGATGCTAACACCGTTATCAAGTACCAGCACTTGCTTGATAACAGGGGTATCATCTACACTAAAAGTTTAATAGTAAAGAAGATCTTACAGTCAGTAATTAGTGAATTAAATTTCCTGTTTTCTTAACTCTGATACTTGTACTGTATTGTACATTGTACACAAAACAAAGTTGATGGCTTATTCATGAAGCTTTTCAAACAGAACACTGTGAGATCAATACTGGGTTGTTCCCTACGTCACTAACAGCAGCTGTAGTATCGCAGTTGGGCCATGGAGTGCCTGCTTATTTCACAACAGGGGCAGTGTGATGTTGGAGTGTGTGATGTGCCTGACAGTGTGATGTTGGAGTGTGTGGTGTGCCTGACAGTGTGATAGATCTCAGTGACCTCTAAGTATGTATCCCTTTCTTGAAAACATGTTATTAAGAGTTTAATTTTGCTACAGGTTGTCTAGGGAGGTAATCCCGGCCTTGGTAGTTTGTGGACACGGAACAACTTCAGTCTGTAGTCAGATGGTTTTTGCATATTCGATGTCTCAAAGGATGTGACAGAACATTTTCCCTGAACTTGTTACTGTAGTGATAAACAGTAGCTCAACATTTGTTTACCAGGAGGAGGCATGCTTCACTGATCAACCGTAGAGTGATTCAGCATGGATAAGTATGAAGGCAGGTCAGGGGGTTACACGCGGAGTAACCCTACACCTGATGACTGGGATAATGTTGCGCCAGATTACGAAGATGATTCGAGTCCAAGACACTCACGTGAAGCAGGACCTGTTTGGACGCAACCCAGTCACCAGCCACCTGAGACATATACCCATGATGGACGGAGACAGGCAGGCCAGGAAATGAACAGGTCCCAGTATTATTCTGCCATGGATAACAGAGGTGTAAACCCAGGGTACAGATCCTCGGATGATAACATTCCCTATGGAAGGGACAGATCTGATGTTGAGAGGGGATATTCTCCAAACCGTCAGCACAGTCGACAAGGTTCAGGAGGATATGACAATCAAGGTTTTCCGGATGGACCAAGAGTTTATTCAATAGACGATTACGAGGCACAGAGGTACATGGCACAAGGAGGTCGATCCCCTGAGCTTACCACGAATGAAGCCTTCCAGATGTCTGCCAATGGAACGTCCCCTGCTGGTGGTGCTGCTAGTTCCTCCCCACAGCTGGGACGTTACAGTGACGAAGTGGATGGACGATATGTACAGCATAATGGAAGGCATTACCGTGCAAATGATGACAACTACTCAGTGTACAGCTTGGATTTTGGTGACTTTGCAGTGGGAAATAACGTATGGGATAAACTGCACACAATCCGACTTAGGAGAAAGAGTCAGAAGTCAAGAAAATCGGCACGAACCTTGTCGCGACGTCGACGTGAAGTTGATGAGGATGAGGATGATGAAGAAGAAGATATGGAGGGATTACTACCAAGTCTGCAGGCCCGTGTCAAGCAAAAATCCCTTCATGAACGTCTCAAAGATAGGATGCAGTCGACTAATGAAGCAGCCGAAGTGATGAGGTAAATTGTAGGATTGAAACAGGTGTACAAGACTGTCAAGATCATACCTATCATTGCTCTTTCACCCATCATTAGTACATTAGTACAAATGTCTCAATAACGTTAAGTTTAAATATTTGAGAACTAATTTTACTGATAGATCTATTAAAGGTATCCTGTAAGAGATCTGTACTTATTTCACCTACTGAAACTGGGTGATGGATCAAACATGAATTAAGCAACATGTCTCTCATGAACCTACACATATCTTACAAACAACACATTTAGTGTTTATTTCAACCACATGAAGACACAGAGCACAAAGTTATCGTGACTGAGGCATAATGTGTATCCATTATAGGTCTGGAGCAACAGAATTGTACTAAGTAATACATTGAAATATACCCGTTAGCTGCATCTCAATTACTGTTTTTAGCCTCTTCGCCAGACCCTAGCAAATAAATTAAAAATAGAACATTTGACACATTGATCTAACCCCGATTTCTCGAAATAGACTCAAGTCTGAGTTTTAAGTCTGAGATTTTACTCAAATTTGAGAAAAGGCATTTCTCAGAATGAACTGAAATCGGCAAAAAACTCAAAGTATAGGAAACAATTTGAGTCTTGTGAATAGGTTACTTAATTTTATTTGGATTTTATATGTCAAAAATGCAGTTGAGTTAAAAGTTCAGCTGTTTCAAATTGTGAAACTCAGTTTGAAATTTGAGTAAAAACTTAAGTTTGTTTCAAGAAATCGGGGCCAGGTCGTCAGCTGTAGTATACTTTTATTTTGTTGGTATATATTCAGGGAAACAGGAAAATTTATTTCATGGACAAATTGTTAGCCAATAATTTACACTTGTCATGCTGTTAATTTTCAGACTAAACATATTATGATTTATTTTTTACTTGGACTTTAATAGTTCACAACAAATAGCAACTTTGCAGCCACTGTGTAAGAACTATGTCACAATGATTTCGGTCATTCATCTCTGGCTTGAAGGAACTGGTTAGGAACAAAAGTTATAGCAAGTATGTGGCAAACTAACTAACTAACTAACTAACTAACTAACTAACTAACTAACTAACTAACTAACTAACTAACTAACTAACTAACTAACTAAATAAATAGGTTTGTTCTGATAGTCTGTTGAATGATCAGTGTACCTTTACCCTGAAAAAGAATTGAGTGAGGAAAATTATTAAATCATGAAAGCAGTTTGTTGTCAGACATACCTGCTTTTGTGTGTAGCTCAAAAAGGTTTGCCCATAGTAGGCTATGCTCTAATAAGTTTCACTATGCTAAACTGTGAGAGACATTCATATCACATAGCTGCATATTGGCATTCCGGAATTTGGGGAGTCAAAAATGAAACGTACATGTTTATGGGTGACAACTTCTTGTTTATTACACAGCCCTCAGTGATGTTTCGATGTAGATTCTTGCATTGATATCATATAGCTTGATAATGGCATAAGAATCTATGCTGGAATGTCATGCCATGCGACATAGCTGCAAATGTATGTATTGTTCTAGGGGACAAACACAAAATGTGAAATCAACATAACGGGTACAATGAAATAAGGTGGACCATGGCTGAGCCCCTGGATATAGATAGTTTTGATAGATATGAATAAACCCATTTTAATTGAAAAGGAGCTACAGTGGGTATGGAGAACCTCAGGAAATCTAGACGTGCTTCCTTTTGGGCTTTAGCATTACACAAAGGACTAGCTAGGCAGGTGGGAAAGTAATGTGGATGAGGAACTGAGACAGACTCTGTAGTAAGAAAGTGTCCACTGCTTTGTTCCGGAGGTTATTTGTTATTATTAACTTGTTAACTTTGCATGTTAAAACCTACAAAGATAGTATATGTTGGAGAATACTTGCTGGGTACAAAATGTGACAGTCATATAATCCTTGCCTGTAGGATTGCCTCGATAAAGGAATTGCATTTTTACATTAACATTGTACTGGCTTTTACAGATTTCCTTTGAAATAATCAGCCAGCATATATTTGCATAGTTTCATATTTCTGCTTGACCTGACAAAACTGAATGTGATCTTAATATTGGAGGGGAAGGCTTCATGAAACTAGATAGCTGTCAAACAGTGATTTCAGCTTCGGTAAACATGTGGTACGTCCACCATGGCAATCGTATCTCTTATTGATGTCAGTCAGGTTATGTTGACATACTCCTAGCTAATACATTTCACACATGTACATGTCAGTTGAACTAGAGTCAGTGAATTTAGTTTTATGCCACTTCTAGCAGTATTGTAGCAATATCTCGGTTGATAACACCAGAAATGGGCTATTATGGGCTTCACACTTTGTACTAGTGTGGGGAGTCGAACCTGGGTGATGAAATTGAACTGGATGTGAAACATGTATTTAAATGATCTGTCTATATAATAGATGTTATTTAAGGCAGAGCAGATAACAAAGACCTACGAACAATTTGTATATGAGAAACAATCAATTCCCTCAGCAGCTTACTGCTCACCCATTTAATGAACACCTTAGAGTCTAAATAGGGCCATCAGGTGCATGTGTCTCCTGGGGCTGGGTTGATGGGTAGAACACTCTGTGTTATTGTGTGTTGGTGAGGCTTGATGTCAGTGTCAGATATTTATCACTGGCATCTAAGGATGGTGCTAGGAACATGTCTTGCATGTAGTTCATTTTAATAATTTATTTAAGAAGGAAATCATTTGGAAACCCATTACCAGGGCACCACTAATATTATACTGTTCCTGTTTGTTTGGAAACAGTTAGCTGAAATCAGTTCATTATATTTACTGTCTGAGAATAAATAAATGAAATGTAATTAAACATATCTTACATTCTTTGTTACATCTAAATTGTCTTGAATTAGCTTATCATTTCTCAAGTGACAATTTTTGTAACATGTTTATATTTGAAAAAATCTCATAAATGTGCAACTTGAAACTGGACTTTTAATGATGAATGACAGTGGGTTGTAATAAAGGGTCTTAGTAATTTACATCCTGTCCCAAATTAGATGTCTCCCACACCTGGGGTAGATGATAAAAACACTAGTACCAGAAGAGAACTGCTGGCTGAAATTTTAGCATTGAATAAATAATTTGATATATATCAACTAGTTGTTAAATGAGTATATGCTTATAACATGAAGCTGTAATGTCTGATATTAATTCCCAATGGGAGCAGTCACTCCACATATTTCTGGAACACTGTCAGGGTGTGTCTGTCCACTGAGACTGGTTAATGGCTACCATGTAACAGATTGTCCAGATAAGGCTCTCATAAAACTTATATGTGTTTACATTCGGCCCACCTTGGCAAGGTGTACTATGGAAAGTTTAGGTCCCTAGTTTCCAGCTGTCAAACAAGGGCAACCATGTACTGGTGGATCAGTCAGCAGTCTTTGTTCTTTAGACTTTTAACATTCAATATAATGAACTCTGGTTTACCTTGGGCCGTGCAAAGTGAGAAATATATTGCTGTAATGATAAAGAGGAGGAAGTATTGGAGCTGTAGGACTTTCCGCTGCAGCCTCAGAAGTGACTTACAACAGAGAAGTAATGTTGTAGGTCCCGGCAATTGCCAGTCCATTGAAGAGAGTAGGATATAATATCATGACAAGTCAAAGTATTTTCTTAGAGACTTATTGAGGAAAAATGTGAGCATCAATACAAGGAAATACTGATTCAGGAAAACATTCACTTTACGTGGTGACATTTGATATAAATTTGTTTGTTCCCTCAATTAATGTTTCCAGGAAATAATCGTGTTAATATTGCTGTACTGTCTTGTGATTTAGTGTACTAGACAGATGTATTATGATTCAGTCACTAATTGCTTTGGTAAATATTGAATTCGGTGGTGCTAATCCAATAAGAAACATTAATAATAGAGTAGCTGATCATTACTCAAGTGTAGCTACGATATTTATGTTGGATTCTCTGAGGAAAACACTTGGCACCATATTGGTTTCTGTTGATAAACCCAGGTGAATATACTGTTTTTACTTGTCACACACATTGTTGTCTCCCTTGGTGCACAACCCTCTGGGGCTGTTTTTTTCTCAGAAACATTTGTATGATGAGCATATTTTGTCATGTCCAGCTGATTGATTTTATTAAAGGTAATGTCAGAGCTATATTGTACCACCAAGAGTTGTTCAGAAGTCCATGGCTGAGCAGTTCATTGTGTGGGGTTCTACCCCTTGATTGTGCCTGCTGATACAACATAAACCATTTCTCACTCACTCACTCACTCACTCACTCACTCACTCACTCACTCACTCACTCACTCACTCACTCACTCACGTCACAAGCTGGCAGTTCCTGTTGGTTTGAATCCCAGATTTGGTCTGACTATGATTTTTTTAATTGTAGGCATCCTGAAACTCAAGTTGAAACACAATTCTATTTCGATGGTAATGTCTGCCAGCATATTCATGTAGGAGTTCATTATTCACAGTACACTGTACATTTCAGAGACACTGCTACGCTCCAGGCTGGGGGAGTCTTGTCAGTCAAACAAGGCATTAAACAGGTAAGAAGCAAAAGTTGACATTGAAAACTGAAGGTGGAAAAAAAGTAAAATTAAAAATAAGAGCACCAGGACAATTAGGTGAAATATTGGTAGAAACCTTTATAGGTTTAATGGATGATTATTTTCTACCGTGGAGTAATCACCCCCCAAACCAACATTTTCTGTCCATCACAGGGAGTGGAAATGATTCAGAAATCCACATTTACTGGGTCTCCAGTGTGTTGTAATATACATCTGTTGTAAGAAAACAAAGCAGAACTGGAAATATCTGGACTGAGATGTTCATGGATATGGACTAAAGTGAAAGACCATCACAATCCTTTGTAGACCATTGTGACATCATCAGCTGCCATAACATAACAATGAAATTACACCTATACCACTCAACCTGTTGATGCATATGTTTATTCTCTGTTTACAAAGATATTTTAACTTGAATCTCACCTCATCAAAAGCAAGCTTTGCTGTTTTGTAACCATTGTCAACTCATTCTGATATATTTGATATGGAAAGACACAAGGGTGAGATTCTATGATAATGAACTTAAAGCTTATATAATTGATAAAACATAAGTTTGTAAAAGTTGTGGAGGATAGATTCAGTAGCAAAAGGAGGTCTATATCATGGAATAATAATTATCTCCAGCCATGCGTTTTGCTGGGGCATTAAAATGTACCCCATCCATATGTGCACATTTATCTTTTCTGGAGTAGAACTCTTCACCAAACTTGACACATAGATTGGTCTAGTGGTGTACTGGTGCCTTTTGAAAGTTTTGGAATTCTGAATAAAATATTTTTGGCATTTCCATGGCAACAGGTTTGACTTTGATGGAAATTTGAGGTAATGCAGGGGATATTGTGTTCTTGTTAATATTGAATTTTCATATGAATTATAATTTCATGATAACTGGAATAGTAATTCATATGAAAATTCATTATTAATTATTATTCCATGATATGTATATTCCTAGTGTACTGTACTGAGCATCTATTAATGGATCTATAGAGTGTACTTATATTTCAATATGATATATGAAACATTATTGATGTGGCCCAGGTTTGTAATGGCCACAACATTGGGTGTCAATGGGTCATCAGTGTTCCAGTTCCATCTGTGGCCACACTGGTGATCTGAAGCAGCTGTTGATCACGCTGATCACTTATATTTCAGAGCTGGCAGAAGAAGAGGTCTCAGCTGAAGGGCTGGTTGTACCAGCTGGAGCTATGGGCAAGCACCTTCAAGGAGATCGAGGGTGTGTACACCAATATTCATAGCTTAATGTCGTTTGATGAGGTCATGTTCACATGTAGCCAGGGTGAAATATTAATGTGCAGGTGAAATGTATATCCCCTTGAAATACTGCCAGCTCCCTATAGGTCAGTATAACAGTTGGGTATAATACAAGGACTTTCTTTTGTCATAAAAACGACATCTTCTTTATTTATAGAACAGGTTGCCAGGTGACTTTTGGTCACAAATATTGTATAAATATTTCTGATAGTCATATACTTGGCTAATATTTGGAGCACAAGACTGTGTTTTCAACTGGGTGACAGGAGATAACAATACTATGTTTGCTGTAATGTGATGTAATTTGCTTTGTGTTGTGTATCTGGCTGCATGTCACAGGGTGTAATATTAGTGTGCTGTTATGATATTCTCCATGCCATTTGTTTCAAGATGCAAGGAATTTGTAAACCTGAATTGAAATGTTCTGTCCATATATCTACCAATACAGTTGGCAACACAATGCTGTTTTGGTTCTTTATTTTTGCATTTAATTCAAGCTCTAATTTGACTCCCCTGATTTACAGATTTAAAACTAATGTATGTGCAGGGATATGTCTACAGTGGTTAAAAAATTGTGGTTTTTAGAGAAATTGAAGATATTATATGAGTGCCAATGTCAGGCTATGTTTACAACACAAGTGCCTAAATGTTGGTATTTGGTAGAGCGATTAATATACCAATATTACGCACAAGTGTTATAAACATAGTATATTATGGGCACAAATATAATATTCTGTTTGTTGCTGATTTATTGTAATAAACTGAACCCAAAATGAACCCAAATCAGTAAGGTTTGCATTGGAGATCTGGTACAGTAAGGTTTGCATTAGAGGTCCGGTACAGGAAGGTTTGCATTGGAGGTCCGGTACAGGAAGGTTTGCATTGGAGGTCCGGTACAGGAAGGTTTGCATTGGAGGTCCGGTACAGGAAGGTTTGCATTGGAGGTCCGGTACAGTAAGGTTTGCATTGGAGGTCTGGTACAGGAAGGTTTGCACTGGAGGTCTGGTACAGGAAGGTTTGCATTGGAAGTCTGGTACAGTAAGGTTTGCATTGGAGATCTGGTACAGGAAGGTTTGCGTTAGAGGTCCGGTACAGTAAGGTTTGCGTTGGAGGTCCGGTACATTAAGGTTTGCATTGGAGGTCCGGTACAGGAAGGTTTGCATTGAAGGTCCGGTACAGGAAGGTTTGCATTGGAGATCTGGTACAGTAAGGTTTGCATTGGAGATCTGGTACAGTAAGGTTTGCATTGGAGATCTGGTACAGGAAGGTTTGCATTGGAAGTCTGGTACAGTAAGGTTTGCATTGGAGATCTGGTACAGGAAGGTTTGCATTGGAGATCTGGTACAGTAAGGTTTGCATTGGAGATCTGGTACAGGAAGGTTTGCATTGGAGATCTGGTACAGGAAGGTTTGCATGGGAAGTCTGGTACGGGAAGGTTTGCACTGGAGATCTGGTACAGTAAGGTTTTGCATTGGAGGTCTGGTACAGTAACGTTTGCATTGGAGGTCCGGTACAGGAAGGCTTGCATTGGAGTTCCAATATAATGAGGGTTACATGGGTGTTTCCAGTTCTGAAGAATTTAGATCATGCAAAGCCACAGCTCCATCTTAGTGATGAAATAACACTCTCTCTTTCCCTCATCCCATAGGTCGGTTTGGCACAGCGACAGTTTCATATTTCCGCTTCACACGATGGCTAATGTTCCTGAACCTGTACATCTTCTTGCTGATGGTTTGTGTGATCGTCATCCCCTATTTTGCCCTCCCTACTCCCAACTCATTCCACACTATAACCACGGTCAACCAGACGGACACCTACTTCCAGGAAGCTGACCGATGCACGACTCTCTATAGGATCCACATCTACAACCTCACAGCCACAGAGTCTGTTGGCGAGATGGTGCTGGACTTCATTCAGGGCACTGTAAGTGGCAGGCAGGCTTAAGGGATCTACCATATATTGTTTGTGAGGGGCAAAGAAAGTGCTGTATTTTCTAATGAGTGATCTTTCTGTTTTGGTGGCAGAATTACAACACAGTTGTCTATCAAATGGCATTGATCAGTTGTGGCAAAAGCTGTCTATTGCGTGAAAAGGATACTTTTAAATCTAAGATATATATGATATATGTATTGTTTACGCACGCTTAACATCATTTTGATACTGACTTCCTGCATGCTTTTTTCTCATGAGAACAATGTGATATTGACACACAGACAGCAGTCAGTGTGGTGATATCTGTGTGGAATTTGGTATTGATACACTGAGAGCAGTGAGTGTGGTGATATTTGTGTGGAATAGGGTGTTGATACACAGACGGCAATGTGGCGATTTCTGTGATATGAGCTAAGAATATGGTTGTGACACAGATAAAGGTCAGTTTGACAATGGATCAGAAATTTATCAAGGAAACATGATCAGGATACTTGTCCATGAGAATCTGAATTATCACCAACCTGGAAGTTGATCTCTTGTTTGATAGCAGTTGTCTTGAACATTCTCCCGACCAGCAGAATGTATTTCTTAAAGACTGGTGTGTTGATGATTCTCATCTTGTAGGGGTGGATGGAGAGAAGAGCGCTGTTCTACGGCGTGTACTACAACCGAACATACCCCCTCCCCAACAACAACACTGGCACCTACAACATGAACCTGGCGTACTTGCTCGCCACGGGAATCTGCTTCCTCCTCAGCTTCATACTCATTGTCAAAAAGTAAGTTCCATGTAACATGTTCCAGTAACTACAGTGTCAGTGCAACATAACTACAGTGATACTGCAACATAACTACAGTGTCAGTGCAACATAACTACAGTGTCAGTGCAACATAACTACAGTGTCAGTGCAGCATAACCACTGTGTCAGTGCAACATAACTACAGTGACACTGCAACATAACTACAGTGTCAATGCATCATAACTACAGTGACTCTGCAACATAACTACAGTGTCAGTACAACATAACTACAGTGTCAGTGCATCATAACTACAGTGACACTGCAACATAACTACAGTGTCAGTGCAACATAACTACAGTGTCAGTGCAACATAACCACAGTGTCAGTGCAACATAACTACAGTGTAGGTGCAACATAACTACAATGTCAGTGCAACATAACTACAGTGACACTACAACATAACTACAGTGTAGGTGCAACATAACTACAATGTCAGTGCAACATAACTACAATGTCGGTGCAACATAACTACAGTGTCAGTGCATCATAACTACAGTGACACTGCAACATAACTACAGTGTCAGTGCAACATAACTACAGTGTCAGTGCAACATAACTACAGTGTCAGTGCAACATAACTACAGTGTCAGTGCAGCATAGCAATATAACTACAGTGTCAGTGCAACATATCCACAGTGACACTGCAACATAACTACAGTGTCAGTGCAACATAACTACAGTGACACTACAACATAACTACAGTGTAGGTGCAACATAACTCCAATGTCAGTGCAACATAACTACAGTGTCAGTGCAACATAACTCCAATGTCAGTGCAACATAACTACAGTGTAGGTGCAACATAACTACAGTGTCAATGCAACATAACTACAGTGTCAGTGCAACATAACTACAGTGTAGGTGCAACATAACTACAATGTCAGTGCAACATAACTACAGTGTCAGTGCAACATAACTACAATGTCGGTGCAACAGAACTACAGTGTCAGTGCAACATAACTACAGTGACACTGCAACATAACTACAGTGTCAGTGCAACATAACTACAGTGACACTGCAACATAACCACAGTGTCAGTGCAGCATAGCAATATAACTACAGTGTCAGTGCAACATATCCACAGTGACACTGCAACAGAACTACAATGTCAGTGCAACATAACTACAGTGTCAGTGCAACATAACTACAATGTCGGTGCAACATAACTACAGTGTCAGTGCAACATAACTACATTGACACTGCAACATAACTACAGTGTCAGTGCAACATCGCAGTTTTCTGCTTCATTGTCTTGACATGAATATTTCAGGTCAGCTCAAACACATTCTATGTACTATACTACCTATGTGTCCTCTGTTCAATGCTATCTATGTGTCCTCTTTTACCATGGTGTCACCTTTCGTCTCTTAACTAATTCTTATGTTATCTATGTTACTTTTTTATGATACTTTGTTACTTTTGTGTCCTCTCTTCTATGTTATGTATGTGTTTTCTGTTACCTTTGTGTCCTCTGTCCTATGTTCCCTGTTAACTATGAGTCCCTTGTTCACTATGTTCCGCCACTGTGCCCTATCGCCTTTGTTCCTTATGTGTCTTTTGTGTCTTGTCACATGTTCTATGTTCTCTATGTGCCTTTTGTCCCCTGTCCTATTTTCCCTTTCTGCTGTATGTCCTCTCACTTGTACGTGTCACCTCTATCTGTGTGATGTTCTGTGCAGTTCCGGCAAGAGTGTGAAGGAGGCAGTGGTAGACCAGGAGAGCTCCAAGTCTCTGTACTGCAACAAGGTCTTCTGTGCTTGGGACTTCTGTATCTCCAATGAGAAGACTGCAGCTTCCAAGATGGCCAGTTTCAAGCTAGAGCTGCAGGTACCAGTTCCCATACAGAAGACTTTCATTGCAGACCTGTTAAAATCATACAAGACAAAATGTTATGGATGTCAACTTCTTTGTTATTAACCCGTGAAGGTCCCAGGGTAGAATAGGCCTTCAGCAACCCATGCTTGCCATAAAAGGTGACTATGCTTGTCGTAAGAGGCGACTAACGGGATCGGGTGGTCAGACTAGCTGACTTGGTTGACACATCTCATCGGTTCCCCATTGCGCAGATCGATGTTCATGTTGTTGATCACTGGATTGTCTGGTCCAGACTCGATTATTTACAGACCGTCGCCATATAGCTGGAATATTGCTAAGTGCGACGTAAAACTAAACTCACTCCCTCACTCTTTGTTATTGTTTTCACAACGTTTCTAGGCTATTCCTTGCCCCTTCGTTAGGTGCATGAAGCAGCAAGCAGCAGGTAAGTCCTCCACATCCCACATCACCTCCACCACCAGCTGGGAAGCATACCACCAGAAAACAGTCCTCAACCTCAGCTCTAAGACCTTGACACCAACCCAGACCACCCTCCTGTCGAAAGGCCTGAAATTTGTACCAACCTGCAGTACCATCAAATCAGATGAACTCATTACTGGCATAGAAAGCGGCCTACAACAACTGGCTCCAAGTGGCAATATTGACTATCTCTGACAGGAGATAGCAGAACTCATTAAGAACAACGTAGAAACCTCACATCAGATGAACAGAGAGCCATAGCAGAACTACGCAGAGATGACAGCATCACCATCACCAAAGCAGAAAAGGGCATAGCTGCTGTTGTCATGGACACCTCAGACATCCTCAACCTCATCAACACCACTCTGAAGGACAGCTCCACCTACAAGACCCTTCCCCAAAGACCCAATGGCCAAGTTGGAACGGCAGCGTAAGAAGATCCCAAAAGCCCTACATGAGATTAATGAAATAAGTGACCCCATGTTCAACAAACTGAATCCCATCAATTGCCAACCTCCTTATGCACGCACAACTGTCAAAATACACAGAAACCCTGTAAAACCAGAATACTAAAATGCTCTCGTGGCTCTGTAAAAATTTCATTCACCTGCCGAAGGGGCAAGGAATAGCCCAGAAACGTTGTGAAAACAATAAAGAAGTTGACATCCATAACATTTTGTCATATATCAGAATACCAACTCCTAAATGAAGAACCTCAGTTGAAATCATCAGAGGATCTGTTGTTTAGAGTTGATGTGGTGTTGATTGTGTCCAAATATCTAACAACCACTGAAATTATGTTACCTTGTATCTCTTGTAACCCTAACATGTGTAGATCTGTCTTATTCTGCTGGAATGTCCTGATAAATGTGTGGAGACCATGGCCACAGCCTCCCTGCTGACGTAATATAGACATTAATGTCCTCACAGCAATGACATTGACTCCTCTTTGTAGCAGCTGATTTGCTGGCATCAGTATAAGTAAACAGTGAACCTATGAACAAAACTTTGCATGCAGTAATTTCCAGTTGATGAATGGTTACTGGAATTATGTGGATGGTAATGCTCACTTTTGTGGAATACAAGGACAGGGCTTTCAGAATTCTGTAGAATCTTGACCTTTATCTTCAGTCTGTACACTGTGTAAATGTATTGGAGATTAGAAGATAATTACATAGTTCCCATGCATTGTATGTGCAAGTACAAATAGCAGATAGGTGATTTATGTCACATCAGGACCGTGTTCAAAGGGACACAAATAATATGTCATTCATCTACAGCTGGCAAAGATATCCTGTCCAAAGTGCCCTGCGGCTTTTAACTGTCTAAGATTGACTATATAACATTTCAGGATATCATAACTCATCATAGGTTTTCGAAAATGGTCATGTTTCATGATTTTTCGCATTAGTATAAGGTGTCATGTGCTGCACTTGTGTGCTTGTTTAGGTTGAAGCAGTTAGTTATACAAGCCCTTTGATAGGGGGTTGACACAGATCTCATGCATCAGTGTCTGCTGGCAAATTGTTTCACTGCAACTAAAGTGTGAGTGAGTTTAGTTTTACGCCACACTCAGCAATATCCCAGCTACATGGCGATGGTCTGTAAATAATAGAATTTGGACCAAATTGTTCAGAAATCAACAGCACGAGCATTGATCTATGCAAGAGTCCTAGATGGAAGAGTAACAATACTCTGAAGCCATCAATCAGTGCCCTGAGAAAATCAGTGTCATAACTGCTTTGGAACATTACAGTGCTTTTGCCAGTAATTTGAAGGTATGAATGAGGTGAATTGCTTCAGGATGACCTGAAAGAGGCACGTCGGAGGTTGCGACAGGCTGAGCGATCTACAGGGGAGAAGTGTCGCCTCATCTTCATCCGCATCTTCATCAACCTGTTTGTCATCTGTATTCTGGGTGCTTCCCTCTACCTCATCTACTACACTACAGAGACTCTACTGGAGGTACGCAACTGGTCATAGTCTGACATTTTACTGGTCAATACTGTCTTCATCCTTGAATGTAGTTTCAGTTTAATTGTTTGTTGACATGTCTATCAAAAGAGACTTTGGTGATGTGTCACAAAATATGACATTTTAAAATCAGTATCAGTATCTAAGAAATGGATTTCATGTTGCTCTGGTGGTTGACTGGAATGCGAATGCTTCAAACTGTGCAAGTTAATATATAAAATGCAAATAGCACAGGCAAATTTTGGTTTAATGTCTGATATGATTTTGTATCAGTAGCTGTGTTTAAACACGACCTTTAGCTAGACATGACAGGCCAGGTGGAGGTAGTGGTGCTCATCTACCAGAACATGATATATTGTAATGACATGTTTCTTTCCTCTTGTAGCTAGACAAGACAGACCAGGTGGAGATAGTGGTGCTCATCTACCAGAACATGATATATTGTAATGACATGTTTCTTTCCTCTTGTAGCTAGACAAGACAGGCCAGGTGGAGATAGTGGTGCTCATCTACCAGAACATGATATATTGCAATGACATGTTTCTTTCCTCTTGTAGCTAGATGAGACAGGCCAGGTGGAGATAGTGGTGCTCATCTACCAGAACGTGAAATATTGTAATGACATGTTTCTTTCCTCTTGTAGTTAGACAAGACAGGCCAGGTGGAGTTAGTGGTGCTCATCTACCAGAACATGATATATTGTAATGACATGTTTCTTTCCTCTTGTAGTTAGACAAGACAGGCCAGGCAGAGATAGTGGTGCTCATCTACCAGTACCTCCCCTCGCTGGCCATCACTGTCCTCAACTTCCTGGTCCCTCTCATGTTCAGCAAGGTTGTCATTGTGGAGGACTACGGTGGCTCCTTTGAGCTAAAAATCACCCTTTTCAGGTATGCTCCCATGAGAAGACCATTATACGGCCAAGTAATAGTGACACAGGATAATGTTATCAGTGTTAAAAGTAACTGGTTTCATTACAGCATGCATCAAATCAAACAGGTTTTCAGGTATTATTTATGTGCAACCGAAAGATCAGAGAAGATCTAGGGTAGAATAGGCCTTCAGCAACACATGCTTGCCATGAAAGGTGACTATGCTTGTGGTAAGGCGACTAACGGGATCAGGTGGTCAGACTAGCTGACTTGGTTGACGCATGTCATCGGTTCGCAATTGTGCAGATTGATGCTCATGCTGTTGATCACTTTTTTGTCTGGTCCAGACTCGATTATTTACAGACTGCTGCCATATAGCTGGAATATTGCTGAGTGCAGCGTAAAACTAAACTCACTCACTGCAAACTAAAAGTTAAGTCTGCAGGTTTGTTGTTTCTTTTTTTTAGTTTTGGCAAGGCTCATACAAGAAAGAAATATCTTAACAGAGAAATCCTCGTGGATTAGTTAAGGTTTGGACAACCGGTACCTTAGGGATTATACATTTCTCATCCCATATGAAAGTGGAGGAGTTGTGAAAGCTGTGACCTTTGACTCAATGCAAAGGTGACTTGAATGAACATGGGGATCAGTGGGTTGTGTTGTATATTCCAGGACAGTGTTGCTTCGTCTTGCTTCCTTGGGGGTCTTGATTCTGTCCCTCTACATCCAGCTGCTCGGTGGGGATAATGACAGTATGGACTCCATCTGTGGGAACAAGCGCTGGTCAGCGTCTAATGGCTCCAACTTCAGTCCCAGTATCAAGGTACATTTAGACAGACATTCTGAATGTCCACAACTCTGTCTCTCAATATGCATCTTATGTGCAGAACATATGCTTTAGATTGTCTGAAAGCAGAATCTATTAACTAAATACATGAGTAAAGGCGTATAGCTGAAATATTGCTGAGTTCAGCGTAAGATTAAACTAAATGGTAAAACACCTTACATGAAAATTTGACTGATAGATGAATGCATAGCCAAACTTGGCCAGAGAACTATTCTTTGAGATTGCATTGTCACACCATAAGTCATTTTTAAACTTGTGCTCAACTGTTTTCCATTTTCAGTGTTGGGAGACATATGTTGGACAACAGTTCTACAAGCTGGCATTACTTGACTTTGTCACTGTTGTACTTCTCACATTCCTGGTGGAATTCCCTAGAAAGTGAGTATGTTGCAGCTGAACAGCCAAGTACACAGTCCTACATACAAGGACTATTATCATGTTTTGTATTGCATCTGTTCGGTCTCTGACAGCAATTAATTTATGATAGAAGCGAAAAACTAGTGATACAAAACTAGTATGTGTGACTATCGATAGCTTAGCAGTTTACTTCCATTGAAAAATAGGCAGTGTGAAATACAGGAGGTACCATATTTGGTCACTTTGTTATTAGACCCTGTTACCTCGTAAATGAACATGGCTGCAAACACATCATGCAGCTTACAGTTTGAATTTGTAAATTTCATAACAAGTTTCTTGTCAGTTATTAGAAGAGACTGAAACTGTTATTTCATAGAAATGATACATTCATTTGGGAAATAACTTCAAATGGGACAATACAAGGAGAAAAATAACTATTGCAGTAGTATGTAGCAATAGACTATCGCTGTCTCAGTAGATGTTCTCAGTAGATGAGCCAGTGGTATGATACCCATGCAGATGAGAAAACCTCCAGTGGACACTGATTTTGTAGGAGGTGATAGAGCTACAAAGGCCCAGGCTTGATCAGTTTCAGGCTTTCTTGATATATGTTTGCCCTTTGCTGGTACATGACAGAACATGCATTTCATGACGACTACTGGACGATGATGGTGAACTTTCATGCTTCATTTGTTTCAGATTAGTTTTCCAGAAATTGTACAGGTTTAAACTGATACAGCTGATTGGAGAGCAGGAGTTTGACCTCCCTAAGAATGTGCTGGACATTGTGTATTCACAGACACTGTGCTGGTCAGTTCGTCAGCTGTTCACTAATTGGAGCTGTCTTGAACAGCTACACTGTACTAACTCAGTTATCCTATGCTTGTCCTCACTTGTGGATTCCATGTTGACCTATATTGGCCTTTGGCAAAATCTTGTATGACCTGCTTAATTGTATTACTGACTTGCTTGATTGTGACAACTCATAGAATCAATCACTGGATTGCCTGGTCCAGACTCAAATAAGTGAAGGTTTTGGTCATATTGCTTTAATGTTTCTAATGATGGTATGAGGCCAGCAACAGAGTAAACACGGTAAGCTGGATACCAGTAAACACAGTAAGCTAGATACCAGTAAACACAGTAAGCTAGATACCTGGGTAAACACAGTAAACACAGTAAGCTAGATACCAGTCAACACAGTAAGCTAGGTACCAGTAAACACAGTAAGCTAGATACCTGGGTAAACACAGTAAGCTAGATACCTGGGTAAACACAGTAAGCTAGATACCTGGGTAAACACAGTAAGCTAGGTACCAGTAAACACAGTAAGCTAGATACCAGTAAACACAGTAAGCTAGGTACCAGTAAACACAGTAAGCTAGGTACCAGTAAACACAGTAAGCTAGATACCAGTAAACACAGTAAGCTAGGTACCAGTAAACACAGTAAGCTAGATACCAGTAAACACAGTAAGATTGATACCAGTAAACACAGTAAGCTAGGTACCAGTAAACACAGTAAGCTAGATACCAGTCAACACAGTAAGCTAGGTACCAGTCAACACAGTAAGCTTGATACCAGTAAACACGGTAAGCTAGGTACCAGTAAACACAGTAAGCTAGGTACCAGTAAACACAGTAAGCTTGATACCTGGGTAAACACAGTGAGCCATTGACTCTATTTGTTCATAGCTGAAAACTGGTGTGACCAACATGTTTCTCTCTCTCACAGGTTGGGCATGTTCTTCTCCCCTCTGATTCCTGCCATGACACTGATGAAAGTGCTTGTTATATTCTATGTTAAAAGAGTAAGTTATCATCAAGTCCACTTGACAAATTATATCTTAAGTTTGTCCATTGACTGCTTGTGAACCCATTTTAAGATAAAAAATAAGTTGGACAGGACATGATCGTTATCTCAGTCGTGATTACAAGTCAGTATTCTTGTTGGAATTTGGGTGTAGAATTTGTCCGCAGCAAACTGTGAAGTACAAGATGATGTAATTAATCTGCCAGCCATGCTTTGTGAGTGGGTTGGTTGCATGTCACATACACTGATAGATCTATTTGATGATTGTTGATATCAGTCACTGGCTTGTCCTTGGTTGCCCGGGCTGCTGGGATAGCCTAGTGGTTAAAGCATTTGCTTGTTACACTGAAGTCTGGAGTTCAATTCCCTACAGTGTTTGAAGCCCATTTCTATTGTTTGATCTGCTCCTGTTTAATGATTTCAGCTGACAGTATTGCACAACTGTATTCCACCGGTGCGGCCATATCGAGCATCAAGATCAAATTCCTTCTTTATGACTGTATTATTGTTCTCCTTCGTCCTCTCCGTCATTCCCCTCGGCTACCTTATCGGCACGTAAGTTGCAACATTAAATAGACGTTTGTTTGTGCGTCCAACTTTCAGTCTGTTTTACTGGCCCTGATTTATTTTCTGTCATATGCGTGATGCAGAATCTTTACATCAAGCAAGACCATATTTTCCACATGTTCTGAATCTCCCACCTCACTGGAGTTCCCTTCCAACTAAATGGTGTCCACGTTTCTATCCACAATCTATGATTGCTGACATTCTGATGTTTAATTTTCATTGACAGTTAGTGACAGACAATCATGTCATCACTGTATCATTGTTGCTACAAGTAGTTAGTGATATAATCTGACTATTGGTTTAAGATGTGAAGGTGAGTTACTCAAATTATTGATAAGGATAATTGTTTGAAAAGTTATATAGCAATATAACATCAGGGAGTGTTTTCTTGTTGTCAGTGTCCATCCGTCTCAGAGTTGTGGTCCCTTCCGCCTGTACAGCCATGAGGATTACGTTATCTTCGACACCATCACCAATACTGTGAGGACTTGGCCATCTGTGGCCAGAGATATAGTGTCCTACCTGGGCACTGTGGGCTTCTTTGTGCCAGCCATCTTACTGCTGTGGTAAGGATATAGATCATTAAGCGGAGCAGGCAAGTCTGCTGGATTGTGTTATCAGGCCCCGGATAAGTCTTTTAGGACATTCCTTGACATTCTGTTTCTCGTATTTAAAAGTTGCACAGCTTCAAATGATTGTTTGAAGCGACTGAGTAAAGTATTTCTCCCAGTGTTAATGTGTGTCTCCATGTAAATGTGTGACCCTGTGTTGGCTGTGTTGGTGTTCTCCATGTGAATGTGTGACCCTGTTTTGATGTGTCTCCATGTAAATGTATAACTCTGAGTTGATATGTGTCACCATGTAAATGTTTGACCTTGTGTTGCAGCCTTCTAATATATTACTACTGGGCAGTGTCTCAGGGCTACAAGAAGATGGAACAGCTGCTCAAGGATCAGCTCAAGATGGTCAGTAAAACCTTGATATTTTGTCCATGTGCATATAGTCATATTTTTTGTGTTCTGTAGTGTTCCACAACACCATGTATGTGTTCCATTTACCCTGTAGTGTTCCATTTTGCTCTGGGGTGTTCAACACTCTGTAGTGTTCCATTTTGCTCTGGGGTGTTCAACACTCTGTAGTGTTCCATTGTGCTCTGGGGTGTTCAACACTCGGTAGTGTTCCATTGTGCTCTGGGGTGTTCAACACTCGGTAGTGTTCCATTGTTCTCTGGAGTGTTCCACAACACCCTGTATGTCTTCCATTTACTTTGTAGTGTTCCATCATGCTCTGGGGTGTTCAACACTCTGTAGTGTTCCATTGTGCTCTGGGGTGTTCAACACTCTGTAGTGTTCCATTGTGCTCTGGAGTGTTCAACAATCTGCATGTCTTCAATTTACCTTGTAGTGTTCCATTGTTCTCTGGACTGTTCAACACTCTGTAGTGTTCCATTGTTCTTTGTAGTGTTCCACAATGCCCTGTAGTGTTCCACAACACCCTGTAGTGATCCATTGTGCTCTGGAGCGTTCAAGACCCTGTAGTTTTCCATTGTTCTCTGTAGTGTTCCACAACACCCTGTAGTATTCCATTGTGGTCTGTTGTGTTCTACAACACCTTGTAGTTTTCCATTGTGCTTTGTAGGGTTCCACAAAACCCAGTATTGTTCCACTGTGCTCTGTAGGGTTCCAGAACAACCCTGTAGTTTACCATTGTCCTCTGTAGTGTTCAGCAACACCCTGTAGTGTTCAGTTGTGGCCTGTAGTTTTATACAAACCCCTGTAGTGTTCCATTGTGCATTGTAGTGTTCTGTTGTGCTCTGTAGGGTTAAAAAACCCCTGTAGTGTTCCATTGTGGCCTGTTGTTTCACAACACCCTGCAGTGTTCTATTGTGCTCTGTAGTGTTCCACATCACCCTGCAGTGTTCTGTTGTGTTCTGTAGCATTCCACAACACCCTGCAGTATTCTGTTGTGCTCTGTAGTGTTTCACAACACCCTGCAGTGTTCTATTGTGCTCTGTTAAGTATAACAGAGCCTAACCACCCAAGCACAGGTTGCTGGGAAGGTGTCCACTCAAACATGCTCCCGGATGGCGTTTACCAGTGCTCTGAAGGATCTCTTGGACCATTCCAGGCCAGGACAGATCCATGTGTTGAGCCAACAGGATCCGATGGTCCAGAGTGTTCCTCACTGGTGGATGAGGCATAGATCCAGTACCAATGTTGTCTTGGTGGTACAAGCTGCCACCACTCCCATCAAAGTGTGTTTTTTGAGTATAAATATATCATTGTCATGTTCAGAACATACCAAAGATGTAACTGATTTATCAAGACCATTCATGTTATGTATATTAAACAGTCACCTATCAAGTAAATATGTCTTTTTTTAGGAGGGCCGTGATCGTCAATTCCTGCTAACTCGTGTAAATGAGGTCATACAGAGAGGGGAACTTGGAACGGCAGTAACTGGATAGTTCAGACCTTGTGCTCATACCTTTACTGCCTTGTTTAACAGCTGTCTCTACAAGTGCCTTGGTTTCAGCAGTTGTTAGCACAAATGTACATCTATTACCTGGATCTGTGACAGGTGCTTTAATACACAGCTGGTTATAACTTGTTAGTTGGTATCAAACTATTGATGTACATTTCCTAAACATATAACATTCCATGGAGGAAAGAGTTTTATATGTCAGAATGCAGCTACTCTTTCTAATTTAAGGAATTCCAATGAAATATTCACTTTTTATTCATCAATGTTTTGTAAAATGTCTCAAAATAATTTTACATCAAAATTCTATGTACAAGTCTTCCTAAGATGTGAAATCCCTTGTGCTTGTTATTGACAAAATGAGGCATGTATCACCTTTCTTGATGACTGTAGAAATGGAACATGTATAGTGATATTGGCAACATTTAGTGCACCCCTCATCAGAGATCATGCAAATATTTTCTGATGAACTAAGAATCCTTTGACTGGTCTTGGAGTACACGGATGTCTTCCAAAGGTTGTTCATAACTAAAATATATGTAATATGGCTTTGTACAGTACATGCTGAAGTGTCTGGATTCATACTTGATCATGTTCATCTGTGGAAGGAAGATTGTGACTTCATCTGTAGCGTATGAAATGTTATCTCCCACCACAAGAACTGGAAATGGTGTCAGCAACACGGCTGAAGTATCCTAGTACTGTCATATGGGTGAAGGCAGTATTTGGAAATATGTTCATGTGTTGCTGTGATGTGTTTCTGTAAGCAATTGGTTGTGTTACGGTGGTCAACATTGGTTACAGTAAGTGTGCATGTAAGCTGTAAGTGATACTGACTGATACTGTGCAGGTGCTTGATCGGCGTAGTACATATCAACATGTACAACCATAAGGTGCTCATTAATACAACAGATGTGTTTATGGATAACAGTTTCTTTTAATTCTTTCTACGATATTTCAGAGCTAGTTCATGTTCCTTCATCACCTGATGAAGGAGCAAGATTTAGGTCTGAAACGTTGTATAAAGGATTTGAAGAAGTTGTTATCCATAAAAAATGTGTGTTGTATTAATGTTCGTCTAACTTCTAAGTGCCCTTCAAGAACTTAATAAAGTGGTCACAATCTGCAATAATATAAACCTGATGTAAATATTGTTTAAACTGTTCACATTGATATATTGCATCAACAACTTCCACACAAATAGCACCATAGCACACCATAGCAGGAATGGAAGGTGAGTTTTAAAGACTTGAGTTGCACGTCACCTACACTGATTATGTCATTGTGTCACTACAGTGTATCACACACTGGATCTGGTTCATTTATGTCACAGATCCAGTCTATTAAACAGAACTTTACTCTTACAACAGAAATTACCTTTTGTTCATTTAGCCTAGACATTTAATCTCAGGTGCAATGTTTGTGACAACATTTTGTGAATGATTTCCACCATCGGTGTTGTCTTCAACATTCTAAGCCCAATCAAACCCTTGTTTACTGGAAGGATGTTCATTGTAATAGAGGCCTTACAGTGGAATAGATTAATATTCCTGTGGTGTTGATAAATATTCCTGTTGTGGTATTATATATAACCAGGAATCCCGTAGCACTGACTACAGCACAGCATAACACATATGATGTCATGCAGTAGCAGACTGGCAGATATGTGTTTGACGTTCATCATGCTTCATCACTATGTTTGGACAACGCCATGGTAAGCTCCATGAAAATGGTTCAGCAGGTTTGTGTGATCCCCCATGTCCAAATGGATGATCTCCTGCAGCAGTGTATAGACAATGCAGGGATGGTGGATGACACCACCATATTGACCCAGGTGGCTGTGACTCAGTATTCAGTTATTGATGCTCAAATTCATACAGATGAATTTATCTTTTGTATACTTGCATGTGTATATTTTGTATAGCAGAGCTATCTGTGAACTATTTTACCTAGACAAAATGTGTTCAAAAGAATCTATATTTGTTATTTTGTTGATAAAATGTTGATTTTAAAAATAAAGAATTTATCACCTCATACAGTTTTGTTTTTTTCATTACGGGATGTAACACAAGATTATCTGCTTGACTGTCCTTCAGTCTTTCATATCTTTAACATTTAGAGTTATCATTTCAGGAAGCACTGTCTTTGTTTTCATTTCAACAAATGTTATGTTTACTGAACATAATTGTGTTTTTCTGTTGTATGTCTGATAATCTACCAGTTTCCTTAGTACAGACATGGTAAGCAGTGAAAGTGGTGTTTGTGATTCTGACCGCTGACTGCTGTGTGATCTCCATTATCATTCCATGTCATGGTCAAAGGGACCACAAGGTCCCACACCCATTTCCATGATGCTGCTTTGAAGCTTCACTAATACACTTACATTTGGACATTTGATAGGAATACTCACTCTTCCAGGTCATAAATTATAAACAGTCCCCCAAATTCCAAAGATATTTCAGTAAAATGTCAGTAAAACATATTGCAGTCCTTTATAGATCAGTCCCTCTCTGCAACAAATGACCAGTCCCTGAAGTCAAGTCATACAAAATCTCATTTGTAAAACAGTGCAGGTTTCAGACTATGGTCATAGTGTAATAATAACAACAATGAAAAACAGTTTTACCAGATGTCAAAAGAACATGTAGAGATGTTTATTCCAGAAATGCACCAAAAAACATCATCATATACAAGCATAAACAATCCATTCACCAAGATGAGGGAATTATTTAAATGTTTAAATTCTCTTCTGGAAGTCCTCTATAAGATCTTTCCAATGTCCGTCTGTCCAGCCGTTAAGGCGTCGCTTGCCTCGTAGATCAGTCCTGATGTTGTGGTGTGAGGTGAACACAATGTGTTCCCAGGAAGGATTCCTGCATGCTCCTGTCATGACACACACCTCAGACATAATATACAACTCCATTATTCCATCATATTATCGCCAAGATATAACATTAATTTTTGACAATTCCAACAACAGCATTGCACCAAAACTTATTTAAATATAGAAATTTACTAGCCATCTCACATTTTTAGTGTCTTCAACTTATAACAACTACATGTACTTCCTGGCACTGATAACAAGCAGCTGTAAAACTGTTTCCTAATCTGCCTGGCCTAAACAAAAGTTAAAGTCCCCCTAAAACACTTATCTGTATATTTTTAAATGTCTATTACAGTGTGATGGATGGATAAATGGATAAACATCAGAAGCCACCATTATCGTGTAATGGTGGGTTGTCCTCCAAAGAAAAATGTCACTCAGACCAAGAAAACTGACCATCAAAACATGTGTATTATGTTGAGTGTAAAGGCAACAATATACATAACACTGACGAATCATAAATGTGTTTCACTTGTATCACAGCTTGTGACTGAAAGCAATGATGGCCAGAAGTGGTGACAGACTGAAGTGATCCCAGCCGTTGATGTTTACTTACACAACAAGCTGTATGATGCAACATATGTCATATTTAGGATTTCACTTTCTTATTAAAGTACAAAAGTCATCCACCTAGCCGCTGGCGATTAGGTGCTTGACTCTGAGGGTGTGGGTTCTAATCCCAGATGGGACTCAACCAAAAAAGTACTAGAATTTGTACTTTACTAAGAAAGTGAAATCCCAAATATGACATATGCTGCAATTGATCACTTTCTAAATGGCATTGTGTAATCAAGCTGTATGGTGCTGACAACAAGGTCCGTAATGAGGCCCAACACGACTCAAACATATGACTGACAAACCCTGACATGATGATGGGAGACAACTCAGTGAGTGCATGTGGTTTTAGTTCACAGTGCTTCCTCCTCAAGGTTATTATTTAAAACCCTCCCTGTGTGATACATGTACTCACCCTTGATGTGAGGTCGGTCATCTATGAGTATATGGCCACATATCATGGTTTTGTCCTTAGAAATGATTGTGCGATCCAGCCAGTCAGCCCCCAGGTGTTCTTCCACCCACTGAAACTGTGGAGGAACAACATACAAATCTATACTGGTAAACAATGATAAGTTGAGCACCGACCTGACAATTGACCCGTATTAGCATATATGGGTGATGCCCATTTCGAGCGAAGGAGCCCCAGGTTGCTCGCGATCAATTGTAGTGTGATGGGTGAAGCACATGAGAGTTTAATGAGCAAGCGATGTGCAGCTATGCATAGAATCAGTCTCATCATCATGCATTGCATGTGCACTAGCCTACATCTGCTCTCCGTTTCACAAACCATATGGGTCTGCTCATTGTCATGCACAATCTACTTCTCAAGAACATGTTCTCTGTGCTGGTCCAACTTATCCTTGTTTGCCAGTAGCATCACATCTTGTTCGGAATGTAACTTGTGATGGAAAAAGCATGAATAAATAGTATGATACTGATGTATATCATTACATTCAGTGACTCGTGTACATTTGCTTGTTTCTAAAACAGGGTAACATATTTACTAGCTGCAGTCAGTGCTTTCATTGATCTATGTGTGCATTATGACAAAATGAGACAGCAACGTGACTGACTACAGGCTACTAAGGTGAAACCCATGATTATAGGGAGGGCTTGTACTGGACACACAACAGGCCACTAAGATAAAACCCATGATCATAGGGAGGGCTTGTACTGGACACACTACAGACCACTAAGACGAAACCCATGATTATAGGGAGGGCTTGTACTGGACACACTACAGACTAGTAAGGTGAAACCCATGATTATAGGGAGGGCTTGTACTGGACACACTACAGACCACTAAGGTGAAACCCATGATTATAGGGAGGGCTTGTACTGGACACACTACAGACCACTAAGACGAAACCCATGATTATAGGGAGGGCTTGTACTGGACACACTACAAACCACTACGGTGAAATCCATGATTATAGGGAGGGCTTGTACTGGACACACTACAGGCCACTAAGGTGAAACCCATGATTATAGGCCTAGGGAGGGCTTGTACTGGACACACTACAGGCCACTAAGGTGAAACCCATGATTATACTGATCAACTATGACAGACTGATAAATGTGAGGTATGAACCTTCAACTGAGATGCACCTCTGACCACCGTACTTCCTTACAAAACTTTACAGGCTGACATGTTTCATCTATAACAGATATAGCTCTACTTTCAATGTCACCCTCAGTATCCCAGCTTTATGTCGATGGTCTGTAAATAATCAAGACTCGACCACACAATCCAGTTATCAACATTATGAGCATCAACCTTGAGATAAGATTATGTGTGTCAACAAGTCAGTGAGCCTGTCCACAAGATCCTGCTGGTCACCTCTTACTACCTCTTGCTGATGACCAGTTCTGATCTGCATCCTAATGGTTTGGGACGCAGAGAGACTGAAGCTCCACTCCAAGTCACTGAGGTTTTGTGTTGGAGTCAACAGACCTTCATAATATTTCCAATATTTTAATCCAAAGTTGACACAAAATGATGACTATAAAAGGCACAAGCTGGACCAAGCTTTCACTTTGTTACGAGTGTAAGTTCCCCACATCAAACAGTACAGTGTGTGACTGTAGTACATCCATGAAATAAGGACTCTTCATGTTCACCACCCACAGAACATAGTACAGTCAGGATGATCTCACCTTCTCAGTGAGGCAATATCTGTAGCTTGTGAGGGAACTTGTGCAGATAAACACGTCAACACTGCAACATAAAACATGCTTCACTGAATCACTGTAATCGTACATGATACTGTCCCAAATCCCACTTGCTGGAGCCCGGGAAGAGTGTAGTGAATGGGTGAGAGTATAAATATGTTTCCTATCTTCACTGCATCATCACACACACACCTCCACTGGAAAAATTGGGTGACCTCACCTTAAACCATCGTCTCACACACACACCTCCCCAGAACAAAATGGGTGACCCCCCTTAAACCATCATCACACACACACACACCTCCTCAGGACAAAATGGGTGACCCCCCCTTAAACCATCATCACACACACACACCTCCTCAGGACAAAATGGGTGACCCCCCTTCAACCATCATCACACACACAGCTCCCCAGAACAAAATGGGTGACCCCCTCAAAAACATCATCACACAAACCTCCCCAGAACAAAATAGGCGACCCCTCTTACTTACAGTCATGATCATCACACACACACACATTTCCTCAGAACAAAATGGGCGACCCCTCTTAAAATCATCATCACACACAGACACCGCCATCCAGACATAACTTAGTTATACACAATGAGGCTTTAACACAAGAAATATACTGTGACTTACTCCTCCATGTCAGCCATCTCCTTTGCAGCTGCAATACTGCCCTCTATCTCTGGAAGGTTCAAGAAGAACTTCTCCTCCGTGTAGATCTCCCTCACTCTATCCTGCAAACACGTTCACCACAAAGTTCATGTTGTCATAGGGACAATTCATCATTAATATCTGGGTGGTGATGAAGTGGGGGATCAC